>NC_056736.1:508103117-508428117 GCF_019279795.1 Protopterus annectens
TCAAAGGCCTTGGCCAGATCAAGGTAGGCTGTATGAACCACCTTGGCTTCATCCTCAGCTCTGGTGACTGACGCAAAGAAGTTGACCAAGTTGAGCAGGCATGATCTACCCTTCACAAAAAACAAACTGTGTGGGATCCAGAGTTTGGAGATTCCCTATATCCTTGATTATTAGGTACATGATGATGTGTTCCATAGATATGCATATCAGACTTATCAGGCTAATGGGGCGATAGCTCCCAGGGTCTGTAGTCACTCCTCCTTTGTGGAGAGGGATGACTGTAGCAGTGCGCCATTTGATAGGGACAAGCCCTGTGGTGAGACTGTGATTGAACAGAGCACACAGGTGAGGTTCCAGTTCACTCTGTAGTTTATGTAGAACACAGCCAGGGATCTTGTCAGGTCCCACAGAAGCTGTATTCTTGGCCATGAACAGTGCTGTTTTTACCTGTGCAGCAGTAATACTGGTATTTTGACTGATCCCTTGGGGTAGAGAGGGGTAACGTTGGCACTGAATCTGTCGGCCAGTATATTGGCAATGTCTGTTGCCTCGTTATAGGAGGTACCATTGTGCAGTGGCTCAGAGCAAATCTAGATATTGCCGTGGAGATTCTTTACATAACTATAGAAGGCTTTGTGGCTTTCTTTACTATCTGCTGCAATTCTGTTTTCATAGCTAGCTTTAGAGTATTTGATGAGGGATCTCAATGTTTTGTTGAGGCTGATAAGGGATTTTTTCCAGTCTTGGGACTTCACCTTATTCTGCATCAGTTTCCTCCTTCTGTTGTAGAGTTTGTTTATGGCAGAGGACCACCAGATTGGCTTCCTTTTTTTTGGAAGAGAATGTCTTGGTTCTGTTGGATATGGCAAGGTCCATACATTTGTGTACATGTCAGTACAGTGCATTGGTGTATGATTTGGCTGTCATGCAACAGATATCCATTTGCATGGGTGCCGTGAAGTTAGCCACCTCTGTTTTTAGGAGCCCAAAGTTAGCTTTGGAGAAGTTTTTCATGGTGGTTACCTTTGCAGGGGGCAGGGGGGTTGGTGGGTGGGATGTGAATTTCCAAGGTGATTAGTTTATGGTCGGATCTAATCAGGGAGTAGTTGACTACTGGTGTAGAGCAATGGTCACCCATGTTAGTAATGACCAGGTCAAGGATGTCACTACCTCGAGTGGGGATAAGAACAAGCTGGTCCAGGACATTGGAATTAATGAATTCCGGGAAACGTTGGGCACATGTATTAGTACATGAGTAGTTTTCCCAGTTAATGGAATAGTAGTTGAAGTTGCCCAGTATGAGAGTGTTAGGTTGGACCCTAATATTTTCCAGGGTGCTAAGGAACATGGAGTGTTAGTCTTGGGACATGGTTGGGGACCTATAGCAGGCTACGACCTGAATCAATGTCTTACCCAATGTTAGCTGCACCTGAAGTATCTCAGATGAGTTATGTTGGTCTAAAAGTCTGGAGGTGTGTGCATCCTTTATGAATATGGAAACACTACCTCCTTTGGAGCTTTGGTCCAAGTTCTGGGGCCGAAAGGTGTGGAATGAGTTATAGCCTGGTAGTGCAGGGATGCTTTTTGCTGCCTGTAACCAGGTCTCTGTTAAGGCACAAATGTCGATGTTCTCCATTTTAAGGAGTGCTTCTAGCGAGTGAATTTTGAGATTTAGACGTCTAGCATTGAGCGGCATGACCCTCAGATTGCATTTGTTTGTAGCTGTTATGGTGGTAATTTGGTCTATGGAACACTGCCTAAAAAGGCACTATAGGGGTGGCAAGAGCCTTGGTCAGTATCCAGAAGCCCACAGGTGAGAGATGCAGGCCATCTCTGGCAAAGCATCGAGGTCTGTCAATCATGTCATCCCAGGCAGACAGATACTGGATCCCCTTAGAATAACACCAGAAACTTAGGCAATTGTTGAAATCAATCATTTTCTGCTTGTACTGTAGTATCATTATGGGTGATGGTAGGATGCTGCTTAGGGCTGGGGTCATACCCATCTGGGTTACATAATCCGAGAGCTCCTCCATGTCTCTTTTCATGTAGTCCAGGGAGGTACATCTCAGGTCATTCACACCCGCATGTAAAATGACAGAGTCATATTTGTACCTGTTGTTGAGGGACTAGACTGCGTGCATTATGTGGTGGATCCTGGCACATGACAGGCAGCTGACTGTTACTTTCTCCTTATTCAACATAGTGATTGGGGCATCAGTGTGCCTCACTATCAAGTCACCTATGACTAGTGTGTTTGGCATGCTGTTTTGCTGGGTCTATATTAGATCATTGAAGTGTTAATACTTCGAATGGTCTAATATCGACCTTAAAACAGCGAATGCTGAAAATAGCAAAACTTCAGATAACCAAATTTTTTCCTAGGGAAAGAATTCAGTTGTCTGTTTCTGTGGCTTCTTTATTTTCAGCATTGTGGTGGAAAGTTACGGGTTGGGTTCAGATAACTGTGCGATTGTGTGGACATTAGGGCTAGGGTGGGGTATGTGAGTTAGGGTTAAGGCACAGGTGAGGTCAGTTTGTGATAGTGATAGACTTTAGGGTTAGGGCAGGTAATATGAGTTAGGGTTAGGATGCGGGTGAGGTGAGTGTGCAATAGTGACAGACTTTAGAGTTAGGTCGAGATATGTGAGTTAGGGTTAGGGCGCGGGTGAGGTGAGTGTGCGATATTGATAGACTTTAGGGTGGGGTATGTGAGTTAGGGTTAGGGCACGGGTGAGGTGAGTGTGAGATAGTGACGGACCTTAGGGTTAGGGTTTGGGTTAAGGATAGTGGATAGATAGTACTGTATGTACAATTTAGTGTAGGGTTAGATGTAGGATTTTAAGTGTATGTGTGTGGATTGCTGTTTTTTTTGGTGTGCTTGTGTTGTGTGTGTGTTTCTCGGAACAGTGAATTTTTTCCCAGGGAAAAAATCTGCTGTTCTGAGCTTTTGATGTTTTTAGATTTCGTGGTTAGAAGTTCGAGGTTGTTATATTCGATGATGAGCTGTTTCGTTGAACTGATATAGACCCGTTTTGCCTTATGGGCTTTGGTTGAGTGGTATGCTGTTTAGGAGAGTTATGTGTCTCATGTTTAGTGTTGTGGTGTGGTGGTTGAGTGTGTTTCTGCCTTGAAGGTCTCTGCTGTTTGGGTAGATTTTTATTGAGAGCCTCCGTGAAGGTGGGTGCGTGGTTTGTGTTTTTATGTGAAGGTAGTGCTGGTGTTCCATATCGTGTTCCATATCGTGTGGTGCGAGGGTTGACCTTCTCCTCTTGACCAGCTATTCCAGTCTTGGCTGGAGAGTGTGTGGCTTCCAATTTGGAAATATAAGTGCATCTCTTGCAAGTCTGAATGTTGGGAGGTAAGAGAAGAGGGTTGTCAGTGTACATGAGGCAGTTGCAACATTGCGCCAGGATGCCCAACTTCACCAGGTTAATAGAAGAATGCCCAGGAAACTGACCTTTTGACATGCCTGGAGAGGTGGGCATTAATAATAAGTACTGGAGCTGTTTCCTTGTATAATGTTTAGTGCTGGTAGCACTTTTGTGTGCTACAATAATTACTACAAGAAGTCTGGTTAAGTGCTAGACTAATAAGCTAGTAAAAGTGAAGGAGAGGAGGTAACTAGTAGATCTAAGGGAAAATTTGAAGAGCAGACTTTGGCACTGCTCAGAAGCTTACAAACAGTCCTGGATACAGCAAATCTGTATCTGGACTAGACTAGTTAACAGGGAAGGTGGGAAAGAAGTGCACACGTGGGCTTTTAAACCAGAAAGTTGAAAGAGATGGAAAAACTGCACAAACGGCCCATAATCTACAATTTCTGGGCCAGAAACCATTCTTATTGTGGTAGATAGGCTACCTACTGCTTACCACTCCCACTGATAAGCTAGAAGGCTTCCCTCCAACACAGAAAAGGCTTGGTGGCAAGGCACATAAAGAAAGCTGGTTGTGGAATGCAGACATCCAGGAAGTCATGAAATGAAGGAAGGAGTGCAGGTAAAAGTGGGAAATAGAAAAGATGGACCGGGCTAAGAAGGAAAAATGGTTGGCTAACAAAGAGGTTAAGAAAAGAGCTGCAATAGCAAAGGCAAAGGCATCATAAGCACTCTCCAGCTTCTCGAAAGTGACTCAGTAAATGGAACAAAGAAACTCTATCAGGCTGACAGGCAAGGACAGAATGAAAAAAATACAGTTGTATACCCTTCATTATGGATGCCAGCGAGAACCTGCTCAACATTACAGAGGAAATCAAAGGCAGTTTCTCAATGAAGAAAACCACACAGAAGCTGAACTATCCCCAAACACAGCCTTCATTGAAGGAGGAAGAGGAGCCCACCCTAGAAGATATAAGAACAACGCTAAGGAGAATGAAGGCAGGGAAAGCAGTAAGCTTAGATGATGTCACAGCAGATATGATCAAGATATCAGGTGAAATAGGGGAGAAATGATTCCTGAATGTACTCGTAGTATGGAAAGAAAGGTATGTCCCAGATGACTGGAGAATAAGTAAACTAGTACCAGTGTACAAGGATAAAGGGGACATTCACAACTGTGAGCAGTATATTTATTTATTTTATTTATTTATTTATATTTGTTGACCGGGAGTGTCCGACTGGATGTAGGTCCATTTTCAGTGGAGGCCTGGGGAGAAAAGCTCCATAGTTAAAATAAACAGACAGTAGTTACATTGGATTACATAGCGATTAACAATTTATATAGCAATTACTTACAACATTTACAGATGAAGAACATAGTACATCAGTAGACAACTAGAACCTTTATCTGTGAAGTACATAACAGACATTAACAAATGTTAAAATAAGAAGTTCCTGCTGTATAAGTACTAGGCTTATGAGCATCTGAGCTTGCTATAATCAAGGTAGTTAGTGGAGTGGAAAGAAAGGTAGTGGTTGGATGGGGTGGGTGATATTAGAGTTGGAGTTGCAAGGGCATAGCCAGCATGTTTTTGGGTGCGCTTTTAGTAAAGTTTTGAAGTTGGTGCATGATGGTATGGAGGTAATTGTGGGTGGGACGGAGTTCCATAATTTGGCTATGGTGCAAGAGAATAATAGTGCTTCATCAGCAGAGTTATTGGCTTTAGTGATCTGCAAGTGATTTTTGTTGCTGGATCTTAGTGGTCTGGTGGTGCAATAGGGTTGGACTAGATTTTGGAGGGATGGGACATTTAGTGGATGGTTTGCTAGTTTGTGGGTGAGTGAGAGTTGATACCATTGAAGGAGGTGAGGGAGTTCAAGCCAGCCCTGGTCAGCAAGTGAGAGACAGTGGTGACTACGGTAGGATGCCCCTGTGGCGAATTTGGCAATTTTGTTGTAGCAGGTCTCTAGCTTGTTTAGATTGCATTGCCTTAGGTTGGTATATATTGGAGAGTAAATACAAATAAGGCTCCAGGACCCTTCTTCGCTAAAATTCAAGTAGTTTAATGTGCTTAAAGCGCGGTCAATAACAATACACTTTTCGTCGGTTGACAGTAACCGACTTCTTCAGAAGCTGAAAACAATGGTTAACACAAGCACAGTGTTTAAATACTATCACATACACGAAGCACCTACCATTTGTTGGGATAATTAAATTCACCTGGTGGTGGTTGTCATAGTAACTAACCCTTGCAAGCATTGCTTTGCAAACGAAGGCACAGCAAAGATTTGCAATAGCAGATGACCCTGGTAGTTTGCTCCGGTTTCCGAAACAATAGACATGAACATAAACATAAACGTAACACATCCAGGGGAAAGAACCCCTACTTTCCGACGACATCATTAGTGAATTAAAGTGTACAATCTTAGGATTTACTAACACGGAAAGGTCACTATCCTCTAGGTGTTTATTTTTGGATGTCATTCCTTAAAAATAGGACATCTTACAATACTTTATAGTATTTCAAATTAATCTACGGACTAACTCTGTTACTGTCGACCTTGGTACTCACCATTGAGAGGGACCTGTTTTATTATGTATATACTAGGCTTATTTATTCAGTCAATGCAACTTAATTTGGCTTGCATGGATGATTTTTAACAGTAATTTTTATACACTTATTTTATCTACGAAAATGCACTTTACTTATGATAACACACCTACAAAGTGTCTGGTGGACCCCAGCCATAAATAAGCTATACAACAGAAGGAGGAAGCTACTACATGATAGAGCAAAATCCCAAAAAGGGAAGGCATCTCTGATCAGTACTAGCAAGAAACTACGATCCCTCATAAAATCATCTAAGGCCAGCTTCGAAAGAAAAATTGC
Organism: Protopterus annectens; assembly: GCF_019279795.1. NCBI lineage: Eukaryota > Metazoa > Chordata > Ceratodontiformes > Protopteridae > Protopterus > Protopterus annectens. Next base: position 508,109,386 of record NC_056736.1, read on the forward strand.
ACAATACGCTAAAGATAATCACAAGGCCTTCTTTAGTTATGTCAGGAACCTGGGTGGCAACTCCCAGATATGCTCTGAGTTAGTGCAAAATGACAAAAAATACACTGAACCCACAGACATTGCCAACATCCTGACAGACAGGTTCAGTGCAAACTCCGCCCCAAAAGAGCAAATGTCTATCCAAACAGAGTGTAGCCTCCCAGACATCACAGATGCAAAGGTGAGAGCTGCCCTCTCCAAAGCAAAAACTCAGCATCAGTGGGACAGGATGGTGTCCTGGGCTGCGTCTTTCATGAGCTCGAAGAAGAACTGAACCCTCACATAAAGTCACTGTTCAATCTCAGCCTTACTACAGGATATGTACCCAAGGAATGGCGTACAGCAACAGTGGTCCCACTCCACAAAGGTGGCGCCACAACAGACCCCAAATACTATTGCCCTATAAGCCTGACTAGCCTGGTCTGCAAAGCTATGGAGCGTATCATCATGGAACTCATAAACAAAGACATTGGGAACCTCCACACACTGGATCCTACCCAATTCGGCTTTGTTAAGGGCAGATCTTGCCTCTTGAACCTGGTTGACTTCTTTGAAATAGTCACCAAGGCCATAGATGAAGGGAAGGTAGTCCACACAGCCTACCTGGACCTCACAAAAGCCTTCGACACAATACCCCACTCGGGCATCATAAATAAGCTCACCAGCTTAAATATCAACCCCTATGTCACAAGATGGGTTGCAAACTGGCTCAGGGATAGAACCCACATGGTCAGAATTGCAGGTGCCATGCCAGACTCTAAACCAGTTACAAGTGGCGTCCCACAAGGCTCAGTCCTGGGACCTCTCTTGTTCGTTATATATTTCTCTGAGGTACAGGCTAACATGGGAGGACTATGGCTGACCAAGTTCGCAGATGACTGTAAACTGGATGCCATAATCGACTCGCCGGCTGACACAAGCATCCTCCAAAAGGGTCTCACAGAGACAGATAACTGGTGCCAGAGCCATGGCCTAAAGCTAAATACTAAAAAGTGCATAGTCATCCCCTTTGGGGAAAACAAAGCGCCCACAAATTATCACATAGGTGGTAATCCATTAAGTACGGAAGAAGTAATTAGGGATTTGGGGACCCAAGTAGATAGCAATCTCTCCTTTGACAATCACATTGCCAAAGTGGTTAGAAAGACCTTCTATACAGCCCAACTTATCATGAAAGGGTTCACATCTAGATCAAGAGAGGTCATTGTGCCCCTCTACTCATCACTCATCAGGCCAATAATTGAATACAATGCCCCATTTGGGATGTACCTTACCCGACACCTGCAGCAAATGGAAAGACCCCAAAAGTACCTCACCAAGAGGATCAAGAGACTCAAACAGATGCCCTATGCAGTTAGGCTAAAGAAACTCCAGCTCTACTCGGTTGCTTACCGTCTACTCAGAGGCAATCTGTGCCTGACTTATAAAGCCATGTCCAACCCAGAATTAACCTCAGGAAATCCAAATCCCTTAGAGCTACATGCTCCAGGGACTTAAACCTCAGCACAGAAATAAATAGGACATGCTGGAGGGACAGATTCATATCCCAGAGGCTCCCCTCACTGTGGAGCAAAATCCCAATCCATGTTAGGCAGAGCCCCTCAATGACCCTCTTCAAGAGAAATCTTGATGAGTGGATGGGAGATCGCAGGTTTACCCATGGGATCTCATCTGTGTCCCTACTAGACAGAGGCACAGTAAACTAACCTTAAAAGGGCTATCTTCTGTGACCTACTATACAGAGGCACAGTCAACTAATCTAAAAGGGTGGCGAAAGCCAAACACACTCTGGCTAGGCTTATAAATGCCCTAGGGCAGATAGCCTAGTATCAACCTATGAACCTATGAATCTATGAACCTAAGATTCAACCCTCTACCCTGATCCTGGGTGACTCTAACTACCCAACCATAGAGTGGAAGACCTATTCTAGCCCAAACATGAATGCCTGAAAATTCCTCGACTTCGTCAATGCCAATGTATTGGATCCGCTGGCCGACACCCCTATGAGAGGTGAAAATATCCTGGACCTGGTCCTAACTAACATGAGTAGCCACTGTAGCACTCTTAGAGTGTCATCCACCTTGGTAAGATCTGACCATAAGTGATCACTTTTGAAGTCACCATATCCCCTACCCCCCCATCAGAGTCAAATGAAAAAACTTTTCCAAAGCTGAGTACAATCTCCTCAGAGCAGGTATAAGCAGATTCAAAGCTACAATCCCTTCAGCTGGAGCTAGCACTAATTTCCAAGCCTACAGCAAAAAAAAAACTATATGAGCACCTACATAGTTGCATGGACTAAGCAATACCTGACAGGACCAAATCATCTCCTCAAGGAAGAGTAAACCTGTCTGGTGGACAGCAGCAATAAACAAACTTTATGTATGTGTCTTTCGGCTTTTCCTGGTTAGGGGTTGCCACAGCTTAACTCTGGTCCGCTAATTAATAAATAAACTATAATAGAAGAAAAAAATGGTTGTCCAGGGCCAAGGAAGAGCAGGTGCCAAGTTGTAAGCATCCTCTCCTTTGTCTGAACAAGCAAATAAGTCACTGGTGAAATTCTCTAAGTCTAACTTCAAGTCCAGATTGGCCACATCCACCAAGGACAATCACAAGGCATTCTTCACATATGTCCGCAATCTCAAAGGCAGCACCCAAATCTGCTCTGAACTGGTGGTCAATAACACCACATACGCAAATGCCATAGATATAGAAACCTGCTGGCAGACAGGTTCAGTGAAAACTTCACCCCCCCGTCCCCCCATCAGTAAACCAGGACATCCCCAGCACCTGCCACCCACCCTCATCACCAGAGAGTAGGTCCTTAATGCCCCCTCAAAGGCAAAAAATACAGTCTCCATGGGACCCGATAAAATTCCTGGCTGTATCCTACATGAACTCAGGCATGAGTTCTCAGCTCCATTAGACACCCTATTCAACCAAAGCCTGAGCACTGGCTTCATCCCAGCTGAATGGAGGACAGCCACTGTCATCCTTCTACACAAAGGTGGAGCGTCAACTGATCCAAGCAATTATAGTCCCATCAGCCTAACTTGCCTGATCTGCAAGGCCATGGAATGCATTATCATGGACCTTATAAACAAGGACATTGGCAACCTCCAAACACTTGACCCCATGCAGTTTGGTTTTTTCAAAGGGAGATCATGCCTGTTAAACTTGATCAACTTCTTTGAAACAGTCACCAAAGCCATGGATGATGGGAAGACAGTGCACACCACCTACCTTGACCTAGCCAAAGCCTTTGACACTATTCCCCACTCTGGCATAATAAATAAACTCTCCCAGCTAGGCATCAACCCATATGTTACCAGATAGGTAGCTAACTGGCTCACTGATAGAACCCACTCAGTCAAAGCAGTGGAAGCCACCTCTAGTAGTACACCTGTAATGAGCGGTGTATCCCAAGAATTGGTCTTGAGGCCTCTACTGTTTGGGATATACTTTTCTGAGATGCAAGCCAAAACCAGTGGTCTGTGGCTGACCAAGTTTGCACATGACTGCAAGCTAGGTGCTGTCTTAAATTGCCCTAGTGATGTGAACATCCTCCAAGAGGGCCTTACCCAAACTAATGACTGGTGCCAAAAGCATGGCCTCAAACTGAATGCCAAGAAATGCATCATTATCCCCTTTGGTGAAAATGTCATCTCCACTAATTATCACATTAATAACAATGTACTAAGCAATCAGTCATGAGCGACTTGGACACCCAGGTTGATAGCAACCTGACTTTTGACCACCACGTTGCCTCCATTGTACGGAAGGCTTTCTACTTGACCCACCTCATAAATACGGGTATTTCATCCACGAACAAGGAGGGCATAACATCCCTGTATGCCTCCCTTATCAGACCCATTATCGTGTACAATGGCCCCTTCAGCATGTACCTTGCCAACCACATGCAGCAGTTGGAGAGACCACAGAGGTTCCTGACCAGGAAAATCCAGGGTCTCAAACACCTATCCTATACAGATAGGCTAAATGCCTTGTCCCTCTACTCAGAGGTGACCCGTGTCTGGCATTCAAGGCCATTTCAGACCATGCCTTGATGGAGTTGCTGCATATCCATAAGACAAACTCCACTCACATAACCAGCACACAAGGCCATAACCTGGTCTGTGACATTAATAGAAGCTTGTTGGCAGGATCGATTTGTGTCCCAAAGACTTCCCCATCTGTGGAATAGACTCCCTCTCCATGTCAAGCACAGTACCTCTCTAGCCCTCTTTAAGAAGAACCTGGACAACTGGATAGGAAACAGAAAATATACCCCTGGGATCCCACCTGTGTCCTTGCTGGACAGGGGAAACAAGTGCTGACTTTGAGGGAACATGGGCGAAATTCTTGGCTATGCGTATAAGGGCCTCCGGGCTAATAGCCTAGTACCTAGTATCTTCCTATGAACCTAAGTGCCTGTAGTGAATCCCAGAAATCTCTAGCCATACATATTAGGGGATGTATACATTTCCTATTTAATGGAGGGGTATTTGAGGAGTAGTTGAGATCCTCTAGGAGAATGGTATGTGTCCTAATACATAGGGACTCTATACTGGTCAGGTAGGAGGTATACCTCTCAACTGTCCAGATTTTCACATAATTTCCATTTTGCCTCATAATTTTGGTTTGTTTCTCATAAAATTTGTGATTTTCTAGCAAATCACTGGGATGACCTGACGACTGAAGTCACTAAATAATGCTATACATTTCTGTTTCAGACTTCATAGCCTTCATAAAAATGCATGCTAAAACAAATTATTTTATTCTAGCAACTTTCTAAGTTTATAAGAGCAATATTTAAAACCTGTCCCTATTTTTGGGCTTTTGTCCCACCATTTTGTCAGGCTTTGTCTTGATTTTTAGTGCTAAGAAGTTTAGACGTATGGTAGGATGTGTTGGCCAAGTGGGACATAGAGAGGTCCTATAGTTTACTATGATGTGATATGGGGATTCTTTAGTTGTAAGATGGATGTGGAAGAGTTCCAGGTTGTTATCCTGTTTAATGAGCTTGACGGTAAAATTTTGTTTTATAAATATAAATACACTGCTGCCCTTAGTGCCCTCATCTGGTGTGCTGGGGGTGTTGAAACTCTACACGGATTGGGTGCCTTCAATAGTCTGGTACCAGTTTTCAGTGTCAATGCATATAACAATGCATTCCAGTGTAAGCAGTGACCATAGAAAGTGATTTTTTTTCAGGTTCCTAGCATTGGGAAGAAATACCTTTATGGATTTTGTTTTGTTGAATCAGAAGCTTTTGAAGACTGACAATGCTTACAAAAGACACTATGGTGGTGGCACATTTTTGGCTAATGTGTGAAAGCCTTTTAGAGAGAGATGCAGACATCCCTGGCAAAGTCGTTAGGACTGTTTATCATGTCCTCACAGGCTGATGTATATCGTACCCCAATTGAATGACACCAGATGCTAAGCTGCCCTTATACCATTGCAGTTCCTGACTCCAACCCTCCAATCCTCTCTGACATTTCCTTCACCATCTACATGACCATATTCTTAGATACTTAATCTGGGATACCTCACACCATTTTCCATTGTTTCACCCCCAGTTTTTCCATTTGATACTTTTCCATTCCAATTCTAAAACCATTACATCAAGATTGGAGATGTTCTTCTCCAAAATATAAGAACTATAACAAGATTGCAGATGTTACTGTGCAAAATACAGAACTAATATCTCTTTCTTCATCAACCAACCAACTATCAAATCTGCTTGCCTGCTATTCTCACTTCTAGAAAAAAAACATATTGCTTCCCCTGCTTTTTTCCTTTGATATATCTAAAAAAGGGGCCATGGAATTATTTAATTGAATTTAAGGAACTGAAGTGGCAGATTAGATAGAATGCTTATATTTATTCTGGTCTTAATGATAAAATGATAATGTTTCCATTGCTAGTGTTTTGAGATTATGCTCTTATGTCATGTGAAAATATTTGTTGATGTACATATTAATTTGCTGTTTGATTTGTATTTATTTTACATAATATTTTTATTTGTAGCTGTTTCTTTAAGAATGTATTTTGGTTGTAATGGCTGTTTTATTCAGCATTATTCTTCTTTCTAAATGTGGATTGGTTGTTTAAGTCATGTGATGAAGTTTGGAGGGGTATTTAATTGTGTATTTTCTTAATGTTCAATTTCTGTTGAAGTCTGTAACATATTCCTGATGAAAGCATTATTTTTTACACCGCTGTTGGTTCCGTGTTTCTTAGTCCGCATTCGTATTGCTTTTAGTAGTTCTTTTGTATTGGTTCATAGTTTGTTAAGATGTCTCTTTCAGTTGTGGACGCTGGACTAGGTTTCCAACTGCTGTGTACACCTGAAGAGTTTGCAGCTAGTATACGTTTTCTAACTCAGCTTGTTCAGCAACTGTCTCAGCAGGTTTTGGACAGCTGCTTGCTCGAGCAGGTATGATATTGCTTGTACCCAACTCTTCACTATTCCTTCAGGGCAAATGTCAGCTAATAATGATACATATAATTTATGTACTAGTGGTTTATCAGGAACAACAAGAGATCATAATGAACATAATCATACTATTACTCAGAGCACTATGAGTATGACGTCCTGGTTGAATCAAACATTATATTTCAACTGCAGTCCTTCCAGAGAATTTGGTAACCTACAGCAATCAATTGATACCTTAGAAAGTAAATTAATGAAAATAAGAAAGCTTCAAATTGAGAACAACTACTTTCTTGAATATATTAACGTTTGTAGAGTACCTAAGGGTCTTAGATATTGAAAGTTTCCTAATGGTCAGATTACTAATTCTCCTCTGTATTGTGAACTTCTTGAACTATTTGATTGGCAGGGGTATGAGTTGTTAGAGGTGCTAGTTAAGCACAATCAGAAGGCAATTGATCTATTTATGCATGGAGGAAGCTGCAGGCTTAGAAGACATTATTGTCAATGATGTATTATTGGATAACTAGTCAACGATTTATTATTTGATTACTACAGGAACAGATAACAACAATATATTTTGTGCAATCAATAAGGCAGTTTTGGCTATTAAAGCCAGGAACAAAAGAAAATTTGAATGGGATAGAATAAATTATATGAAAGGTCTTGCTTATCCACAGTTAGTGTATCGGCTGACCCACAGCATGATGAACACCTTTCAACCAAATTGTGCAGTATTTTATGATGTAACTGATGAGAATCTTCCTCCTTTAAATCAAAACCTTCCAAGATGCTTAGAGAGGATAAAAAACATTTGAACAATCAGCAGGTGCAGCAGAACCAATCCAGGACAAAGAATGGATCCCATTGGAAATGGAACAGAGGAAACATGGTTTATCACATCAGAAGGAATTGAGTTTTCTTTCTTTTCCTGATGAGATTGAACTGTTGGTGGTGATGACTTTGGCCTGATTATATCTTTAAACAAAAAAGGTGACTTTAAAGTTTACAATTATACTGATGAAAATTATGGTACTGAACATGCTGAATTAATGTGTAAAGGCTTTACATTTGTTCCTGCTGTGAGGTCTAGAATTGATGATTTGATTATTGACCTTAAAGTTTTTTTGAGGAAATTAAATTAAAAACCTATCATTTAACAATAAAAATGGCATTTGTCCCTAATTGTTTTTGTAGAAACAGTACACTAAACTCCACCCCTTGCTATGCCCTTGTTGTTTTTTTGAAAAACTGTGCAAGTTTGAATTTAGGGATTTTTACAAGCCATTCCTGGCAAAATATAGGTAATCTTTTAGAAGCCAAATTTGAACTTTTGAGGAAATTAAGCCAGGATAAGAAAATAAGGGTAACGAAAATGGACAAGGAAGTAGGGTAGTCATTATGAATAATATTATTTAAACAGAATGTATATTTTTTATTTGATTGTGATTTTTATGAAGAAACTTCTTTGAATTATGTACATATTTCCTACTCTAAGACTGATTGGTTATTAAAATATATATTATATCAGGAGCAAATTAATTATGACTAATGGAATTTGTTTACATGTCAGATTTCCTGTTGTGTCCTCAATTCTTGGACTCCCTAAGATTCATAAAGATTTGAAATGCCCCCCCCCCAGGAGGCCTATCATTAATGCATCCAAATCAAAAACACATCCCCTTGCTAAATTTGTTGATTTAAAGTTAAAAACTGTTTTCGAAGGGTTTCAGCATATTTCCAAGAATTCCTGGAACTTTCTTTTAAAACTTACGAAGGTGAGATTCTTGGAGATGTTGATTTTTGGTATAGTGGATGTTATAAATCTTTTTAATGTTATACCGCACAGTATTGGTTTATATTTGTTCCATTTTTTGGTTGGGTCTACTAAATTTACTAACAATTAGATCAATGTTTTGGATGATTTGATGGAACTTGTGCTAAAAAACTATTTTGTGCATTTAGGTGGACATTATTTCTTACAAAAGAAGGGTGTTGCTATGGGGGCAGCTTGTGGCCCCATTTTTTTCTAATATTATCATGTTACAGTGGGAAAAGAAATACATGTTTGACATGTTTAACCCACCACCCTTGGAAATGTATGTTCGGTTCCTGGACAATGTGTTTATCATCTGGAAAAGTTCCATGGAAGAGTTTGATTCTTTCATTGATTATTTGAACCACACAACATCCTTTTTAGGATTTACTTCAGTGCATAGTTATAGAGATTTAGATTAGTAAGTAACGTTCATAGGAAATCTACATATTCAAATAGTCTTTTACATTACAATAGTAGTCACCACAAACATCAAAAGAAAAGGTCATTAAGGGACAATTCATGCGGTTAACTAGGATGGTTACAGAGGATGACACCTTCCAGTCTGAAGCACAGGTTTTAGTTGATATATTTGATTCCTGGGGTTACCCCCATAATATAAAGCGGATCGCAACCCAAAACTTCTCAAAACTATTTATTAATCAAAAACAGTAAAACAAGTATTACTTCACTTAGCGCTTTCACCCGTTTACATCACTGTTACATAAACTGTTTTAAAGGAGATTATATGCTGTATTCTTACAGATGATAGGTTTTTAAGTGTCACATTTTGGGAGTATACCCTTACATTATGGATACGTTTTACACACCAAGTATGTTTCTTGTGGAAATCATCATTTTTTAAACTATTTATATATACAAGAATTATTATTCAACATGGTTATTACAGCTGTTTAACTAACTATTATTAATTAATTAATCAACTGATGTGGTTGGACAGTTTCATCTATTTAAAGTAGCTGCTGTTTAAAATTCTTCACTCTGATGAAACCCGTGATGTAAATGGGTGAAAGCGCTAAGTGAAGTAATACTTGTTTTACTGTTTTTGATTAATAAATAGTTTCGAGAAGTTTTGGGTTGCGATCCGCTTTTTATTATTTACTAGTTTTTATTATTTACTAGTTTTCAGTTCTTTTTTGTTACCCCATAATATGGTGCAAAATATTTTGTCTGAGGTTATTAATGAAAGGCAAGGAGGCCAATATGGGCCCTTACTTAGACTGGATGAAGATGATGAGTAGTGATAAGGATTTTTCACTTTCTTTTGTCACAGCATACACTGTCGATCATGCCCATATTTATGAGATTTTGAAAAATAATTGAACCCTTTGAACCCTTTTTGCTTGTTTTGAGGGTTATGTGGAAACCCTGGGCAATGCTCCCTGTGTTATGTTTCAAAATGTTAGATCTTTTAAACAGCTTTTAGAGGTGGTTAATGATGGTTGTTATTGACTTTCTTCTAAAAAATGAGACTTTCAGATGCAGTTTTTGTAATCAATGTAAATATATTTTAGTTAAAGATGAGGTGAAGATAAACGGGGTTTTAATTAAAAATAGTTTTCATTGCAATTGTAATTCTATTTACATCATTTATATAGCACTTTGCAATCAATATAATTTTTTTTTTATGTGGGTAAAACCCAAAGAAAATTTAAAGAACATATTTATGAGCATGCCCTAGATATTAGGACACTTAACCAAAATAATTTACTTGTGAAGCATGTTATCAATTGGCCTAGGCACAGTTTTGGTTTCTTGGGGATTTATATGGTCAATAAGAACCCTAGGGGTCCATGGAATTATTTAATTGAATTTAAGTAACTGAAATGGCAGATCAGATTGAATGCTTATATTTATCCTGGTCTTAATGATAATGTTTCCATTGCTAGTGTTTTGAGACTATGATCTTATGTACTGTGAAAGTTTTTGATGTACATATTCATTCGTTGTTTGTTTTGTATTTATTTGGCATAATATTTTTAATTGTAGCTACTTCTTAAAGAATGTATTTTTGTTATAATGGCTGTTTTATTCAAAATTATGCTTTTTTAAAAGTTCATTGGTTGTTTAAGTCATGTGATGAAGTTTGGAGGAGGTATATGATTATGTGTATTTTTAAATGTTCTATTTCTGATGAAGTCTGTGATATATTCCTGATGAAAGTGCTTAAATAATTTTGAAAAAAATAAAAATTTGTTATTTTTATACTGTGATTGGTTTCATGTTTTTAGTCCACATTTTATGTTGTTTTTAGTGGCTGTCTAAAAAAGTTTCCTTAACTGTCATCTTCCTCAAACACCTTGGTCTCGGTGTATGAAATTGCAGCTTTCTAAATAGCCTGTCCAGCTCCATCTCCAGGACAACATTAAAATCCACCTATAAGAATCGTACCCTCATCATTCCACACCTATGTTATAGCAGCATAAAAAGCAATCAGTACCGCCACTTTATACTCATTTGTCCCACTATGCACTCAGGCACAAAACACATTGGTACTGCATGTCAGATAACTAGACATCATCCTTCCCATGCTTGTTCCCCATAAAAAATAAACCATCTAAATGGCTTCTTATGACAATTCCCCATAGTAAGCATGTTATTGGGATGCAAATTACAATAATATAATCACAAAAATGGAACATAATGAAAATAATATTTAGTACCCATTTACAACAAAACAACATGTACTAGATACCTTTAAAAGGATTATATAATCTCTTTTCACATTCTCACAAAACAAAAGACAAAGGAGAAATAAATTACCAAAAATTTCTTGTCTTTGCACAGTCATATACCAATCACTCATAACCTTTCTTTTGTTATTATCCTATTTCCGTTTGCTTATGCTTCAGTTCCTGTAGAAAGACACTCCTGGGGATTCAATAAACTCTGTGTAGGCTTCGTGGTAAGCCTACATGGAGTTTACATATTTGTGCAAAGAGTAGCAGTGCTAATTGCATATGCATGCCATGCACCACATGCAAACATAAGGAAGCATGGTTTCCTGGCCAGCAACAGTGCTGCCAGCCAGGAAACCATGTAAACAACACAGACACCAGCAGACGTGTAAACCTGTTTACCTCTGGGAAAACTAGGCCATGGGTTTGTGCAGAATGCCACAATAATTACCAAGTATATTAATAAAGCAATGTATATAGTTCTAACACATTATAGGCAAGTGTATACAGTGCAGAGTATTGTGGAAACCTGTGTCAGGCATACTGAATAACAGCTGTGTAAATAATCAGTAAGAGTACATAGACTGCATTTTAAATCAATAGTCAGGGGAAGTGTGTGTATTGAAAAGGGACACACAGATGAAGTGCAGGAATGAACATAGGGGAAGAACACAGGTGAAATATGGTAATGTACAACAGATGAGGCAAGTCAATGAACACTAATCATATATCGACATGAGACAGTATGGACTGCACAGTTATTGTGTATTACGTGAGTGTCATACAAGGTGACATATCAATGGAGAAGATCATTTGTGATACAAGCATCCTGACATTAGCAATAGACAGGGCATATACCTGGGATGGCATATGCAATAGGGATTAGGTGCATATTGTGAAGCTGTGCAAAATGAGTTGCCTGATTATGAATGTAATATCAGCATAGGTCTCAATCAAGTGAGACAGATAGTAACATGGACAACAATAGACAGAAGCATGCACAATCATGGACAATATCAGAATAATACCACCATTAATCCCATGTCTTTGACATAACATATGTGATTGTGATTTATCACAGATGGTTTTTCAAGAACACACTTATGCCATTTTTATGATTCATCAGCAATCTCTGAGGGAATCAAGCACACCTTCCTCATAATGTAACATCTGCTGGAGGTGTTATGAGGGACAGTGTTACACCTGTATTTGAAATAATGAGCAATCCTGGCTAGTTGCCAGGTGCACCTAACATATATATATATATATATATATATATATATATATATATATATATATATATATATATATATATATATATATATATATATATATATATATATATATATATATATATATATATATATGCCACAATCCACTCTGTCATGAATGTAACCTCTGCCATCAATGTTGTCTATTAGCTATGTATTTACTGTGTGCATCATAGGAGCATGTATCACACATGCATCTTGTATAACACCTTGAAGGGGTGTCTGAACCATCATACCCTGATGTTTATATACCTAAAAGAATACTTAGGTATGGATGATATGATGTGTGTTAACTCAATTGTGGCAAAATTGGTACACATAAGTAACTTATCCCTTGGATGATGTGTTGGGAGGTACATGCAAAAAAGGTGCATTGTAATCAATTATTGGTGTGATGAGGGCTGAGAACAATGGAACTATAATGCCCTTTCATGTGGATGCCTGGCACATAGTCCAGAACTGTGCTACATACAAGGCAGTGGTCACCACTGTGGGCACATGCTGGTGGATGTTATGTATACCATCTACCTGATTACACAGGTCACATACCACTTGGTCTGCTCATAGGGGTGTGCTATTATTTTGTGTATTTGTATTCATAATGCAACTAATCCCCCATGAGTTTTCTTCATCTACTGTGTCCCCCATGGATATGGCATCAACTCTTTGTGTGTCAATACTGTATGCATTATACCAAAAACACACTTGGATTTTATCATTGTCCACAATATGCAGTCCTCCACAAGGCTGGTTGGAGAAAGTATGTGTAAGTCAGTTTTTATGTCAAAAACATAAATACTGGAATGGAAAGGATCTATTACAGAGCCCTGACCTGACCTGATCACTGGACTCTAGATAGAGGTGACTTCACACGCTGTAACACGTTTATCTGTCACATATATAATTCAGTTGACTACTCACTTGTTAACATAGGTGTTTATGGCAACTTGAGACAGTTTCTCTGTAATAACTGATTGTGGATTTGTGTCAAATGCCTTGGCCAGATCAAGTTGCATAGGATGATAGGGTTGCCATCATGCAGCACAGTGGTGCAGTGGTTAGCATTCTCACCTCACAGCAAGAGGTTATCTGCTTTAATTCTCAGCTGGGGGTATCCTCTGTATGAAGTCTGCATGTCTGTGTGTGTGTGTGTGTGTGTGTGTGTGTGTGTGTGTGTGTGTGTGTGTGTGTGTGTGTGTGTGTGTGTGTGTGTGTGTCTGTGTGTGTGTGTGTCTGTGTGTGTGTGTGTTTCTGGGGAAGGTTGGGCAATGGGCTGGCAACTTGACACCATAAAACTCTACTGCCACTTGTTTTGTAAACACCACTGATCTGCTGTGGTGACCCCTAATAGGAGCAGCTAAAAGTTGTCATCATGCATGCCCTTGGTAACCTTCTTGAAGACAGCAAAGAGATGTAATGGACATGATGTAGCCTTAACAAATCAAATGTGGGTAGTACACAGTCAGGATATTACCTGTGTCATTTTAGAGAAAAGCCGTGATGACTCCTTGGCCTACAACACAAATGAAGAGAGTCAGGATGGGTACCTAACTCCATGCATCAGTTGATGATCCCCACTGTGATACCCACCACTGCTACCAATATGTGATGGCCACTAATATGTGATGTCCCCATGCTGGGCTAGCAGTTAAGGAGCCTGAATCCTCACCACTGACACTGGAGAGGGTCACGCACTTGGAATACAACTTGATGCACTTAGTATTTCCAGATGCAGAGCACTCTGCATCAAGTACAGTTTCCCTTAAGAGCACACAGGGAACACACTCAGCCCAGGATCTGGATGTCTCTATATCTGTCTCTCTACAGGTCTCCAATAAGACTACCTACTGGTACAGCTGTAGGGTAAAGCCCTCAATTGACTGTCCAGGCCAAGTCTCCCAGCACCCTCTCTGTGAACCCAGTGCTTTGTGTCCCTGTCCCAAGTAAGTGACACACACTCTTTAAGATTGTATTTTCACAAACACATACACACACACACACACACACACACACGCACACAAACACACACACACACACACACACACACACACACACACACACACACACACACACACACACACACACACACACACACACACACACACACACACACACACACACACACACACACACACACACACACACACACACACAGACACACACACACCTGGGAAAGGCTGGCACAGATAGATTCACTGTCACCATTCTGTTCCTATAAGGCTCTTACAAAGGGTATCCAATTATATGGTGCAATATTAATACTAATACAAATTGTAGTAGTTGACCAAGATGGCTAGGCCTCCCAGAGTGGCCCAAACAGTGTCACCAAAAAAATATAAGTACTCTGAAAGGTTAGATACTTTCTACAAGGACCAGCCACAATAACAATTTTAAATATATTTAATAATAAATAATAAAGATGCATGAAAGTACTGAATATGTATTCACAGTAAACCACAGAGTTCCGATCACAGGAAATATTGAAAAGAACATTAATGGACAGACTCAGACAAATAAAGAAAAACAATATCTGAACTAAGCTTCACTATATTCCTGAATAAGCTAAAATAATCATTGTTTCCTAATTAATTACTTACTACTGGAAGGCAAGATGAGGGTCTGTCTAATCAGGCTTCTTAAACAGAATACTCAATACTCTGAGATTTCTCTTTGTAATATCCAAAATATAATTTCCAAGAGGGCTTTGAGAATGACCTCATCACATCACGTGACTCTAGGTACTCACAGTATTCCCCTTTGAAGATAAGACACAATACACATCCAAATGTTTATGGCAGTGCTTGGGGCTACCCTTCTTTTCACTGAGATAATGGACAAAGGCTCTTCCCCAGACCCAGCATCTCTGGTCCTATTCAGTACTGTGGGGTGCCTTTTAAGGGTTTAACAGCTCATTTACATTTCCTTTATTTTTCTTAAAGTCAATTGGTGTTGTGCCAGTATCCTCCATTAAAACTTATACATTTAATTCAGCTACAATAATGCATTTCTCTTCATTTCAGCAGGGTGCACTGTTGATACATTTAAAAACAAGCAACGCTCACAAATACATTTTCAGCACAAATGTCTGTGCAAAATCAGTTTGATATACAAATGGCATACAGTTCTAATACATTTGCATCACAAACATCTTGTATAAATCAGTTTGATATTCAAAGGACATATATTTCTTTACAAAACTCCAACTGGCTATGCTGGCACTTGCCCATATCATCACAGCGCACAGTCAGATGGATGCATATTGCTGTACACCTTACTAGTAGAACATAGACTGTTTGGAGGCTGTGTTTAAGTACAGATAAAACTGTGTCTGGTAGATGATGTTATAAGTCATGCGTATAGGCAACCTGTTATTGTTTTCTGTGTTAGTAGCCATAGAGAGTGTTCAGATGAGCTGCCTCCTGAGAATAAAAAATGACTAATGTTTGCATTCATAGTTTGGCTGAGGGCCAGTGGCTATAGGGAGAGTGGTGTGTAAAACAAACTATCAGCTAGTGGATTGTCTATTACCTCTCGTTTGGTATGTTTGTTGGCATCCACATACAGATCTGTACTTAGTTGTGTATTCCACTTAACATTTCATATGTATTGGAATAATGATTTGTGAAAAGACCTCCAAATGCAACTTTGGTCATTCATCACATTCCATACACTGTTGCTATACACACAGTTTGTACAACTGTACCAATGTCATGTACCTACATCACTTGCACAACCTATGCCTGTATGTGTTTCATGGGCAAGCTGTATTTGAGTAGCCTGATGTCATATCAGGACACATTAAGTTGTTTGTGGCTCATGCAGAACATTTCTGGATACAAACGTGAATAGTCAGACAATGGTACTGCTGACCCCCTCAGTAACCCCTGTGTATAGTAACATAGCTGGACATACAATGAATTCCACAAGCTTGCATTTGCATAAAAACATGTGATACATCAGTTGCGTATATCACACCATAACATGTTTATGAGACAAGACTTATTTGACTATGTAATCAATATGAATTAGTCTTGTTGGCTGCCACAGAGCATTTAATGATGGTATGTAGACACATGTATACCTGTGCCATACTACACGTGTCTGTGTGATGGTGGAATGTGAACTGTGTAGAAGGTCGATCTGCTATACTACAACACATGTCCTAATACACCAATAATATACATAACAGTGTATCATACCACGTCAACATTTCTCAGGAGGCATATTACTACAGCTGTTATAGAAGGAGCATGTACTGCAATGCCATAAATGGCTATAAATACATTAGCTTACATCATAGACTGTAACATCCCTTTGTAGCTATACTGTACAGCCACACCTCAATATAGCACATGCCAATAACAGCAACTCTGACATGTCAACTGTTCATGGGGTCATAGGACATTATTAGGCTAATGGTCAGCATCTAGCTATTATTATACCATTGAAAACAAACTCCCTATAAATATATATATATATATATATATATATATATATATATTTATATATATATATATATATATATATATATATATATATATATGTGTATGTATATATATATATATATATATATTTATATATATATATCTCTATATATATATTTATATATATATATATATATATATATATATATATATATGTATATATATATATATATATATATACATTATGGAAGATAATAAGACTATTGTGCATATGTGTATATTTGTTTGACTGCATTGCATACTGCCTCTGTCCATGTGAGACAGGTGCACCACACCATGACAAAATTAGCAATCACACATGTAGCGGTCTAAAATGGCTTGGAGAGGTTTATGGAAGGACTCTGCTGCATCATGTGTGCTTGCATAATTAATATGAGGAGATCCTCCAACCCTCTGCAGGAAAGATTTCATATGGCCAGAGGAAAAAGGAGGATGCTAGATACATGGTTATATGTGAAAGGTTCCCCTAAGTGGTAGTGAAATGAAGGGCAGTTCTAAAGTTCAAACAATGACCATAATGGACCACCAAACACACAGACGCAGTAGTAGACTGGGCCTGATTTGAACATTACACCTATGAAGGTATAGAAGGTGAATGCCATGTAAAGTAACAGTAGCAACCACATATATATCTGACTGTAACATTGTCAAGTTGCACTTTATGGAGTATGTTATCATCATTGTATGCTGAGGAGAATATATTGGGAGGAGTGTGAGACATGGATGTGGAGTCATATTCCTGTAGAAAGTTGTCTCAAAGTGTTACTTGTATGTATAGAAGCTCAAGTTGACTGCTGTCAGGTTGGAACCCCTGCATGTGTAGGTAAAGTAGCTTGCAAACACAGTAGATAATGGTAATGCCACAGCAGAGGTTTGTCTTTTATACTGTCAGGGTGCATGTTATATAGGTTGACAACAACACTTTATAGTTGCTGACAACTTCAGTGTCTGGGGAGAAGAAGATGGTAGTAGATATGCCCCACATGCTGTTGTAAAATGCTGTCCCAACTGTCAAACTTGTGAGCACACATACATACACACAACCACACACACACACACACACACACACACACACACACACACACACACACACACACACACACACACACACACACACACACACACACACACACACACATACCAATTGACTGAAGTGAGAATAGAACCCCTATGTAGCTATTTACAAAACACAGCACCTAACACAAGTGCCACAGTACAAGTCTAGCTTTTATGGTGTCTGACAACACTTTATAGTTGATGACACTGATAGGATGAATATGGTGACAGCAGTGTCTCACATGCTGGTGTAAAATGCTGTCTCAAATGTCAACCAAGTGAAAACACACAGATATTCTAATTGACTGCAGTGAGACTAGAACCCCTACCTAACTATTTACAGGGCACCATACTTAACACAAGCACTACAGTGCAAGTCTGGCTTTCATAGTGTCTGACAACACTTTATAGCTGATGACATCAGCAGTGTTTGGTGAGATGAAGACAGTAATAACAGTGTCACACATACTGGTGTAAAATGCTCTCTCTCTGACAACCAAGTTAACACAGGCAGAAAAAACAATTGACTACAGTGAGAATAGACCCCAACATACCTGTTTGCAAAGCACAGTGCTTAACATAAGCACCATGGCACAAGTAAACAACGGATACCAGCACTTACTGACCAACCAATAAATACAAAAAGAAGTGCTTGGGCTCGCTGGTAGTGATCGGAGGAATGGCACAAGTCTGACTTTTACTATGTTGCAGGACAATTTATAGTGGATGACATTACTATTGAATACATGAGAGTAGATGCTGTGATGCCTGGTACTCTATGGGATTGTACTAATGACTAAAGTATACACAATTATGCCTTCTGACTAGACAAACACACATATATACACACAAAGATACACAGCTGACTGCAGTGAGATTAGAAGCCCTCCCTAACTAGGAACACCAGCTAGGGAACTCATTACTTAACACAAGCACCATGACACAAGTTTGACTTTTACAATGATCCAGGGCAATTTATAGTGGAATGATATCAACAGTGGCCATTTGAGAGTAGATATTATGAGGCCGCCATTGCAAGGATTGGTAAACATACACCACTGTCAAGATATTGGTACTTTGTGGAATTGTACTAATGACTGAAGGATGCACAGTTATGCTCTTCTAACTAGACAGACACCTACACAAACACACCAGTTGACTGCAGTAAGATTAGAACCCCTATCTAACTAGATACACCAGTTAGAGAACTTAGTAGTAAAGGCAAGTGCCACATCACAAGTCTGACGTTTACAATGCTGCAGGGCAGTTTATAGTGGATAATATTATCACTGGAAGTTTGACAAAAGAAGTTGTGAGGCCTGCATGCAGTAACTGATGGATGCACAGTTATGCTCTTCTGACTATATGACACACACACACACACACACACACACACACACACACACACACACACACACACACACACACACACACATAACTCACCAATTTACTGCAGTGAAATTAGAACTCCTATCTACCTAGTTATGCCAGCTAGAGAGCTCCATAGTTAATTCAAGCAGTGTGGCACAAACCTGACTTTTTCACTGCTGCAGGACAATTTATAGTGGATGACATCATCAGTGGCTGTTTGAGAGAAGATATTGGGAGGCCTGTATGAAATGGATGGATAGTCATGTACAACTGTCAAAATATTAAAGTACTGTGTGTTACCAGATTGATGAGTGTGCAAAGTGTAGTATTTGCTGTTGTGTTTCCAATATGTAGGTATAGTTTAAGAGACAGCTTTAAAAAATATATGGAAACAGCTGTTCACATTACTACAAGTAATGGAAAATTTGGGAACAAGTAGTGAGAGATCAAGTTTCAAGTGCATGGATGCAGGTAACCCATGGCTACAGTGTACACATGTGTTCTTTCCTTAAAAGGTGCCTTTCCTTTGGATGTGTTTTTACATGTACTTTCATGGGATAATGACTAAATGGGTAATAAACATAGGTAATTCATGCTATTGGACATGTTCATAGTACACTACCAAGCAGCTGGCTTGGGTGATTGATGGCAAAGTGTTTGCACATGCGAGATACACATTTATACTGCTTTCCCCATTTGCATGCAGTTAAGGGATGAGCAAAGGTGACCCTCTGCTTCATTGATAATAGTATGACCATTGTATTGGTTTGCTTACCTCTACACAAAACATATTAAGTGAAGAGACATGGCAGTCTGCACTGTGGATAGTACTGATTGTAAGAAACACATTTGCTGCTTAGCTAACTCTGTGGCAGCAGAAGTACACTGAGAGATTTCTTTTTGAGTCCAGATAATACAGAGCTTGAATCCAGGTTTACCTAATAGTTTTAAATATGTTCACTGTGTGTTACCTTAGCACAGCATGTTTAAGCAGCATTGTGAGGAGCTAATCACACCTTTGAAGAGCTGATCACCAGTACTTGGCATTGGTACACAATGCCAAGCTCTGCACAAACACAGAGGACAAAAAGTGAAGGGCTTCATTGGGTTACTTTCACTTATGTGTATGGTGTGTGATTCTATTTTTTGACCAGAGTAAAGATGTTAAAATGGAATAGAAAAGAAAGTGGTGAAATGGTGTCAAGCAGGGGGAAGAACAAAGGGAATCCATTATAGGAATGTGCAGTTAGGTAGTAGGAAAGACCCATAACTATCCACTGCTTCAACAGTGTAAAATGAAAATATGTATAGAATATTAGCTGAATGTAGACTGTTATCTCAACAAAGAGGGGTGACAATAACACAATCATGTTGTATAGCCAATTGGGCCAAATCAAGTGTATTGGGAAGACACCTGTGTGAATTGGAGAGCTATGTATGGTACAATATTTTTTGTGGGACAGGTGTCCATTTTTTTTACTTCATTAAGAGAGGAATGTTGGGTAAGGGATGTAGGTATTTTTGGTTCAAGTAAGTAGGGGAAGTGAGGCAGCAGATACAGACAAACAGGACAAACAAGACAAGACACAGGGACAGTAAGGGACACAAAAGTTTGGGGGACGCTATGATTGAAACAGGGAGGGGACAATGGATTGGATGCCCATCAAACATGGGGACAGTGAAAATCTAGTCATCACCTGCAGAACTGTCATCACTGCCCCCTTAGTCCACTAGCTGTTGGAGTGCTTGATATTTTTTTTCCTATGGACCATAAAAGAGAGCATTCTCTCCATTCAGCATAGATGCTCATCAATGGTGTTGTGCATGACCCCACACACCATGCCTGGCAGCTCCTGCCAGGAAATGAAATCCCCACCTACTCTTCTACTCCCATTGGCATTATAGCACCAGCTGCCAGGGTAATGCTACCTGATGTGCAGGCCTAGGTAGTGCAGGGGTAGCAAAGGCAGTACTGTCAGGTTGGGTCCTAGATGTGCTGGGCATTAGTGCAGGAGCCAGTGGAGCTGGGGTAGGCTGAGCCATAGTGGTTGACCTATCTCCCTGTGCTGTAAATCATTTTGTGAGTTGTCAGAAATGGATGACATGGAAATGTTTTAACCACACATATAAAAATAAAAAAGAGAGATAAGTGTTAGGGTAAGAGAAAAAAGAGATAATTAGTACCATCATATGTGACATACAATGCATAATCGCAATAATAAAGTATTTATTTCTACTTTTACATTTAAGTATATTTGTTAACAACTAGAAACTATAACTGATGATTGCTTAAAGTAATCATTGTAATGTGGATATACTGCACATATGCTTGGTCAAATTATACAGATTAAGTTAACAGAAAGGCATTTATGTCACTTCTGTTGAAATTATTATGCAACATTTTTAAATGATTTTACTATGTATTTGTTACTTGGAGTATTTGAGCCCACAACATCAGACAAATGTATTAGACTTGACTCCTACAGTTGGCTTTTGTTTCAGACTGAAGTATACATGCTTGAGTTTACAGTTAGGATATGCATGCTTAATTTGCTACTACTGTAAAGAAGAGCAATACTTTAGATAAAATAATAGTTATGTTGTGCTGTATACATACCCATTTCTTCCCTCAGTCTCTCTAGATGTTCAACACGGGCCTCCCTGTTCACCATTATCTCATGGCTGGCCATGGAATAAAAAGACGAGAACAAGAGAAGATCAATATGCATACCATTCATGTCTATATGCGGCTGCCTGTCTAGTTTTAATTCTCATTATCTGCATGCTTACACAACAGTGGGATGTCAACAGTCCTAAACTCAGCCAGCCTCTGTTGGAGTATATGCTGCTTGAGCCTTTTGAGGTCATTAAAAGGGTGCCTGGACTGTTCACAAGTGTGTGGAATGTCAGTTTTATTTATTTATTTATTTGCATTTGTTTACCGGGTAGTGTCCGACTGGGGTTGGTAGCCCATTTTTAGCAGAGACTCAGAGAGAAATGCTCCATTAATGTACAATGCAATATTAGACATTTGATTAGCACTAAAATAGTTACATAACAAAACAGAGAATCAAAAGCGTAGTATACCCTTAGGATATTAGATTACAGAGTTATAAGAAATGTAAAGGGTCATATGATGAGTTGAATATTCATCTGGGAGGTGAGCAGAAAAGAGAGGATTCAGGCAGAATGGAGGGGGGATATAGAGCACTTATTAGGAAAAGAGGTAATGCGAGGGAGAGATGTAGTGGGTAAATGCAGAGAATGAGGGAGGAGAAGTATTTTTGGAAGAGACTAAGAAACATATGAAAGGTGGTAAAGGACATTATCAAGGAGAGCAATATGGGCATAACCAGTTATTACTGAGGTGATCTTTTAGCCTATGTTTAAAGTTAGAAAAGGATGGGGTACCTTGTAAGATTAAAGGGAGGGAAGTCCAGTACTTAGCAATTTTGTTTGAGTAGAGGGAGCCTCTGTGGGAGTTTTTGGGACTGAATAACTTTGAGCAATGATCTGTTGGAGGATCTGAGGGCTCTGTTACAAGTTAGAGGCTGTACAAGGGAGGAGATATCAGGGCAGGTGAGAGGGTTTTGAATAATTTTGTGGGTGAGGACAAGTTGATTTAAAGTTAAGAGGTGAGGCAGTCCTAGCCAGTTCAATTGTTTTAGAGCAGTGTAGTGATGAGCTTTATGAGGGAGATTAGTTGCAAACTTAGCTATTTTGTTGTAGCAGGATTCTAGGTTTTGAAGGTCATTTTTATGCAAGTTGGTGAAAATATGTGAGCAGTATAGCAGTGTAGACAGAAGCTGAGATCTAGCTGTGGCTAGTCTTGCTTGAGGTGTTAAGAATGGTTTTGCTCTGTAAAGAGCACTGAGTTTTGCATGGACCTTTTTGATTGTTTGGGATATATGAATGTCAAATTTTAGGTGGTTGTTTATGATAGCACCTAGTAGTTTGGCCTGGTTAGTAAGTTCAGTTTTTTTGACATTTGTGGATAGAATAGGGATGGGGGGAGAGATTTTTTTTTAGCTTTATTTGTAAAGTTTATTATCTTAGTCTTCTTATGGTTGAGAATGAGTTCATGGCTAGTAAGAAATTATTCTGTTTCCTATAATGCTTTTGTGTCTTTTCCTGAAGTTCTACGGGGGGGGGGTGGAGCAGATATGATGAGCATAGTGTCGTCAGTGTACTGTATTATTGTGACTAATTTGGTAGCTGACATGAGGTCACAGAATGGGGGCCATAATGGACCCTTGGGGAACACCTGTGTTGACAGATAGTAAAGGGTGAGATTTTGGTCCTATTAGGTGGCCTGCTGTCGATTTGATAGGTAACTGTGGAACCAAGAAAGGGTTGATTAACAGAAGTTGAAAGTGGTAAGTTTGTTTAGGAGAAGTTGGTGGGATATGGTGTCAAAAGCTTTTGGTATATCTAGGAATACAGCGGAGACAAACTCACCATTGTTCATAAGATGGTGAATGGCATTTGAGAAAGCCATAAGGGCAGTAGTAGTACTGTGCTTGGGGCGGAAACCATGATGTCTGTTAGCTAGAAGGTTATTTGATGTAAGGTGCTCTAGGAGTTGTTGGTCAATACATTTTTCAAGGATTTTGGCTATGGGTAGGAGTATTGCTATAGGGCAGAAATTTGAAATCTCTGTGGAGGGGCTACCCTTGTGGATAGGGGTGATATGGCCTATTTTCCAGAGGTTGGACACATATTGTTCGGAGATAGACCGATTGATTAGTATTGAGATAGGGTAGGCAATAGATGGGGGGGGGGGGGCTGCTATTTTTAGGAACCAGTTTGGCAACTGGTCAGCAGCAAGGCTACAAGGTTTTAACTTGCTTAGAATATTTTTTTATAAAGGATGTTTGAATAGTTTTAAAAGAGAGGGAGTCTGTTGAGTTAGATGCAGGGGAGGGGGAAGTGAGTGGAGAGTTTTGTTTGCATTATAGCAGGCTGGAGATAGAGTTTATGAAGTAAGAGTTGATTTGAGAGGCTAGAGGTTCATGGGTATTTGAAGTGGAAGGAGAGGGGGTGGGGTGTTTGCCAGGATTGACGAGAAGGTTGATATTCTGCCAGAATTCTTGAGAGTTCTGTAGGAGTTTTTCGTGGCAGGATTGGAAGTAATATTTTTTGTCCTGATTGATTTTTGCCTTAGTTTAATTTCTAAGTTGCTGGTAATGTATAAGCATAGATTTGTCTTTGAAGGATAGGTAGAGGGCTCTTGCTTTGTCCCTTTGTTTAATTAGTAGTTTTGTTCTGGGGGATAGCCAAGGCAGTTGTTTTGCTTTGGTGCAAATCTTTCTTGTTGGGGCAAGGCGATTTAGGATTTCAAGGGAAGGGTGGTTAAAGAATTCTACTGCAAGATCTAGTTGTAGGTATGTAAGTAGTGACCAGTCACATTTGAGAAGTAGCTGATTAAATATGGTAGGGGAGAAATGTTTTTGCTACATATGCATTTAAATGGACTGTGAGGTTTGATATGTGGTTTTTTGTGTAGCAGAAATGTGGGTGTGTGGTCACTAATGGTTATGGGAAGGCAGCCAGATTGGTGGTTGAAGTTTGGCTTATTAGTTAGCATCCAGTCTAGTAGTGATTGTTTTTTACTGTGTTTATCAGTGCGAGTGGGGGAGTTTATGATTTGGGTTGCAATGGAGACAGCCTTGGACAGACTTTCCATGCCTCAAACTTGTCCTGGTAGCTAGTATAGTCCACCTGCAAAAAGCCTTCAGCTATAGCATTTTACAAGGAGTCCAATAAAGATTCTGGACTCCTCAACACCCCACTGTTGCACCCTAAATTGAACACCTTCCCTTCTACAGACATATCCGATCAGGGCAAACAGCAACAGATAATAGTGATTTCCTGCCAATTCCTGTTATTGCATTTACTGTTAGTGCAAACCCAGACAACCATGGCAGCTGGGTTTGCATGACATTAAGTGAAGAGCAACAGTGCTAAACAGAGAGGAAAGCAGTGTTTAAAATGGGAAGGTTAATCGGACAGTTGGTATTAGTTTGGGGACTGGTTGCTGCTACAACTGTTAAATGAATCAACTTTGTAAGCATGTACTGAGGGGCATAAATTTTATGACCTGACACTTTTTTGTGTGGCTTTACACACTGGTAAAATTAATGTGTACAATGTAGGATTTAAACCTATGAATTAAAGACAAAATGTATTCTTTCACATATGTAATTATTTCATATTTGCTACAAAAGAAGTGCTTGTTGAACATGCTCACTAATTATATATAAATGTGCATAATAGAGTGAGGGATTAACCATGTATGTGTGTGATGTGACAAGATGCTGGTTTATGCATTCACATGTGTTTGACTACCATTCATGTTCAAAGGCCACCCAAGGCCATTGAAGACAGTTATAATTACAGATAGAGAATATTCAATATACCCTCTATCACACATATAATTTATATGAGTTCCACTGCTATACATACTTGTTATTGATAACTATGTTTAAATTTTTTTTTTTTTTTATTTAGTAGACATTAATAAATTGGTAGTATGCTAGATGAGAACCCTTGCTCACCTGTATTGTGATCATTAACTTAAACCAGTGCCACAGGGAAAGTTGGACTATAACTGTATTTTTATAGTCATTACTGTGCACAGTGCTCATGCTGTCAGAATTGCTCGTTACTTATACATATACATTAAAGAGTTGAGTGTTTAAACATGTAGGTGTGTGGTATGACAGTTCAGAAAATAAATGTGCAATTGTAGAACTATAATTTTACTAATACCCACAGTAACACATTTAATATATATCTAATATCATGTGTATGCTCAATGCACCTGCGGCAGATAATTATTTATATGTGTAATTTTTGTTTTCATGTTAATTTTTATATAAAGTAAACTGGAATAACAGGAATAAAACTTTGAACTTTGCTGGGTTAGAACTCAGGCTCACCTGTCTTGCAGCCCTATACTTACACCTGCTGCCACAGGAACAAATAAAGAACTGCACTATATTCTCATATTCATTATTAAGTATGTGTGTTGACCTCCGTGCAATGCTGTTTAGCATGCTTGTGCAGTGGCAAACCACAGATGATGCAATGTATCCATTTTGAAATTGTCTACTGTTTGCTTCCTGTTTGCAGGTATTATAGTCCTGCAGGTGTTGGGGAAGTTTACTGACTGCCAGGCAAAGCCGCTTAGTGTATTTGCATGGTGTAAAGCAAAAGATGCAGCAATGTATCCTTTTTGAAGTTGAGAAGGTCTGTTTCCTGTCTGCAGGTGTTCTGTCTAATTCTTGTGTGGGCTATTAGTCCAGGTTTTGAGCAAAGTTAAGTGATGCTCAAATGTGACAACCACTGCTAGTCTACTAGTAAAGATTTTTTGTAGTGTTCTGTTTTTTTCACTTAATTACTTTTTTTAATATCACTATGTGTGCAGTGGGCCACTTAGTGCAAACATGGGGAAACAGATAAGTCCAATAAATATCCTATATGTGCTACTATGATAAAGACTACATAAAGTGCATCTGTGTATCACATGTATGTAGCACACCTGCTAAACATGATGAACCACACAGTATATAATATCTGTAAATCATGGTTCAAGTCCCACATTTGTCTATTAAGGATAAAACCTAGAAAACACTGCTCACAAGGATGAAACAAGGTGAGTTATGTTTGTCACATTTGAGCATCACTTAACATTGCTCAAAACTTGGACTAATGGCCCACACAAGAAGCAGACAGAACACCTGCAGACAGGAAACAGACCTTCTCAAGAAACCTTACTACATATTAAAAAATATTACCCAAGTCTGGATTTGAACTGTCACACCAATGAACCTACAAAACACAGTAAGGGTGTCTTATTCCTCTTTTCCACAGAAACAGCTTTGCATCAAAAATAAAATCACTGTGCATATATGCAAGTCTCAAATCATCCACAGTATTAACAAGACATATGACAAGTGTACACTATCAGTTGTTTCTACATGTATTAATTACAGATATAAAGCAATGAGTGATCAAACAACCATTTATGATTATTGTTTGCAGCAATGCAGCTCTGTCTTCTCTTTGTATTGTGTTCATTTTTCTCTTATTTGAGCAGTAATGTCAGACATGCAGTCTGTAAGGCATTTTGTATTATTGTCTTTAAAATCCATGGGAATATTCAATGACAATAATATACAGTTTTCAACAAAGGCAGAGGAGTTTGGTTATTATTGAATTGAACCTGAGAAATGTGTGCTGCTCCCTTACAATTTAAACCTTGATACAGTTACTTCTGCACTTTGTAAGTATAACCTGGCTGACACACCTACTGCAGGTAGGGAGTCTGAATTGTTGGGTATTCCTTCTCACTCCCACTAAGCATTCACAGTTGAAATCCATTAGCAATAAACACTGAAGTAGTGCATACAATAAATTTAAATCTGCTACACAAAGTTAAAAGTTTGTGATTCAGCAATTCTAATGAGTTCACACCTCATTTGCATCTTCACTGTACTCAGATGCCTGAATCTACACCATAAGAATGTAACTGTGTGACTAGGGACCTTGAAGTTGAGGGGAATTGTGTATATGGAAAACACAGAGGATTCACATTCCTTTTGATTTATCTGCACAGAAAGCTTCTGATGTTGCTAAGATATTATTGCATTTTTCAACTACATGCTAGATATAGTCATGTTACAAAGAAAATATTTTATAATATATATATATATATATATATATATATATATATATATATATATATTAGAACCTGAAGACTTTTATCTGTATGCACTTATTATATTTCACTTTTGGCACAGGAAAAATTATTTTGCAGGCATTACCTTTACAGATAGACAGCGTTATTAACTGTCATCACAAGTGTTATTTTTAAAACAGTTTATCTTACAGTCTTTTTATCTTATTTCATGGAAATGTACAATAGTTGTCAATGACACAGGGGTGTTATGCTTCTAAGATGGCCCATAGACACCTCCAGGGGAGGGCTGGGCACAGTGAGAGGTGTCTAGCAATGGCATACAATTGAATTTTCTGCTTAATATGTCTACATATTTTATGAGAATTATGTGGAAAGCACTTATACAAAATGATTTATGTGGTATTTCTTGGATTTTCATAACTTTCATTTTTTTTGGGGGGGCAAGTATTATTTGTGTGTTGCCACGGAATTATTTTCAAAAGTTTTGCTCTTGCATCTGTGTAGTCATCCTGTTATTTACATGGTAAACAATACAGTATTTCATTGATATTCCTTGTTTTGCCCTATCATTGGTTTGTGAATGAGTGTGATAGGGCACAAACACAACAACCTTATATCACATGCCACCTGCTTACTTACATTAGCAAGTAACAATATGCAAGGATATGACATTTGTTTGTATTATTAGACATTTATTTTTCTATCCCACGTTCAATACTTACATTGGAAGTCCAGCAGTTTCAAGAGTTTTAATTTGGGGCTGACTCTGTCTGATGCTAGCAGTACACAGCCATTACATGGGTAAGCAAAGGTTGTTAGCATTGCGTGGTGTCAATGTTACTGTATGTATGTGCATAGGATGAAGGTTTAGCTCCTTTGGTGGTGAGTGCATGTGCTATTGATTGCTTCTTGGTCAGTGCAATGGCAAACTGTACATGCCTACATCTGCCTACACCCACAGCAGCTGCTGATTCCCCCCCTCTGAATCCTCACTTGCATGTGGCTGTGGTGACTTTGCCATTGGTGGTGGGATGTGTGGACTTTTACCTTGATCTTCCTCCTGAGGCTGTTTTCTCAGGATAATATTGTGGAGCATGGCACAGGCAATGACAATTTCAGCACATGTATGGGGATTGTACTGCAGACCTCCCCTAGCTATATCTTGGCACTGGAACCATGACTTCAGCAGCCCAAACACACACTTTATGATATTTATTTTTTGACCGTGTGCCACATTATAGCATTCTTCAGCTGGTGTATGAGCATTTCTGATGGGCATCATAAGCCATGACTCCAGTGCATAATCTGCAGGCCCAGGTAAATGACCACGTGAGATATCTCCCCTAGAAAATATCTGATACAGTTATGAGTTGTGCCAGATACAGTGGATATAAAAAGTGTACACACCCCTGTTAAAATTCCAAGTTTTGTGATATAAAAAAAATGAGACCACACAATAAATCATTTCAAAACTTTTCCCTCCTTTAATGTGACATATAACCTGTATAATTCAATTGAAAAACAAATCTGTTAGGGGAAAAAATATAAAAAATAAAAATGTACAATAAGTTGGTTGCATAAGTGTGCACACCCTTAAACTAGTACTTTGTTGAAGCACCTTTTGATTTAATTACAACATTCAGACCTCTTGGGTACACACCTGCCATCAATTAAAGAGACTCTAATTAACCCCAAATAAAGTTCAGCTGTCCTAGTAGGATTTTCCTGACATTTACTCAATTGCCTGCTACAGCAAAAGCCATGGTTCACAGAGAGATTACAAAGCATCAAATGGATCTCATTGTTGAAAGGTATCAGTCAGGAGAAGTTTACAAAAAATGTCCACAGCATTGGATATGCAATGGAACACAGTGAAGACAGTCATCAAAATGTGGAAAAATATGGACCAACAGTGATTTTGCAAAGAACTGGACGACCCTCCAAAATTGATGAAAAGACAAGACAAAACCTGGTCAGGGAGGCTTCCAAAAGAACTACAGCAACACTGAAGGAGCTGCAGGAATTTCTGGCAAGTACTGGTTGTGTACTACATGTGACAACAAAGTACTGGTTGTGTACTACATGTAACAACAATCTCCCATATTCTCCATATGTCTGGACTATGGGGTAGGGTTGCAAGATGGAAGTCTTTTATTACACTTAAAAACATCCAGGCCTGGATAAAATTTGCAAAACAATACATCAAGACTCCCAAAAGTGTATGGGAAAATGTGTTACAGTCTGATGAGACCAAGGTTGAACTTTTTGGCTACAATTCCAAAAGGTACATTTGGCACAAAAACAACACTTTGCATCACCAAAAGAACACCATCCTCATGGTGAAGCATGGTGGTGGCCGTATCATGCTTTGTGGTTGCTTTTCTTCAGCTGGAACTGGGACTTTAGTGAAGGTGGAGGGGAATTATGAACAGTTACAAATACCAGTCACTTTTGGCCCAAAACCTTCACCTATCTGCTAGAAAGCTGGAGAAGAAGAATAATTTCACCTTTCAGCATTACAATGATCCCAAGCATACATTCAAATCAACAAAAGAATGGCTTCACCAGAAGAAAATTAAAGTATTGGAATGGCCCAGCCAGAGCCCAGACCTAAATCCAATAGAAAATTTGTGGGGTGACCTGAAGAGGGCTCTGCACAAGAGATGCCCTCGCAATCTGACAGATTTGTGCACTTTTGCAAGGAAGAGTAGGCAAATATTGCTAAGTCAACATGTGCCATGCTGATAGACTCCTACCCAAGAAGACTGAATGCTGTAATTAAATCAAAAGGTTTTTCAAAAAAGTATTATTTTAAGGGTGTGCACACTTATGCAACCAGCTTATTATATGTTTTTTATTTTTTATATTTTTTCCCCTAACAGATTTGTTTTTCAATTGAATTGTACTGGTTATAGGTCACATTAAATGTGGGAAAAGTTTTGAAATGATTTATTGTGGTCTCATTTTTTATATCACAAAAACCTGGCATTTTAACAAGGGTGTGTACACTTTTTATATGCACTGTATGTGAGTCGCGGTAAGTGCCAGGGTTGCCAGCACACACATTCAAGATGATTCCCTTAGTGTTACATATGACCTGGCAGCTAATGGAGTGGAAGCCCTTTCTATTTATGTACACCCTTCCCCATTCCCTGGATGGTGCTTTAATTTCTACATGTGTACAATCTATGGCACCCAGGATATCAGCATAGTGTGCTACAGGGTAGAACTCCTGCATAGTTGTGGCTCTGTCCTCATGTGTACAGAGAAAATATATGCACTTGTTTGCAAGTTTTAACATAGCATTCAGGAATTGATGGAGGATCCTGGATGCTGATGCCTGTGACACCCCCAGTATATCCCCTGTTGGTCTCTAGTAGGTTCCTGTAGCTACTATTCTAAGTGCTACACATACTTTAGCCACCACAGGGACTGGTGCCCCTTGATTTGATGACAGAGGTTGCAGACTTCCTGTAGTATGTCTCTAGCCACCCTATAGCACTCTACAATCTCCACATCATGCAGACCATGGAAGGTTAAACGGGGTCTAAACACCCTTCTCCTTCTTGTCTGAGGTCTATTAGCAGCAGCAACATAAACTTGGGCCTGTTGTACATGTACATGAATAAGATCAACTGCAGCCCCTAACATAGTTTCTGTTAGAGAGGTTTCCTTGGCTGTATTCCAATGGTTCTGGAATTCACAGGGAAGAACTACACTGAGTCTACATGATTGCTTTATAGCTAGTTGAATTGGATTCATTGATTAGCATACAGTTCAGCTGCTTATGTTGTACTTAGCATGCCATGATGTTTACCTTGCTTGCACGGCTCTACATGCTGTGTAGAGCCATTTACTGAATACAAAACAGAGCGCTATTGTGTTTGTATGTCACACTGTGACATGCACATAGTCCTAGCAAACCATGTAGGCTTTATTAAATCCACACCACTATCTACCCCTTCTCTTTATAGTTTTGCTACAACTTTTTCTCTTTAAGTGGAAAACTTACACCCCTGCATACTCCAAATAGCTGACTTTATGCACATTTTCCTCTTACCTCTCAATCTGCAGACACTGAAAATAAGTTTAAAGGGTCCTGAAAAGTAGATACATTGAGCTAAACATTTGAACACCTAATTAGCATTAAATTGAATACAGAATAGCACATAACAATCCCCATTTCCTGTGAATTGTGAGATACTACTCAGAAAATGCAAGTTTACAAAACTAAGAGTGATATTAATGACACAAAAATATATCATCAAAGACAATATAACACCTGTAGACTTTAATGAACAATACTGAAAAACATCTTCCATACAAAAATGTCTGTTTTTGATTTGATTCTGAAAAAGGGAGAAACAACATGTTGGTCTTTTTCTTCCTCCTTTAAATTACTCGTGCCGCTGCTACGTTGGTCACATAGTCTGGTTTACTGTATAATAAACAGCATCAAAATGATATGTGATGGGTAACAGAATTCAGAAAATCATGTGAAGAGGTGCATCAAGCTTGAAAATAGGTATATACCTCCAAAAATAGGTATGCCATGTAAGGGGATAAATCAAGCCTGAAAATGGGAACTTACCTCCAAACTGTGCTTATCACATACAGTTGAGAGATCTGCTCTAACCCCACACTCTACAAGCACAGTCTCATATACTGCACCACTCAAGCTGAGCTCAGTAAGCAACTGCATACATCTATGTGGTCCACCTCTCCTCCCCCACATCCCACCAATGCAGTAGCAGAGATGTAGGGCTCCAGTATGTATCCCTGCGCACATATGGATGCACTCCTTATCTTCTCTGAAGCTACACTTCTTCAATGCTTCCTTCAAGGCAGAGGAGTAGCTAACTATTCTGATGCTCAGTGCTATCCTCTGATTTGGTGTTCCCTCAACTTGAAGAACAAAAATGTTCCTCTCCTCAGACACGAGGAACAGCAGCAACAAAAAAGCTCTGTAAGTAACAAATTGCTGGCCGCACTACAGAATAAAAACCACAAACAGAAAGCAGAAGAGCTCAACCCAAACTGCAAGTGCAGTAAAATCATCATTCATTTATTATTACTGGTCTGGACCAACATCCAACTAGCATCTGCCAGTTGTGTCTCCTGTCATCTAGTGCTCAGAAAGCTGCTGTTCTAGTCCCACCCTAACTGTCTCACTGATAACAGGGCTTTCCATCACTCCATTTTAATATTCCTGGATCAGTCGAGCCTTCCCCTTTTGATATACAATGCCCATTTCTAAACGTTGCTGTCATTCAGTAGACCATTTTTCAATTCACCTCTACCTGTCTGATGCCCCAGTGGGTGTCTTCCCCTTTAGATCTGGCCTGTTTCTTCAAAAGAAAAACTGATTCCAAAAATAGTTTTTAGGATATTTTATACAAGGCAAAAATAAATAAATACATAAATAAAACCTTACTGCATACTTAGTGAGTCATACAAAAATAGCACCTTAGGTAATAATATTGCCAGTCAGAACATTTACTTACCCAACCATTAATAAGACAGACTTAAAACTGCTCTTTGAATTTTTACTTCTCCAGCCAATCTATTCTTCCTTGCAACAGCATGGCACCCACTCCCTCATATAAAAGAGAAGCATGCTATTTCTATACAAATTGACATATTACAAACCAGAAACCAAAATATAATGAACATAATAAAAGTTAATACCCATTTGTTATGAAAGAGGATGTGCTTCATACCTCTGTAAAGGACCATACCATCCAATGTTACGTACAAATAGTGTATATTCTCATAAAATGAAAGACATACAAAGGAGAAATAAACAAAGTGTCACATTTTAATCAAGCATCAGTGCCCATTAATTTAGGAAGCTTGTATTATCTTTCTCCTCAAGATTCTACTTTAAGTACTTCACAGATTAAGGTATAAACACTTAGTTCAGCCTTAAAACAACTAAAATGCCTCATTTGTCCATAATAAGAACACCCATCTCTGATATCCACAACTCATAAACGAAAACAGGCTCTGCTGGGTTACCTTTAGATAAAAGCCAGTGTCTAAAAACATAAATCAGTGCATCTTTGTATGACTTATCACATAACCAAGCCATTTCTATAAATGCAGACATTCACCAAAGAGATACATAAGATCCTCCTCCCTTATTCTCCACACTGGTCTCACTTGATTGTTGGTACATAATGACAGTCCCCTCACAAACCATGTTAAGCAAAAAAAAAAAGAATATGTACCTGATAATAACCCTCGCAAGCACAAGGCTTTCCCATTCCCTTTGTTTATTCATCCTTCTCTCTTCCATAGTTGACAGTACAAGCTGTTATTTCATCCACCTTCTGCTTTTCAGCAACCATTATCAGTTTATTTACATGGAACACAAAAGGAAACAGCATAAAAACAAGAGTTAACAGGAGATGAGCTCATCTAAGGCTGCCCTCCTAGAATATTCTTAAATTGAAACCTTTACTTAGCATCTTGACCCCTGTCATCCTCAGCCACGGATTCTATGCATTTCACTCATTGCACTAATACTACTCTATGGTGGTCATGAGTAGCTAGTCTTTCTGTGAGATCTCATCCACCTTCTTTGGTGTGCTTTCCTGAAGGCTCCAGACATGGACATTCTGGGGTTAACACTGCAAAGCTGTCCAGGTCATCCCATCCCCTTCTTTTGTTAAGTGACTATTCTTTTAAAGGGGACCCATCCCTGATCACATTACTTACAGACCACTTTCCCCTGAGGGATTCCTGTATCTACAAAACTAGCAAATTATTCCTTTGCTTGTCTACAATTAAGATGTTTTCTAAGGCCGCCTTGAAGTTCTTGCCATTTCTTATTGCTTGACTTTCCTTATCACTGGTTGCTTGTACCTCCATTCCCAACTCCTCCTTCACATATTTACTAGTCTTTTTACCATTTTATTACCTCTTACTGACATTTTTTATGAATAATTGCTACCTATCCAAGTTGCAGTTAGGTTTTTCTTACATATCTGTGGCTAAGAGAGATACCTCCATTCTTTTTATGTACTTTTAGGGTTAAATCCTCAACTACTGTCACTTTTTGGTCAGGAAGTCTTAAACCATTGCCTAAAACAGCATTTCTCACAATCCACTTCTTTGTCCTACAAAAAATGATACCTAATAACAATGTGTCTATGTTCATCTGTCGCTTTTTTGTAAATGGCCTATTCTGCATCTATGAATAATGGACCATCCTTTTACTATTCAACTTTAATTCAATAGAGATTCATATTATTTCATATTATTTTAAGCTTCCTTTCATTAATGTTGAAGTTCATATTAATTCATATTATTTTAAGATTCCTTTTGTTAATCAGATGAATCAGTAAATGAAAAGGGGTCTGGGTTGAACAGCAAGTGAAACAAAGGGAATACAAGTCTATATAGGGCTCAGCACTCTAAAAATAAGTTTCAAAGATGAAAAATTAGGAACAGGTATATACAACACTTGTTAGCTAACTCTGCAGGACATGGCTTTTCACTCCTTCAGTGGTTATTTTTTTATGTATCCTTTATTGAGAAGGCTAGTCCCAGTTGACTTATGGCTTCTTTTCAGAGGACAATTAGTTATGTTAATTCCCCACCAAGGCAGTGTTTCTACTAATATGGGAAATTTTGTCAAAGGCATCAGGGAACCCCTTCAACTCTTTCCATAGGTGCCTTGGGATCTTTAATATCCAATTGAGCTACAACCAACACAGGCAGGCAAGATCTCAGTTTAATGCCTCATCTGAAGGGAGACATACACAGGAGCATGGCACTCTTCTAATATGCACTGCAGCAGCAGCAATCCAGCAACTTGGAGTGGGAATAGCAAAAACATTTTAATCATCCAAAAGGAAGTGTGCTACCTGTTGCATTACTGCCACTGCCAAAAGGGACAAGGTCATAAGTCAATCACCAGCAGAGGGCAAATAAGCTTCATCTAATATCTGTATCATGAAGAATACTTTACATTCCAATGCATTGCCTAAGGTCATCTATATTCTGTAACTAAACAAGCCACCAAATATTTAATCAATCACTGTTTTTTTTTATTAAATCCCCTTTAGTCTTCTCACTTGACCATATACAGTGAAACAACAACCAGTGAAGGCAGAAAAGGGGAAAATAGCAGAATTTAATCATATATGACAACAGTCATTCATTTTCAAAGTGCAATCACTTTGAGGCCTTTGGTCCTCTACTGCTTTTACTGTTGCACCCCTACTTCAGGGGTTCATCCCTCATACCATTCAGTTCTACTCTCTCAAGACTCTTGGCTTATTACTGTAAGATCAATTTATATTTGAACCAACAACTGATAGTTTTAAAGGCTGAGTCTCGAATCTTAGAAATCTGCGTCTGTGCCAAAATTTCTTCAGGTGCTTTTTATGCCTCTTGCTCTAATATATATAGATGGACAGGATTTCCATAAATAATACATCTCTGTATTAGATGCAAAAAGAACCACAATTTATGCTTATTTCTAACAGGTATTCTATGTGTCAAGGAAATCAATGAATACTAATTCCCTTATAAATCATAATGAAACTCCCCAAATGGCCTGTCTCTTTTTTCATATCCTGACTGAAAACCCTGCAGTTTATTTTATTTATTTTTATTTTATTTAATATTTGTTGACCGGGAAAGTCCGACTAGGTTCCACAGAGCCTGTTTTCAGCGGAGGCCCGGGGAGAAATGCTCCAGATGCCTGTCTTTGGAATGTGGGAGGAAACTGGAGTACCCGGAGGAAACCCACGCGAACACAGGGAGAACATGCAAACTCCACACAGAAGGCACCCCAGCCGAGAATCGAACCAGAGAACCTCTTGCTGTGAGGCGACAATGTTAACCGCTGCACCACTGTGCCGCCCATTCCCAGTTCCCCATAAAACTAGAAAATGTGCTCACAAATTCCTGTTTTTA
Organism: Protopterus annectens; assembly: GCF_019279795.1. Classification (NCBI taxonomy): domain Eukaryota; kingdom Metazoa; phylum Chordata; order Ceratodontiformes; family Protopteridae; genus Protopterus; species Protopterus annectens. Next base: position 508,146,194 of record NC_056736.1, read on the forward strand.
CTTACTCATTTTATGAAACTAGTGGCTATACAGACAGGCACATTTTGGCAAGTTTGTAAGACATTAAAATGATAATGTAGAAATTTCTGTATAAACATTTGCAACTGTGTGTTCCTTGTTGATCCTCGGATGCTGTAATTTCTTGTGTCGATCCTCTCCCTTACTTTGACGGTCATTATCCAATCTTCTCCCTTCATAAGGAGGTTTTTCTCTCATGATTCCCAGAAGAGTTTTGCCTCCTGCTACTAAGCCTGGTAGAGTCCTGTAATTATGCTTTTCTTGTCCTTCAGTGGCTCATTTTATGAGTCATTGAGGTTTTGAATATTAAGAAGCATAATTTGAAAAAAAAAAACCATAAAAGTCAGAAGACTTTTTTGCAGAGAATAAGACAAGCCCCGCCTCCTAAACCATGAGAGAGGCAATACATTATAACCCCAGACTTATACTTAGCTACCACATAGATGCAATGAAAAATACACTACACTACACTACTGGTTTGCACAATGCAAACATGTGTGGTTTCAAAAAAAAACTGCAATTAAAAGAAATCAGCGAAAAGCTGCCTGATTAATCTACCCTTCTCAGAGTTTTTATGTCCACCCTTGTGTCTGAAGTTAGTGACATACTGGAAGAAACTTGTTAAAAGTCTCTTTGCAGTATATTAAGCTTCATTCGATAAGTCTACAAAATATTTTAACTCTTTGTTGTAATTGAACTGATGACCTTATGGAAAGCCTAGAGAAGAACAACCTTTTTAAAATTCACACCAACTCAGGATTCCAAAAAGACATGTCTTCAGGAAAGGGAATAAGCAAATAAAGAGTGCAGTGAATGTATTTTTTAGTGAGAAGACATTTGTATCATATGTCAACATTATTACAGTAAGTAATGGTGACTAGCAAGGCATGCAGTTTTTGCACTGCTTCATACTGCTGGAAGTGATGAGGTTTATTGCGCTACATCAGAGGAGTTTACTTGTCACCTTTATCATTTTAGTTTGTACTGAAGCCAACATTTCTTGATACATCTGTCTACCACGTAAAGAATGTCTACAATTATGTCTGGGCCACCTCCCTTATGTAACACAAATGAACAGAGCTCAAATAAAGGCCATGCTGCAGCAGTGCCATCTAGGGTGGCAGAACATGGATCAGGAAGCAGACAGAGTTTAGTCTCTGGGAGCTCTGACAAAATGTACTCTAATGCATACTGGATGCATTGCAATGCTAAAGACACATTGGATTTAAGTGTGTAGGCAGGCAGTCAATGTCTATTTCAGGTTGTACAAGGTACCTAGTCATATGCATGATTTCTGAATTAAAGGTATTATACATTAGGCATCCAGAGTGGGGAAATGGATTAAGCTAGAGCCAGCTAAGCATCAAACCTAAAGGTAAGACATGACTTGCCTCACAACCGTTTGACTTCTGCCCCTCTTAGGAATGAATATATCATGTGACTGAAGGTTGTAAGGGAGCTGCAGACACCTCATGGCTGATGAAGTATTGGGAAAAAAAATGAACACGTTAACTGTGTTTGCTCTGTAAATCAATGGTAAAAGAACAGAGCTGTGAAGACTTTACATCGTATTATTCCAAATCAAAAGAGTGCAGAATAACTTAACATTTGTGTTGAACATAAACAATAAGGTTTCCATATATATTAAATATATTTACACATATCTAAGAAAATACTTTGTAACAAAACAAGTTAGATTTCACAAAGTGACTGAAGCTGATGTACTTCAAAATGATTTCAGAGCACTTTTGGAGTTGCTGTAATGGCAACATGTCTGACAGTTCTGCATGTCTCAAAAGAGATTAATGGACTTCATTTTCAGACATGGTAACATACACTTATACAATATTTATGCAAATAGAAATATACAGGAGAGCAACTACAGTAAGAATCTGCAATTAGCACTTTATAACAAATTGCTTAAATCAAGTGGGAAAGTCAGCATAATAGTTAAGTTGTTTACCTCAGAGATGAAAGGTATGGGGTTTGATTCTGACCTTTGAGGGAAACTGGCAAGGCTTAAAATGGCTCATAAAAGCACCTAATCTAGTACTTACTATTATTAAACTTGACTGAAAAACAACCCTAAATGCATGGCCATCAGTGAAATATGAAGAAAATCTAATTAAATATCTTTAAGAATGGAAAAGTAGCATGTAATCAACTAATATAATGAGTGAACAGATTATGAAACACTGGTAGTATTTGTGTTTTTAGATCAGGGTTATAGCTTGTAACTTACAAACATTCTTGGAGAATTCCAGTAGTACCATCAGTCTCCAGACAGCACCCACACATTACATCAGCATGCTCAGCCCCCTGCACACCACCCATGCATCCCACCAGCACCCTCAGTTTCCTCTGCACAACCCATACATCACATCAACACCCTCAGCCCCCCTCACCACCCATGCATTGCATCAGCACCTTCAATCCCCTCCACACCTCCCATGCATCACATCAGCACCCTCAGTCCCCACCACACCATTCATGTATCATATCAGCACCCTCAGTCTCCTCTGCACTACCCATGCATCACATCAGCACCCTCACTCTCCTCCGCACCACCCATACATCACATCAACAAACTCAGTCCCCCCTCGCCACTCATGCATCGCATTAGCACCCTCAGTCCCCTCCACACCACCCACGCATCACATCAGCATGCTCAGTCCCCCCACACCACCCATGCTTCACATCAGCACCCTCAGTCCCCACACATCACCCATGCATCACATCAGCACCCTTAGTCTCCTCCGCACCACCCATGCATCACAACAGCATACTCAATCCCCCCACACCACCCATGCATTACATCAGCACCCTCAGTCCCCCCACACCACCCATGCATCACATCAGCACCTTCAGTCCCCCTACACCACCGATGCATCACATCAGCATCCTCAGTCTTCCCTCACCACCCATGCATCACATCAGCATCTTCAGTCTTCCCTCACCACCCATGCATCACATCAACACCCTCAGTCCCCCCCACACCACCCATGCATCACATCAGCACCCTCAGTCCCCCCACACCACCCATGCTTCACATCAGCACCTTCAGTCCCCCAATGCCACCCATGCATCACATCAACATCCTCAGTCCCCCCACACCACCCGTGCATCACATCAGCACCCTCAGTCCCCCCACACCACCCATGCATCGCATCATCACCCTCAGTCCCCTCACACCACCCATGCATCACACCAGCACCCTTAGTCTCCTCTGCAGCACCCATGCATCACATCAGCATACTCAATCCCCCCACACCACCCATACGTCACATCAGCACCATCAGTCCCCCACACCACCCATGCATTACATCAGCACCTTCAGTCCCCCTGCACCACCAATGCATCACATCAGCATCCTCAGTCTTCCTTCACCACCCATGCATCACATCAGCATCCTCAGTCTTCCCTCACCACCCATGCATCACATCAACACCCTCAGTCCTCCCACACCACCCACGCATCACATCAGCATCCTCATTCCCCCCACACCACCCATGCTTCACATCAGCACCTTCAGTCCCCCAATGCCACCCATGCATCACATCAGCATCCTCAGTCCCCTACACCACCCATGCATCACATCAGCACCCTCAGTCCCCCAACACCACCCATGCATCACATCAGCATCCTCAGTCTTCCCCCACCACCCATGCATCACATCAGCATCTTCAGTCTTATCTCACCACCCATGCATCACATCAGCATCCTCAGTCTTCCCTCACCACCCATGCATCACATCAGCATCCTCAGTCTTCCCTCACCATCCATGCATCACATCACTCATTAAAGAAGTGCTAGACATTTGCAGCATTATTTCAGTGTGGAGACTCTTCCAATTACATTCATTACATTCAGATATCTTCATCTGGCATTTAACAAAAATTTAGTGCAGCTGTTTTGTTAATAGTGCAGGTGACAAACCCCACACAGCATTTACCACAATCAAAGTCCCTTAACAGCACGCTGATACACATCATTTTGACAGCCTTCTGGAACCCATCAGGGTAGGTAGCCCTAGACATTGCAGAGGTCCATTTAAACTACTAACATCCTTTTCCTAGCACTCAACAGCAAATGCCATAAATCTCATGAAATGCCATATAATATTAACATCACAACAACAATGCTTATTTTTAATTCTTGATAAATATATATATATATATATATATATATATATATATATATATATATATATATATATAGTTCCACTTCATATCATCGAATTATCATTTCATCGAATTGCAAATCATCGAGACCAAATCGTCGAAAACTCAAATCATCGAAAACTCATAACATCGAATCTCAAATGATTGAAAACTATAAAGCAGCTAGAAATAACATCCCACAGAGTTTTACTACATTTATGCCCCCCATGGGGGAAAAAGGTAATTTCCTACCCCACTGTGGTATGACCTTGGAGTTGGTATATTTAATTTACGGGGGGGGGGGGTAAACAGTGTCTGGAATGTTATTTCTAGCTGCTTTATAGTTTTCAATGATTTGAGATTCGATGTTATGAGTTTTCGATGATTTGAGTTTTCGACAATTTGGGATTTGGTCTCAGTGATTTGCAATTCGATGAAATGATAATTCGATGATATGAAGTGGAAATATATATATATATATATATATATATATATATATATATATATATACTGCTCTAATTTTTGCAATCTGATGCAGTAACCTTTTGAATTAATGACACCAGAAACCTTTCTATCTCACAATGTTTTCAAACATATATTATATTATAAACCCCTTTAGGTAGTGATCCAAGAAGAAAGCTGCATGGAACTACTTCAATAACAATACATACAGTAGCCAAAACCACTGTGTTTTATTAAATACAATATTCATAAAGCAGTGCTGCATTCACAGCATATAACATGATTTACAATGTGTCCTGTTCCTCCTGAATAGAGCCTGGGCTAAGCTTCATGGAATGCTGGTTTAAAGCAATTTACCTAAGCTATCTGCACCATTTAGCTTAGTAACACAGACTTCTCTGCAGACTTCATTAGAGTTACAGAGCATCGCTTGATGAACACCTCATTAACACAGAACATCCATTACTGTTAGAGAGTAGCACAATGCTCTCAGATTAAGATAAAATGCAAATTATTCAACTTCAAATTCACCCAGGCTTTCTACACAAAGTACGTTAGTTCCTTGCATTTTCCCTTACAGTATATTTTGCCAACACCATATTTATACTTGTTGAATAAAAAGTAACTTTGTTTTGTTACTGTTATACATGTGTGTTACAAATAGACATAGTGCACATGCCCCTTGGGTATACACACAAAAATCAAAAAAGGAGTACCAAGAATCAAACCTAGTATAACACAATTATTGCTGCCAGAGTCATTTGCGGCATTCTATAAGTATAAAGAAAAATAAATAAAAATGGGGAAACAAAGCATAAGCAAGATATGAGAAAAACAGTATTAATTTTGAAGGTATGCTCATCACTGCAATATTGGACTCAGCAATTTTATATTAGTACTTCAACACAAAATGTTATTTTGCCTGGGGCTAAGCAGAATTTATATCTGCGCTTAAGTTTAAATTAAATTGTCCCATTGGTAACAAGTTAATTAGTACTTTATCTAACTTTTTTAACATGGAGGTAAAACATTTAGAATATGTCAAATTGCACCAGTGACTGTACCAACTCAACCCATTAGCCACTCGAGTCAGAATTCAGAGTGACAGTTTGTCTTCACTACTATGATTCTACTTTACTTGTGTTTGTACTTGCAGTATCAGCGCTACATGCTTTGTATGCAGTGCTTAGACGTTTATCAATCCTGGGGATTCAGTACAGTGTACATGGTGGTTTTTCATCATGTTCATGACGCTGCATGATGCACACATGGCCGTGGGAAAATTTAAATATAGGTAAGCACCATGTGGAGGTGTGCACTCCTGCAGAAACGAGTTAAACACTGTGGCATGCTAACTGATGCATAAGCAGCTGAATAGCATGCTAATCAATCCAAAAAACATGGTGGAGCATTTCAACAAGCTAGAAAGGAACTGTGTAGACTCCATGCTGGTGTTCCATCTGTATTCCAAAACTTTTGGAATACATCCACAGAAAAGAGTTTACATGGATAGACTACAGTGTAATAGTTAAGTGCAGTATAATAAATACAGGAAACAGTTCAAACACTATTGTTTATTATACTATATCTGAGCAGTGGAAGGACACTTTCTATGATTAAGTTAACCATTTATGGAGACATCAATGTCACAGTTTCTTAAACTGCAGTATGAGAAAAATCAGTGCAACAAGATATAAAACAATGCAATAATTGTAATGCAATGGGTACGACAGTTTTTTGAACAATGCATTTGAAAGAGAAACACACTTATCTGAAAATAGCTGTATGAAGGAAAAATACAGAATATTAGGTAACTATGTGAGAATAGTAATGCAGTTATTTGACCAGAGCTGTCAAGTAGGAAATTATTGTACAGTGTTGTATGGAGGAAAATACAATGCAGGAGGTATAGATTTGTATAGAACTGACCTTAATATGTGAAAACAAAAGCAACAGAAATCTTTTCTTCGTGCCAGAACAGAAATGCACCTTAGCTACCACACCACCATATGAACAGTACACATTGTAAGTAAAGCAGCAGACAGCTAAAGGTATAAGCATGTCCTAATCAAAATAAATATAAAAAAAAAACATTACATGTCAGTATATGCAATATGTAGCTGACAAAATGCAGGCATATCCATCTACAAAGCAGTAATTCTCTGTGCAGATATATCCCAAAGTAATATCCTCCCTTCTGTGTTCAACATCTGGCTGCCCTTCAGTTTCCATAGCTACATAGTTGTCAACAGTGTAGATTCAGGGCTGTCAGCATGGTGAAGATGCAAATGATGTCTGAGCTCATTAGAATTGCTGCATCCTAAAAAATTGGATCCATGTAGGGATGTAAACATAGTGCAGGCCCTCCCTCACTGTTTGTGTTTATGGCATGGCAGCAGTGAATGCTTACATCAGGTGGGTGTGTCAGGTTAGACTTACAAAGTGTTACATGTAGGTCTGTCAAGGTTTGAATGCAAGTAAGCAGTGCACAATTCGCAGGTTCTGTTTCATTAACATCCAACCTCCATTTAATTTGTTGGCAAATTGTGTTTTCACTGCCAGGTCTTTAGTATTATTTAGTATAAAAAAAAAAGAAAATAAACAAAAATAATAAAAAAAATAAAAGGGAGCAGTAGTTGAAATGAGGAAATGCAATCTATAACATACACAGTAGGAAATGTTAATACACATGAGATAATGCCTACAAAGGTCTGAATATCAACTCTCACTCCAATGCACCTTTAGAAAACAGGATGGTTGCCTTTTCCCTCTTTGCCATGCAAACAGCTTTGCAGCAAAGAACTAAAGTCATTCTTCACACAACCAACTGCAACAGAATGTACACTGATATCAAACCATAAACTGTTATTTCCACATTTATTATTATATTTGGATGTAGATCACTTAGTGATCATACAACCTGTTATGATTATTGCTTGAAAATATACAGCTCTGTCTTATCATTCTGTGTTTCCTGGTCATTCATCAGTTATCTGGTCATTCTTCTGAGACATGCAGTCTATATCATCGGCCTTAAAATGTGTGAGGATATTGACTTGCAATAATATGATATGCATTTGTCAACAACTGAAGGGGAGGTTAGATAGCACAAACAAGCACAGACTGCACTTTTGGGGAGAAACAAAGGTGAGTTACTGTTAGGGCACATGCAAGGGTACAACTTTTCTGTTGGGGCAAAGCTGAATTACTGTTATGGCACATACAAGCATAGGCTGTTCTTTGGGGGTACAAAGATGAGTTACTGTTATGGCATAAACATGTGTCTAGGTGGTGAGTGAGTGTGCTATGAGTTGTCTCTTAGTCAATCCAAGGGCATACTGAGCATGCCTATGTCTGCCTACACCCACAGCAGCTGGTGGTTCCATCTCTGACTGCTTATCTGCCTGTGGCTGTGATGACCTTGGTATTGGTGATGTGATGTGTGTCACTTCCCCCTGCTGATCCTGCTGCAGCTGTTTTCTCAGGATTATGTTGTGTAGCATGGCATACACTGTGAAGATTTCTGTACATGGATTATACTGCAGGCCTCCCCAAGATGTATCTAGGCTGCAGAACTGTGACTTCAACAGCCTAAACACATGCTTCATGAGACTTCTGGTTTGAGAGTGTGCCTCATTATGGCATTCTTCTGTGTGTGTGTGTGTGTGTGTGTGTGTGTGTGTGTGTGTGTGTGTGTGTGTGTGTGTGTGTGTGTGTGCATTTCTGATGTGTGTCATCAGCCATGGTTCCAGTGCATAGCCTGCATTCCCCAGTAGATGACCCTGTGGGATATATCCTCTAGCAAACATATGGTACTGTTAGGAGGTGTGCCAGATTTGTGAGTAGTGGTAGTGAGTAGTGGTAACTGCCAGGGTTGACAGCACACATGTTCAAGATGATTTCTTTGGCATTACACATGACTTAGCAGTTGATAGAGTGGTGGCCCTTTCTGTTAATGTAGAGCCTACCCTGTTACCCAGGTGGTGCTTTCATTTCTACATGAGTTCAATCTACTGGGACCCAATACTTCAGGGTGCTGCACTACCCTATAGACTGTTGCATATTTCTGGCCATCTTCTCAGATTTACAGGAAAAATATATGTGCTCACTGGCATGTTGGATCATAGCATCCAGGAACAGGTGGAGGATCAAGGATGCTGATGCATGTGACACCCCCAGCATGTCCCCTGTTGGTCTATGAAAGGTAACTGCAGCTAATAGTCTAAGGGCTATACATATGTTAGTTTCCACTGGGATGGGTTCCCCTCACTTGGCTCTGACACTGAGTTGAGGGTGTCAGAGGTCAAAGAGTTCCTGTACTGTCTCCCTGACCACCCTCTAGTGTTCTACAATTTCCATGCCAAGTAGGTTGTGATAAGTTAAATGTGGCCTGATACCTCTTCTCTTTCTCTGCCTAGGCCTATTGGCAGCAGGAGCAGCAGGATATACTGATGTTAGTATACCGGCAGACTCTGATGATGATGGTGGCAAACTGAGACACATTTGGGGGGATGCAGAAGTTGAATCTGACACAGAGATTGATATACAGCCATCCCCTACATTTCCATCAGAAAAAGCTAGTAGGCCAACTCCAAACTAGTCCACTGAGCCCACAGATATTGTACAGGTGGAGGATGAGGACATTGATCAGGGAAGTGGGGCTACTGTGGCTTCAATGCCTGTTGAGTCTGTCTGTAGCCAAAGTGTGGGTGAAGTGCCACACAGGAGGATTGATAGGGGTGCTTGGAGGGGACCTGCTGTCCCTTCTCCACCCGGTGCAGGTGTCACTTCCTGTGCCACTCAGTCCATTTTTAGGGCCATCATGGAGGCACAGCTATGTTCTCATAAGTGCTGCAGACAAATGCTCATGGTTGTGGATGTGGTACAGACTGCTATGTGTGACTTCCTCCATTGTGTTGCCCATTCACTAGATCAGATGAATGACACTTTGGAATGAGGGGTGTCTCTGATGGACTGAGTGGTATCTGTCATGGAATGAACAGTGTCTTTGATGTAATGTCTGCTGGGAAGGGAACGGCATCCTCATAGGCATAGGTCAGCCACATCATCTACTGTCAGCCAACTTGGCCATGACCGATCAGATTCCCATTGTGGCAGTAAGTTCTACTGCTCCATCAGTGAGTCTACTGTCCACACCCAGATGTGGCAGCCCATGGGATTGCGGTCCTGGGCATCACCATGAATGGAGCTTATCCAGCAGATATCAGTCACTTTCATCATTGTATCTGACCATGGGCATGGAGGTGCCAGTGCAACTCCTAGCAGAGACAGTTCAAATGGTTAGGGATAACAACAATGAACTGCCACCTCTACAATGCATGGCTCACACCTGTCTGACAGATGAAAACGTACAGCTAGTACAGAGCTTGGCTGCGTTCATGCAGACATTGACGCACCAATTTCGCCTGGAGGATCCCTACAGACACACACACACAACAGTTCCAGTTACTTATTTTGTCTCACTGGCCATTTTGTGTTGTATCCTAGTGCCTTCTTCTTCTTCCTACTCATACACACACTCGCCGACCTTCTGTGTTAACCTAGGCTTGCTGCCACCGCACCCCCACAACACCCTGTGCAAGTGATGATAACTGTGCCATATCCCTGTTTTCTATCTTTTGGATTCAGAGATACAAAAGCTGTGTCTGATGCTCAGGGTGCATAGCTAGCTTAGTGCTTAGAATATCTGGATTTTTATCGTTGAACTGGTCATTGTACCTTTGACTTATAATGGCCTTGGAAAGTTAGACAGCTGATAGCATCAAAATTTCACATTGTTATAGTGAATGCTCTTGTATGGGTGTTGAGGTCAGAAACTGCAATGTATATTATTACTTTCTAACTTCTCTCTTTAATGTTCTTCCCAAACAAACGTATGGGGCACATCATAAATCACTCCATCATATTCAGATCTTAAGATTGTATGACAGCAATGTAGTCAAACATCATTAAAACAGTAATACAGTATAATAATCTCTCTTGCATGTGCCTCTGTAGATACATGTAGCAGCTGGAGAGACCACAGGGCATTCTCAGGAAGATAACACAGGGCCTACAAACCATGCCATGATGTATGTGGATACATTAAAAACCATGTCACTGTCATCTGTCTGGTATAGGATGAGGTGACATCTGCCTGGCCCCCAGGTCAGTGTCTGACCATGCCCTGGTGGGATGTCTGCACATCCAAAAATCTAATATAGCTGACATCAACAGTATGGTAATAACAGTATCCAATATACTGCAATAAAAGGCTCTCTGTAACGTCAAGCAACAACACACACACACACAGACACACACACACACACACACACACACACACACACACACACACACACACACACACACACACACACACACACACACACACCTGACTGCAGTGGGAATAGAACCCCTACCTAAGTACACAGATTATAGAACACAGTACTTAACACAAGCATTGCAGCACAAGTCTGACTTTTACAAGACTGCAGCTGAACTTATAGTACATGACATTAACAGGAAGTGTGTGAGACAAGATGCTGGCAGGCCTACATTAGTTCAGAGCATAACAGGTTCATACACGGCTACTACCATAATGGCTGTATGTTCACAGGTTCATATGAGATTACTAGGCTAATGGGTCTAGGGCCTTTTTGAGCCTAGCAAAGTTGTATCATTGCTCCCTTATATACCACAATATGTAGTCCATACTTGAGAATCCATGATCAGCACTGGTTGTCCCAGTTTAAGAGTGACATAGATGAAACTCCCAGGGTAATCTAACAATTTCCCATCCAGTTGTCCAAGTTATGCTTTAACAGAGTCATTGAGGAGCACAGTTTCATGTGAACTGGGAGTTTGTTCCATAGCAGTGGCAATTTCTGGGAGACATATCTGTCTCTTCAGCATGTTCTGTTGATGCTGTAGGCTAGATTAAGGTCAGCACAGTGAGTGAGTCTTGTCCCATTTGATTTGTGGAGATGCATCATTTCCATTAAGGCAGGATTCGAGAGTGCTCTGTAGGTCAGGCACAATTTACCTCTCAGCAATCTATAAGATACAAAGTACAGTGACAGAGCTTTCAGTCTATGTAGGTCATGTGTTGAAGTTCCAGGATTTTATTGGTAAGAAACCTCTTAGGTCACTCCAGCTGCTGCAGGTGTTTGGTAAGGCACATGCAAAAGGGAGCATTGTACTCTATTATTAGCCTTATGAGGGAAAGTACAGTGGATCAATAACATCCTTAGTCTTGGATGCTATGCGCTTACTTATGAGGTGTGGACACATGGTGATCAAAGACAACATTGCTATCAACCTGCACTCCCAATTCTGTCACCATTGGGTTGGAACTTAGGTGGGTATTAATAGTACAATTTGTAGTGCATGCTTTTAGGGTTAAGTTTAAGTCTGTGGCTTTGACAACAATCATTTATATATATATAAACCCATTCTGTAGTATATTGACATTGTTTTGGGATTCAATGATTGCACGCAGTTTGCAATCATCATCGAACTTGGTGAGCCACAGGCCATCTGTTATTACCCGAATTTCTGAGAAATAGATTCCAAATAGTAGGAAGCCCAGCACAGACCCTTGTGGCACACCACTGGTAACATACCCAGCTATGACTGTATGTGTTCTGTTGGTGAGCCACTTGACTACTCATCTAATGATGTATGGGTTAATCCTCAGATGGGTGAGTTTATCACAGATGCCTGAGTGGGGGATTGTGTCAAAGCCCTTGGCCAAGTTGAGATAGGCAGCGTCTACTGATTTGCCTTCATCCAGGGATTTGGTGACACACTAAAATAATTCCATTAAGTTTAAAAGGCATGATCTGCCCTTAATGAAGCCAAACTGGGTTGGGTTAAGAGTCTGAAAGTCACCAATGTTCTTGTTGATAAGGTTCAAGGTGATTCTCTCCATGACGTTACAGACAAGGCTGGTCAGGCTTATGGGTGTATAGTTCCCTAGGCCGGTTGAGGAACCCCCTCTATGTAAGGGTATTATGGTTGCTGGTTTCCCTCTGCCTGGACAAAGTCAATACTTAGATTGTGGTTGAAGGGAGTACCCAGTGGCTTTGCTAACTCTTGCTTTAGAATGTTTAGCAAGCAGCCTGGGATGTTGTCCGGTCACATAGAGGTTGTGTTTTTAGCAATGACAAGTGCAGTTTTGCCCTGTTATTTGGAGATAATAGGTAGAAAACTGTTGACAGGTATGCTGAGGGGTATGATCAGTGGAGACAGGGGTTTGAAATTGTTGTCAGACTGTCCTCAGCTTCAGTATGAGTGGTACCATCCACTCTAAATTTGGCGCAAAGTTGGGCCTTCCCTTTTACATTACAGACATATCTAAAGTATGCCTTGTGATTATCCTTAGTTATGGATGCTAATTTAGTTTCATAATTCACCAGAAGACTTTACAAGATGTCTAATTTGCTTGTCCAAGCTATGGAGGGTGTTCTTCTGCTGAGACTGCTCCCTCTTATTCCTGGACATCATCTTCTTTCTATTGTTGTATAATCTAAATATGCTAGATATCCACCAGGGTGACTTTTTTTTCATGAGCAAGTTTTGATCCCTTCTGGTACAGCTAAGTCTGTACACTTGTAAAGGTTTTATACAGGGCACGTGTGTACAAATCTATATAGGAATCTTTACTGTCAGTTGTGGCAGTAGGTTTGAAACTATATATGTCATCACTTAGGAGGCTATAGTTTGCTTTGCAGAGATTTTTCCAACTTTTGGATGGGGGGGGGTCATGTATGATTGTTACATTGAACATGACTGATTTATGGTCAGACCTTACCAGGGATGGTTTCACACATGAGGTGTTGCAGAGATCTCCCATGTTGCTGAGTACTAAGTCAAGAAAATTCTAACCCCTTGTGGAGGTACAGGTTAAGTGTTCCAGAGCATTCATGTTTGCAAAGTGCAGGAACCTTAGACTGAGTTTGTTTGAACTCATATATGTGTGTATATATAAAGTTACCCATGCCTAGGCTGTTTGGCTGTATTATGAGTAACTCAAGTAGGTCCAGGAAGGTGCTGTGTGGTTTTCATGGTTCATGTTGGATCTATAGCTAACAATGATGTGGGAGGGGGGGGTCCTACAGTTAGTTGGCTTGGAGTAACTCTAGGGAGTCATACTACTTAACCAGTCTTGACATGTACTTGCCTTTTATGAAAATGGATACACCTCCTCCTTTGGTTCTTTCATGTTCATTTTGTGGCCTGAGTGTGTGGAAGGCATTCTAGCCTTTCATGACTGGAGTACTCTCTGTGGTCCTAAACTATGTCTCTGTGACTGCACAAACATCAACATTTTCCCAAGTAAGAATTGCCTCCATTGAGTGTAGTTTCTTATTTAGACTCCTAACATTAAGCAGCATGACCATGAGTTTGTGTTTTGAGGATATTTTTATGTAAGGAACTTTGTTCTTATGACATTGCCTAAAAATGTTTGTATGGGGAAGACAAGTACCTTGGCCAGTAACCAAAAGGCAAGAGGTGACAGATGAAGACCATCCCTGGCAAAGCAGCATGGTCTGTTGACCATATCATCCCAGCCTGACAAATACTGGATCCCCCTAGAGTGACACCAGTAGCTAAGCCAATTGCTGAAGTCAATAATTCTTTTGTTTGCATTTAGGCATCATCCTGGGTGAAGTTAGAATGCTGCTTATGGCTACAGACATACATGTCTGGGACACATAATCCAAGAGGTCAGTCATATCTCTCTTTATACAGTCCAGTGAAGTACATATCAAGTCATTTACTCCAACATGTAGTATGACAGAGGTGTAACTGTGGTTGTTGTTGAGAGACTAGAGTGTGTATGTGACTTGTGGATCCTGACAGCTGACAGGCAGCTGACCGTGACTTTCTCCTTGTACAACCTGGTGAGGGGGACATTTGTGTGTCTCACTATGGATTCACCAATGACCAACACATTGGCTTTCAGGTATTTTGCCTTAAGGGCTTAATGGGTGACACACTGATATGTTTGTTTGTATGTGTAGTGGGTTCTGTTGAGACTGTAATGTGTGCAGAAGGTTTGCATTTGCAAGGTCTCTGCTCTTTTGGTAAGCTTCTAATGACTACCTCTGCATATGTGGGGTTATGTGTTGTGCACTTGGTCTGCTGAGGAGGTGAAATGTGTGTGTTGACAACCTGTTTGATATCTGGTTTGTTGTTACCTGAGAGAGAGAGAGAGAGAGAGAGAGAGCACATTTATTCTATATTCATTGTATAGCTGCATGTCTCAAATATTGTATTTGTACATTTAACAAGTACATGGTTATCAGTATACATTAGGCAACAGAAACCTAGCTTTGTAAAAACACAAGTACCCTTATTACGCATATTTAGAAGTTTGTTATTAGAGTAATTTTGTGAGCAACAACAACTGGGCCTCTCTCTGAGGGACATAGCTGCCAGCCCAGAGGCAACTTTGCAATCACCCAAACAGTAGTGAAGGTTGCGCTTGAACAGGGTCATTGAGGAGGACTGCTTGACATGCAGTGAGAGCCTATAACAGAAGAGTGTGAGCCGCTGGTAGATATATCTATCTCCCTTGCTTCTGTTTATGTCACAGGAAAGGTTGAGAAACCTGGCCCAAGTTATTCCTGTCCCATTTGATTTGCAGATGTCTAGCATTTCCAGTAGGGCAGGGTCTGAGACTTCTCTGTAGGTCAGGCATAGGTCACCTCTCAGCAGCTTGCAGGAAACTGAGTACAATGACAGGTCTTATAATCTTTCCATGTATGTGATGTTTGGAGAACCTGCATTCTCCCAGCCACAAATCTCAATTTTGTCTCCAACTACTGCAGTTGTCTGATGAGGTACAGACATAAGGGAGCCTTGTACTCAATTAGTGGCATGATAAGGGTGGAGTACAACAGGGCTATGACCTCCCTGGTCTTAGATGTGATGCCTATATATATATATATATATATATATATATATATATATATATATATATATATATATATATATATATATATATATATATATATAATATATGACGTGTGCAATGCAGAATGTGTGTCTCGTCACTATGGATACCTAGTGATGAACATGTAGATTGCTATGAACATGTGTTCACAAGTCTCACAACACTGTGTTTGAGCTGAGAGAGGTGCTATGTATATCATAATTCGCAGGGGGTACTTTATTGCCAAAGGAGACAATAAGGCATTGTTTACTGTAGGGTTCAGTCTGTGAGTTTGGCACCAATCAATTGTCTCTGTCAGTCCCTTCTGTAATATGTTACCTTCATTGGTGGAATCTATATGAGTGTGTCATAGGTTCATAGGTTCATAGGTTCATACTAGGCTATCTGCCCAAGGGCATTTATAAGCCTAGCCCATAGTTATTTGGCTTTCGCCACCCCTTTAGTTTGAATAAAACTATGCCTATTATTTTGCTGTGCCTCTGTCAAGCAGTGACACTGAAGTAATCCCTGGGGTATATCTGCGATCCCCCATCCATTGGTCAAGATTCCTCTTGAACAAGGCCAGCGAGGTGCTCTGCCTCACATGTACCGGGATTTTGTTCCACAGCATAGGGAGTCTCTGGGTGATGAATCTGTCCCTCCAGCATGTTCTATTAATAACCGTGTCAAGGTTTAAGTCTCCCGCCCTTGTGGTTCTGAGGGATCTAGATTTTTTGAGGTGAAGCATATTCATCAAATCAGGGTTTGACATGGCCTTATATGTCAGGCACAGGTCACCTCTGAGCAAGCGGTATGAGACTGAATAGAGCTGGAGTTCTTTCAGTCGGGCAGCATAAGACATATTTTTGAGACCCTTTATCCTTTTGGTGAGGAACTTTTGGGGCCTTTCCAGCTGCTGCAGGTGTCTGGTCAGATACATTCGAATGGGGCACTGTACTCAACCATAGGTCTAATGAGTGATGAGTACAGGGGGGCGATGACCTCCCTTGATCTAGATGTGAATCCCTTCATGATCAGGTGGGCAATGTAGAAGGTTTTCCTAACTACTTTAGCAACATGAGTGTCAAACGAAAGGCTACTGTCAACCTGGGTCCCCAGATCCCTGATGACTTCTTCTGTGCTCAGTGGATTGCCACCTATATGGTAGCTAGGGGTAACCTTGTTTTTCCCGAAGGGTATGACTATGCATTTCTTGGCATTTAACTTTAGGACATGGCTCTGGCACCAGTTATCCGTTTCTGTGAGGCCCTTCTGAAGGATATCTGTGTCAGATGTGTTTTCGACTATGGCGCCCAGTTCGCAGTCATCTGCAAACTTTGTCAGCCATAACCCTCCTGTGTTTGCTTGTACTTCAGAAAAGTAGATGCTGAACAAGAGTGGACCCAGAACTGAGCCCTGTGGGACACCACTTGTGACAGGCTTTGAGTCTGACATGGCTCCAGCAACTCTGACCCTGTGGGTTCTGTCACTTAGCCAGTTTGCAACCCATCTTGTGATGTATGGGTTTACATTCAAGCTGATGAGTTTTTTGATGATACCTGAGTGGGGTATTGTGTCGAAGGCCTTTGCCAGGTCAAGGTAGGCTGTATGGACTGCCTTTCCCTCATCAATGGCCTTGGTGACTGTCTCGAAAAAGTCAACCAAGTTTAAAAGGAATGATCTGCCTTTGACCATGCCAAACTGGGTTGGATCCAAAGTCTGCAAGTTCCCTATGTCTTTATTTATGAGTTCCATTATGATCCTCTCCATGGCTTTGCAGATAAGGCTTGTCAAGCTAATGGGATGGTAATTTCCAGGGTCGGTGGAGGCACCGCCCTTGTGAAGTGGGACCACAGTCGCCGTGCGCCACTCCCTGGGTACGTATCCTGAGGTGAGGCTAAGATTAAACAGCTGTCCTAACTGCGGGTTTAATTCCTCATTGAGTTCATGGAGCACACAGCCGGGGACACCATCCGGTCCCATGGATGCTGTGTTTTTTGCTTTGGAGAGAGCAGTTCTCACCTGGGCGTTGGAGATGTTTGGGGGGCTACAATCCTCTGGTATAGATATCTCTCCTTTTGGGGGGGAGAAGTTTGCACTGAACCTGTCAGCCAGTATGTTGGCAATGTGTGTAGGTTCAGTAATCTTCACATCATTTTGAACTAATTCTGAGCATATCTGGGAGTTTCCTCCTAGGTTTCTAACATAGCTAAAGAAGGCCTTATGATTGTCTTTGAATCCTTGGCGATTTTTCTCTCAAAATTTGCCTTGGATGATTTTATGAGAGCTCTTAGTTTTTACTTATAATGATCAAGGGTGTCTTACCTTTCAAGGATTTTGCTCTATCTTGTAGTAGCTTCCTCCTTTTGTTGTAGAGCTTGTTTATGGCTGGGGTCCACCAGACTGGACGCTTGCCTTTGGTACAAAGAGTCTTAGTTTTGTTTGGGATTGCCTGATCCATGCAGTCCTGTAGGTGCTGGTAGAAGGCATTTGTAAGTGATTCAGCGGTTTGAGTAATGTTTACCACTGGCTCAGGGGCCTTAAAGGAGACCACACTAGTTTTTAGAAGTGTGAAGTCGGCTTTTGAGAAGTTTTTCACTGTGGTCTTTTTTGTTTCAGGTGGGGGCGGGATGAGGACCTCCAGCGAGATTAGTTTATGATCTGATCTCACCAGTGAGGGGTATACTTCCGGTGTTGAACATTGTGATCCCATGTTCGTGATGATGAGATCAAGTATGTTTTCTCCTCTTGTAGGGATGGTGACTAGTTGTTCCATGGCATTTGAGTTTATGAACTCCAGGAACCTTTGGGCTAGAGTGTTTGGGCTTGAGTAGTGTTCCCAGTCTATATTAGGGTGGTTGAAGTCACCTAGTATGATGGTGTTTGGAGATACATTTATCCCCTCCATTGTTTTCAGGAAGGCCATGTGAGGTTCCTGAGTTTGAGAGGGTGGCCTGTAACATGCTACAAATTGCAGAGCAGTCTTGCCTATGGTTAATTGCACCTGGATGGTCTCCGATGCATCGTGCGTTGCCACCAACCTTGAGGTGTGGGTATCCTTTATGAATATGGACACCCCCCCTCCTTTCTTGGTGTTGTCCGGATTTTGGGGCCGGAACGCATGATATGAGGTGAAACCTGCTAGTGCTGGGGTGCTCTCAGGAGCCTTGAACCAGGTTTCTGTCACAGCACAGACATCGATGTTCTCCATACTGAGAAGGGCCTCGAGAGCGTGCATCTTGAGATTGAGACTTCTGGCATTGAGCAGCATTACCCTTAGTTTTTTTACTTCTTTGTGTTCTAGGGTGGTAGGTTTAGAATTTGAGCCTTGCCTACAAAAGGCACTATGGGGGTGGCAAGAGCCTTTGCCAATATCCGAAAGCCTAGGGGTGACAGGTGCAAGCCGTCCCTCAGAAGCAGCGTGGCTTGTCCAGCATGTCATCCCAGGCAGACAGACATTGATCCCCTTTGAATGACACCAGAATTTAAGCCAATTATTAAAGCTGATCATCTTATCACTGTATTGTGGCATCATTCTAGGTGAAGGTAGGATACTGCTCAAGGTCAGGGTCATACCTGCCTGGGCTACATAATCAGAGAGCTCCTCAATGTCTCTTTTCATGTAGTCCAAGGAGGTACATCTCAGGTCGTTGACACCAGCGTGGACAATGACTGAGTCATACTTGTACCTGCTGTTGAGAGACCTGAGTGCTTGTGTTATGTGGCGGATTCTAGCCCGACAGGCAGCTTACTGTGACCTTCTCCTTACTCAGTCTGGTGAGCGGGACGTCAGTGTGTCTGACTATGGAGTCACCTATGACAAGTATGTTTGGTGTTGTATTTGGCCTTAAGGGCAGTGACTGCTTTGCACACTGATTTTGTTGTTTATGTGTTGTTTGTGTGGTGTATTGAGTTTGCAGTTGCTTGGGTGTCTGCTTTGGAGGCCTCTGCTGTTTAGGTAAATTTTACTCAGAGCCTCCGAGTATGTCTTAGTGCGTTTATGTGTTTGATTCAGTGGTGTGGTTGAGTTATGTGAGACTGGTATTGTGGTGTGTGTAGTTGCCTTCTCCTCCTGCCTGGTCTTGCCAGTCCTGAGTTGAGAGAGCTCAGCCTCCAGTCTGGCTAAATAGCTGCATCTCTCACAAGTGTTAGTGTTACATGGGAGGAGGAGATGGTTGTCCGTGTACATGAGGCAATTGTAACATTGTCTCAGAATTCCCAGATTCACCAAATGGGCAGGAGAGGACGCCAGCATCTGACCCTTCGACATGCTAGAAAGAATTATGAGTTGGTATGAGACAGAAAAGTAGTGGGCTTGGCAGGGAAGTGGGCACTCCTGGGGGGTTTTGCTAGTGAGAGATTTGTATAATATAGGAGTGCTTGACCTGCAAAGAGAATGCTTATAAAACAAGGGATATGCTTATAAGACAAGTGCTGAGCTTTTTGAGAAGAAAAAGCTATTTGGAACAAGTGCTGCATTTTTTAGTGTAGGTGTAAACTGTTTAGGTTCCTAACAGAGCAGTTCTAAGGGAAAAATTGAAGAACAGACTTTCTGGAGCCAGAAAGAGTTTAACCTTGTTTAACCGGCGCTGCCCAATGCTGCTCTAGTGGCAACTCCGCGCTAAATTGCGCTAAAGCACGTTAAAGCGTGCTTGATGGCAGGGGCTGGAAAGAAGCAGGAATAGACCCAAAAGGGAAAATAAAACTACAGTTTCAAGTCAGTAACCACCTCTATGGGGGGCAAGGAAGCTGCTCAATGTTAGTCACTGCCAGTGATGAACAGAGAGACCCTCCTTCAGCCCAAGCAAAAATGGCCTCACAGAAACTTTCAAACAGTTCAGGAACAGCAAGCCTGTAACTGAACTTTTTTAACTCTCAGAAAAGTGGGAAAAAAGCAAGATTTTTTTTTTGTTTTTGTTTTTTACAGAGATAGCAGAGGTTCACAAGTAATATCAAGTTATAACAGTGCAGTAAATGACCCCACGCAAGAGTGCTAGGTCAAGGACAGAAAATATGCAAGTTTTAAGAAAAAACGATTTAAAATTAAGTGCAAACAGGAAATTCAGCAAACAGCTTTTGGTTGTGCTCTAAATACAGCTACTAATACAGAAATCAAGTTTAACAAGCCAGAAAATGCTCAAGCTAGGCAGCTATGCAGAAAAACTTAGCAAATAAACAGAGAAAAAATACTTAAAATCTCAAAAGTGGCTCCCTTCTTCTCTCAGCGTTTTTTCCTCTTGGAGGGTGCTTCACCAACAGCCAACAAGCCTGAAAAGACGCTCAAACCACGAGGCAACTAGGTTTTAAGAGAGGAAGATGAAGGAGTTATGGAAATTACCCCTAGTGGCCAATAAAACTACAGTTTCAAGTCAGTAACCACCTCTACGGGGGGCAGGGAAGCTGCTCAATGTTAGTCACTGCCACTGACGAACAGAGAGACCCTCCTTCAGCCCAAGCAAAAATGGCCTCACAGAAACTTTCAAACAGTTCAGGAACAGCAAGCCTGTAACTGAACTTTAACTCTCAGAAAAGTGGGAAAAAGCAAGATTTTTTTTTGTTTTTGTTTTTTACAGAGATAGCAGAGGTTCACAAGTAATATCAAGTTATAACAGTGCAGTAAATGACCCCACACAAGAGTGCTAGGTCAAGGACAGAAAATATGCAAGTTTTAAGAAAAACGATTTAAAATTAAGTGCAAACAGGAAATTCAGCAAACAGCTTTTGGTTGTGCTCTAAATACAGCTACTAATACAGAAATCAAGTTTAACAAGCCAGAAAATGCTCAAGCTAGGCAGCTATGCAGAAAAACTTAGCAAATAAACAGAGAAAAATACTTAAAATCTCAAAAGTGGCTCCCTTCTTCTCTCAGCGTTTTTTCCTCTTGGAGGGTGCTTCACCAACAGCCAACAAGCCTGAAAAGACGCTCAAACCACGAGGCAACTAGGTTTTAAGAGAGGAAGATGAAGGAGTTATGGAAATGACCCCTAGTGGCCAATAAAACTACAGTTTCAAGTCAGTAACCACCTCTACGGGGGCAGGGAAGCTGCTCAATGTTAGTCACTGCCACTGACGAACAGAGAGACCCTCCTTCAGCCCAAGCAAAAATGGCCTCACAGAAACTTTCAAACAGTTCAGGAACAGCAAGCCTGTAACTGAACTTTAACTCTCACAAAAGTGGGAAGAAAGCAAGATTTTTTTTTGTTTTTGTTTTTTACAGAGATAGCAGAGGTCCACAAGTAATATCAAGTTATAACAGTGCAGTAAATGACCCCACACAAGAGTGCTAGGTCAAGGACAGAAAATATGCAAGTTTTAAGAAAAACGATTTAAAATTAAGTGCAAACAGGAAATTCAGCAAACAGCTTTTGGTTGTGCTCTAAATACAGCTACTAATACAGAAATCAAGTTTAACAAGCCAGAAAATGCTCAAGCTAGGCAGCTATGCAGAAAAACTTAGCAAATAAACAGAGAAAAATACTTAAAATCTCAAAAGTGGCTCCCTTCTTCTCTCAGCGTTTTTTCCTCTTGGAGGGTGCTTCACCAACAGCCAACAAGCCTGAAAAGACGCTCAAACCACGAGGCAACTAGGTTTTAAGAGAGGAAGATGAAGGAGTTATGGAAATGACCCCTAGTGGCCAATAAAACTACAGTTTCAAGTCAGTAACCACCTCTACGGGGGCAGCGAAGCTGCTCAATGTTAGTCACTGCCACTGACGAACAGAGACCCTCCTTCAGCCCAAGCAAAATGGCCTCACAGAAACTTTCAAACAGTTCAGGAACAGCAAGCCTGTAACTGAACTTTAACTCTCAGAAAAGTGGGAAAAAGCAAGATTTTTTTTTTTGTTTTTGTTTTTTACAGAGATAGCAGAGGTCCACAAGTAATATCAAGTTATAACAGTGCAGTAAATGACCCCACACAAGAGTGCTAGGTCAAGGACAGAAAATATGCAAGTTTTAAGAAAAAAACGATTTAAAATTAAGTGCAAACAGGAAATTCAGCAAACAGCTTTTGGTTGTGCTCTAAATACAGCTACTAATACAGAAATCAAGTTTAACAAGCCAGAAAATGCTCAAGCTAGGCAGCTATGCAGAAAAACTTAGCAAATAAACAGAGAAAAATACTTAAAATCTCAAAAGTGGCTCCCTTCTTCTCTCAGCGTTTTTTCCTCTTGGAGGGTGCTTCACCAACAGCCAACAAGCCTGAAAAGACGCTCAAACCACGAGGCAACTAGGTTTTAAGAGAGGAAGATGAAGGAGTTATGGAAATGACCCTAGTGGCCAATAAAACTACAGTTTCAAGTCAGTAACCACCTCTACAGGGGCAGGGAAGCTGCTCAATGTTAGTCACTGCCACTGATGAACAGAGAGACCCTCCTTCAGCGCAAGCAAAGATGGCCTCACAGAAACTTTCAAACAGTGCAGGAACAGCAAGCCTGTAACTGAACTTTTTAACTCTCAGAAAAGTGGGAAAAAGCAAGATTTTTTTTTGTTTTGTTTTTTACAGAGATAGCAGAGGTTCACAAGTAATATCAAGTTATAACAGTGCAGTAAATGACCCCACACAAGAGTGCTAGGTCAAGGACAGAAAATATGCAAGTTTTAAGAAAAAACGATTTAAAATTAAGTGCAAACAGGAAATTCAGCAAACAGCTTTTGGTTGTGCTCTAAATACAGCTACTAATACAGAAATCAAGTTTAACAAGCCAGAAAATGCTCAAGCTAGGCAGCTATGCAGAAAAACTTAGCAAATAAACAGAGAAAAATACTTAAAATCTCAAAAGTGGCTCCCTTCTTCTCTCAGCATTTTTTCCTCTTAGAGGGTGCTTTACCAGCAGCCAACAAGCCTGAAAAGACGCTCAAACGACGAGGCAACTAGGTTTTAAGAGAGGAAGATGAAGGAGTTATGGAAATGACCCCTAGTGGCCAATAAAACTACAGTTTCAAGTCAGTAACCACCTCTACGGGGGCAGGGAAGCTGCTCAATGTTAGTCACTGCCACTGATGAACAGAGAGACCCTCCTTCAGCCCAAGCAAAAATGGCCTCACAGAAACTTTCAAACAGTTCAGGAACAGCAAGCCTGTAACTGAACTTTTTTAACTCTCAGAAAAGTGGGAAAAAGCAAGATTTTTTTGTTTGTTTTGTTTTTAGAGAGATAGCAGAGGTTCACAAGTAATATCAAGTTATAACAGTGCAGTAAATGACCCCACACAAGAGTGCTAGGTCAAGGACAGAAAATATGCAAGTTTTAAGAAAAAAACGATTTAAAATTAAGTGCAAACAGGAAATTCAGCAAACAGCTTTTGGTTGTGCTCTAAATACAGCTACTAATACAGAAATCAAGTTTAACAAGCCAGAAAATGCTCAAGCTAGGCAGCTATGCAGAAAAACTTAGCAAATAAACAGAGAAAAATACTTAAAATCTCAAAAGTGGCTCCTTTCTTCTCTCAGCGTTTTTTCCTCTTGGAGGGTGCTTCACCAACAGCCAACAAGCCTGAAAAGATGCTCAAACCACGAGGCAACTAGGTTTTAAGAGAGGAAGATGAAGGAGTTATGGAAATGACCCCTAGTGGCCAATAAAACTACAGTTTCAAGTCAGTAACCACCTCTACGGGGGGCAGGGAAGCTGCTCAATGTTAGTCACTGCCACTGATGAACAGAGAGACCCTCCTTCAGCCCAAGCAAAATGGCCTCACAGAAACTTTCAAACAGTTCAGGAACAGCAAGCCTGTAACTGAACTTTTTTAACTCTCAGAAAAGTGGGAAAAAGCAAGATTTTTTTTTTTTTGTTTTTACAGAGATAGCAGAGGTTCACAAGTAATATCAAGTTATAACAGTGCAGTAAATGACCCCACACAAGAGTGCTAGGTCAAGGACAGAAAATATGCAAGTTTTAAGAAAAAACGATTTAAAATTAAGTGCAAACAGGAAATTCAGCAAACAGCTTTTGGTTGTGCTCTAAATACAGCTACTAATACAGAAATCAAGTTTAACAAGCCAGAAAATGCTCAAGCTAGGCAGCTATGCAGAAAAACTTAGCAAATAAACAGAGAAAAATACTTAAAATCTCAAAAGTGGCTCCCTTCTTCTCTCAGCGTTTTTTCCTCTTGGAGGGTGCTTCACCAACAGCCAACAAGCCTGAAAAGACACTCAAACCACGAGGCAACTAGGTTTTAAGAGAGGAAGATGAAGGAGTTATGGAAATGACTCTAGTGGCCAATAAAACTACAGTTTCAAGTCAGTAACCACCTCTACGGGGGGCAGGGAAGCTGCTCAATGTTAGTCACTGCCACTGATGAACAGAGAGACCCTCCTTCAGCCCAAGCAAAAATGGCCTCACAGAAACTTTCAAACAGTTCAGGAACAGCAAGCCTGTAACTGAACTTTTTTAACTCTCAGAAAAGTGGGAAAAAAGCAAGATTTTTTTTTGTTTTTGTTTTTTACAGAGATAGCAGAGGTTCACAAGTAATATCAAGTTATAACAGTGCAGTAAATGACCCCACACAAGAGTGCTAGGTCAAGGACAGAAAATATGCAAGTTTTAAGAAAAAAACGATTTAAAATTAAGTGCAAACAGGAAATTCAGCAAACAGCTTTTGGTTGTGCTCTAAATACAGCTACTAATACAGAAATCAAGTTTAACAAGCCAGAAAATGCTCAAGCTAGGCAGCTATGCAGAAAAACTTAGCAAATAAACAGAGAAAAATACTTAAAATCTCAAAAGTGGCTCCCTTCTTCTCTCAGCGTTTTTTCCTCTTGGAGGGTGCTTCACCAACAGCCAACAAGCCTGAAAAGACGCTCAAACCACGAGGCAACTAGGTTTTAAGAGAGGAAGATGAAGGAGTTATGGAAATGACCCCTAGTGGCCAATAAAACTACAGTTTCAAGTCAGTAACCACCTCTACGGGGGGCAGGGAAGCTGCTCAATGTTAGTCACTGCCACTGATGAACAGAGAGACCCTCCTTCAGCCCAAGCAAAAATGGCCTCACAGAAACTTTCAAACAGTTCAGGAACAGCAAGCCTGTAACTGAACTTTAACTCTCAGAAAAGTGGGAAAAAGCAAGATTTTTTTTTGTTTGTTTTTGTTTTTTACAGAGATAGCAGAGGTCCACAAGTAATATCAAGTTATAACAGTGCAGTAAATGACCCCACACAAGAGTGCTAGGTCAAGGACAGAAAATATGCAAGTTTTAAGAAAAAAACGATTTAAAATTAAGTGCAAACAGGAAATTCAGCAAACAGCTTTTGGTTGTGCTCTAAATACAGCTACTAATACAGAAATCAAGTTTAACAAGCCAGAAAATGCTCAAGCTAGGCAGCTATGCAGAAAAACTTAGCAAATAAACAGAGAAAAAATACTTAAAATCTCAAAAGTGGCTCCCTTCTTCTCTCAGCGTTTTTTCCTCTTGGAGGGTGCTTCACCAACAGCCAACAAGCCTGAAAAGATGCTCAAACCACGAGGCAACTAGGTTTTAAGAGAGGAAGATGAAGGAGTTATGGAAATGACCCCTAGTGGCCAATAAAACTACAGTTTCAAGTCAGTAACCACCTCTACGGGAGGCAGGGAAGCTGCTCAATGTTAGTCACTGCCACTGATGAACAGAGAGACCCTCCTTCAGCCCAAGCAAAAATGGCCTCACAGAAACTTTCAAACAGTTCAGGAACAGCAAGCCTGTAACTGAACTTTTTTAACTCTCAGAAAAGTGGGAAAAAAGCAAGATTTTTTTTTGTTTGTTTTTTACAGAGATAGCAGAGGTTCACAAGTAATATCAAGTTATAACAGTGCAGTAAATGACCCCACACAAGAGTGCTAGGTCAAGGACAGAAAATATGCAAGTTTTAAGAAAAACGATTTAAAATTAAGTGCAAACAGGAAATTCAGCAAACAGCTTTTGGTTGTGCTCTAAATACAGCTACTAATACAGAAATCAAGTTTAACAAGCCAGAAAATGCTCAAGCTAGGCAGCTATGCAGAAAAACTTAGCAAATAAACAGAGAAAAATACTTAAAATCTCAAAAGTGGCTCCCTTCTTCTCTCAGCGTTTTTTTCCTCTTGGAGGGTGCTTCACCAACAGCCAACAAGCCTGAAAAGACACTCAAATCACGAGGCAACTAGGTTTTAAGAGAGGAAGATGAAGGAGTTATGGAAATGACCCCTAGTGGCCAATAAAACTACAGTTTCAAGTCAGTAACCACCTCTACGGGGGGCAGGGAAGCTGCTCAATGTTAGTCACTGCCACTGACGAACAGAGAGACCCTCCTTCAGCCCAAGCAAAAATGGCCTCACAGAAACTTTCAAACAGTTCAGGAACAGCAAGCCTGTAACTGAACTTTTTAACTCTCAGAAAAGTGGGAAAAAGCAAGATTTTTTTGTGTTTTGTTTTTACAGAGATAGCAGAGGTTCACAAGTAATATCAAGTTATAACAGTGCAGTAAATGACCCCACACAAGAGTGCTAGGTCAAGGACAGAAAATATGCAAGTTTTAAGAAAAAAAGATTTAAAATTAAGTGCAAACAGGAAATTCAGCAAACAGTTTTGGTTGTGCTCTAAATACAGCTACTAATACAGAAATCAAGTTTAACAAGCCAGAAAATGCTCAAGCTAGGCAGCTATGCAGAAAAACTTAGCAAATAAACAGAGAAAAAATACTTAAAATCTCAAAAGTGGCTCCTTCTTCTCTCAGCGTTTTTCCTCTTGGAGGGTGCTTCACCAACAGCCAACAAGCCTGAAAAGACGCTCAAACCACGAGGCAACTAGGTTTTAAGAGAGGAAGATGAAGGAGTTATGGAAATGACCCCTAGTGGCCAATAAAACTACAGTTTCAAGTCAGTAACCACCTCTACGGGGGGCAGGGAAGCTGCTCAATGTTAGTCACTGCCACTGACGAACAGAGAGACCCTCCTTCAGCCCAAGCAAAAATGGCCTCACAGAAACTTTCAAACAGTTCAGGAACAGCAAGCCTGTAACTGAACTTTAACTCTCAGAAAAGTGGGAAAAAGCAAGATTTGTTTGTTTGTTTTGTTTTTTACAGAGATAGCAGAGGTCCACAAGTAATATCAAGTTATAACAGTGCAGTAAATGACCCCACACAAGAGTGCTAGGTCAAGGACAGAAAATATGCAAGTTTTAAGAAAAAAAACGATTTAAAATTAAGTGCAAACAGGAAATTCAGCAAACAGCTTTTGGTTGTGCTCTAAATACAGCTACTAATACAGAAATCAAGTTTAACAAGCCAGAAAATGCTCAAGCTAGGCAGCTATGCAGAAAAACTTAGCAAATAAACAGAGAAAAATACTTAAAATCTCAAAAGTGGCTCCCTTCTTCTCTCAGCGTTTTTTCCTCTTGGAGGGTGCTTCACCAACAGCCAACAAGCCTGAAAAGATGCTCAAACCACGAGGCAACTAGGTTTTAAGAGAGGAAGATGAAGGAGTTATGGAAATGACCCTAGTGGCCAATAAAACTACAGTGTCAACTCAGTAAACACCTCTACGGGAGGCAGGAAGCTGCTCAATGTTAGTCACTGCCACTGATGAACAGAGAGACCCTCCTTCAGCCCAAGCAAAATGGCCTCACAGAAACTTTCAAACAGTTCAGGAACAGCAAGCCTGTAACTGAACTTTTTTAACTCTCAGAAAAGTGGGAAAAAAGCAAGATTTTTTTTTGTTTTTGTTTCCTACAGAGATAGCAGAGGTTCACAAGTAATATCAAGTTATAACAGTGCAGTAAATGACCCCACACAAGAGTGCTAGGTCAAGGACAGAAAATATGCAAGTTTTAAGAAAAAAAACGATTTAAAATTAAGTGCAAACAGGAAATTCAGCAAACAGTTTTGGTTGTGCTCTAAATACAGCTACTAATACAGAAATCAAGTTTAACAAGCCAGAAAATGCTCAAGCTAGGCAGCTATGCAGAAAAACTTAGCAAATAAACAGAGAAAAAATACTTAAAATCTCAAAAGTGGCTCCCTTCTTCTCTCAGCGTTTTTTCCTCTTGGAGGGTGCTTCACCAACAGCCAACAAGCCTGAAAAGACGCTCAAACCATATTAACAGTCATCTGTAAACATGCTAAACCACAGGCCACCTACTTTAGCCAGTGCTTCAGGGAAGTAGTTTCCACACAGCTGATGGCCCAACACTGATTCTTGGGGGTATTCTATTAGTAAGTAGCTAGTGGGAGGTGCAGTCCCCACTCTGAGAGTATGTCTTCTGTTAGTGAGCCAGTTTGCTATTCAGCTAGTACTTTATGGCTTAACTCCCAGATGGGACATTTTCACTATGTGACATGAATAGGGGATATTGCCAAAGGCCTTGGATAACTGAACATAGGAGATATGTCCTGTTATCTGTCATCCAGGTCTTTGGGGTCAGTATCAGAGAAGTCCACAATGTTCAATAGGCAAGATCTATCCTTGACAAACAAAACATGGGGCAACTCAAGTACTAGATGGATAGCCAACTAGCTCAATGACAGAACACATGCACTCAAAGTTGGGGACTGCACCTCCATTAGCCCACTCACCAGTGGAATATCACAAGGATCTGTGCTGGGTCCTCACCTGTTTGGGAAATACTTTGTGAAGCACAGGCAACAGTAGATGGCCTGTGGTTTACCAATTTTGCTGATGATTGTTAACTAGACACACTCATATAGATCCCCCCAATGGTAGTAACATACTACAGTAGGGATTTACACAGACTGATGATTGGTGACAACCTCATGGACTGAACCTTAAGGCATACAGTGATGCTGTGTCACCTTTGTCAATGAAGTACACCTGCTAATTATGATATATATAGCATGCCAAAAGCTCAAACACAGTGCTGTGAGACTTGGCAATACATGTTGATAGCAATCTCCACTTTCATCACTATGTGCCCATAGTACTGACATACACAATATGCATTGCATACCTCATAGATATGGACATCACATCCAAGAACAGGGTAGTCGTACCTCTGCTGTACTCCACCCTTATCACACCAGTAATGAGTACAATGCTCACATCTCTCTGTACCTCACCAGACATCTGCAGCAATTGCAGAGAACACAGGGTTATGCCTGGGAGATTCCCAGGCCTCCAAACATGACATACATAGAAAGACTGACATACCTGTCATTGTACTCGGTATCATGCAGGCTGCTGAGAGGTGACCTATGGCTGCCCTGCAGAGCAGTCTCAGACCCTCCCCTTCTGGAAATGATGGACATCTGCAATTTAAATGGGACAACTATAATTTGGCCCAGTGTTCTCAACCTAGCCTTGACATTAACAGAACATTCTGGGGAGAAAGATATAGCCCACAATGATTCACACTCCTCTGTAATAAGCTTCTGCTGCATGAAAAGCAGTGCTCCTCAATGACCCTCTTAAAGCTCAACCTTGACTACTAGTTGGGTGATTGTAAAGGTACCTCTGGATTGGCACATACGTCCCTCATGGACAGGGCCAGTTGGTGCTGCTCAAAAACATAATCTGTTAAAAATGACCATCCAACTATGCTCAATATTGGCACTTGTGTTTTTACATAGCTAGGCTTCTAAAGACCCTAGTACTGTTAGGTTATTAGACTCATATGAACCTATGAAGCTAGGTGCCTATGCAGGCCTCACAACCTGTTGTCAACCACACAGCCTGCTGATATCATCTACTATAAGTACACCTGCACTCTCCTATAAATCAGACTTGTGACATGGTGATCACATTAAGTACTGTGCTCTGTAGTTTGTGCCCTTAGATAGGTTGGGGTTTTATTCACACAGAAATCAACTTGGGGGGGGGCGCTGATGTGTGCTTGTGCTCTTGCTTGACATTGCAAAGAGCCCTCTACACCAGCATGTGGGACACTGTTATTGCCTTATTCTCCTCACCAAACACTACTGATGTCATCTATGAAGTGTTGTCTGACACACTTTGAGTCAGACTTGAACTGTGGTGCTTGCATAAAGTATTGTGTCCTGTAGTTTGTGTACTTAGATAGGTAGGGGTTCTATTCTCACTGCAGTCAAGTGTGTGTGTGAGAGCTGTTGCTTGACATTACAAAGAGTGTTTTACACCAACATGTAGGACACTGTTATCTTGTCCTCAACAGACACTGCTGAAGTCATCAGCTATAAAATGTCTGACACACTCCAAATCAGATTTGAGCTGTGGTGCTTGCCTTAATTATAGAGTTCTGTAGTCTGTGTATTTAGATAGGTAGGGGCTGTACTCTCTCTATAGTCAGCTGAGTGTGTGTGTGAGCTGTTGCTTGAGATTACAGACAGAATGTTACATCAGCATGTGGGACACTGTCATCTTCTCCTCAAGAGACACTACTGATGTCAGCTGCATTACATTTTTGGGTATGCAGTACTTACACCAGAGCAGGGTCAGAGACTGGTCTGGGGCCAGACAAAAGTCACACCATGCTATATAATAAAGTTTACAGTGGCATGGTTGTTAATCTGTCCACATACATCATGGCATGGTGTATAGGCCCTGTGTTATCTTGCTGGGAAAGCCTTGTGGTCTCTCCAGCTGCTACATGTGTCTGGTAAGGTACATGTAAAAAGAGCATTATACTCTATTATTGCTGTAATGATGTTTGACTATGGTGCTGTTGTACAATCCTAAGATGTCGATATGAAGGCATGACTTATGATGCTCACAGCATAGTCTTTCAATAGCAGTGTGGACACTTGGTGGTCAAAATTCAGATTGCTATCTAAATGTGTTCCCATTGCTTGCATTACTGGATTTCTGTACAACAGGACTGCTGTCAATGCTGTGATTAACATGAAACTTCACTTTTCAGATGGACAACATTACAAACGCACATTTTGGCATTTATGTGCAGATCATGTGCCTTTGTCACCATTCAGTTGCGTGTGTTAGCTCCTCCTGTACTATTTGATCACAACTGGTGGACTCAATGATTGTGCACAATATGCAAGAATCAGCAAACTTGCTAAGCCAAAGGCCATATACTTTAACCTGAACTGTCAAGAAATATAGTTCAAACAGTGAAGGGCCAAACACTGATCCCTGGGGTTTGTCAATGATGACAGCTCTACTGGTACGGGTTGATTCACTAACTGTCACATGATGTGTTCTGTCAGTGAGCCAGTTGCTTACCCATCACTTAACATAAGAGTTAATCCCCAGCTTGGGGATTTTCTCAATGATACCTGCATGTGTAATTGTGTCAAAACCCTAGGCCAGATCACAATAGGCAGTATGGACTGTCTTTCCTTCCTCCAGACCTATCACATGGCATCAATGTGCTGTGACAACATAACAGCACATACATCTTCCTGATATGGTGGAATACACAGTTCAACACACTCTCCACATGGCTTCCATTCCCATACAAGGGTGTACATCAACATGAATCCACCTGAGTTGGGAGGAAAGCACCTGATGCATGTATGTAGAGAGACATCCTGTCTCTCCTTGACTGAGAGGTAGACCAACATGTCATCATAGACCTCTTCTATATGTATACTAGTAATATTCCAGATGTATGCAACAGACCTGCGTGAGTTGTTACTGCTACATCAGGTCTGTTACATCTGATAGATGTCCTCAAAGAGTCATTGAAGGCATGCATGTTGTGTCCAAACAGCTGCCTAAAGGAATACAGATTGTGGGCAATCATAAACTTCAACTGTGATATTAGTATAATACACACAGTAGCAATACTTACCAGAGATTGCTGCCACGGCCATGACAACATCTGCATTTATGAGACACATGGAGGGATGTGTTGCATCAGGAAACCGACACATCACCCAAGTATAATGGTGACATCGTATCCTATAATAAGACCAATAGGCATGTGACTTCTATCCTGGGGTAGAGGGTAAGTGGTACATCCACTAGCATGTGGTCACAGTGCTGACTACTGCCTTGACTGTAACACAAGTACTTGGCATATGAAGGACATGCACACCAGAGGGCATACTGATGTCATGGTTCCCAGTATTTATCACACCAATAACTGAGTACAATTCACCCTTCTCCATGTACCTCCCTACACATGTTCTACTGATGTGTAATTGAAGTGTACCACCTTTTCACAGTGCATTGTCACAAAGCTTATTGTCCATACCTAGGTATTCTTTCTGGGGAATATACATGACAGTCTGATGGTGCAGAACACCAATCAAGTTGTTACACCAGATGCATGTGCGCTACCTGTTCACCTTATTCACACACTGCATACATAGGTGTTTGACAACATTAATGGCATACATATCATTTGTGACAGTGTGAACTGTGCCATAGATATATGCCATGCACAAGACAACTAGCCTGTAGTGCCCATACTGTCACATACATATATAGCAGTGTCCCTCCTAACACCACCTGCAGATATTACAGTACACGGACAGTGTGCATGGTTGCCATCATAGAGTGTGAATGTATCATACTAGTTATGTAGTGTGTGTGCAGGCTTATCTGTTATCACACTACATTACATGTGTTATATCAGAGGCATGGGATTGCTGGTGGCATTATTCAGATATTGTTCATGCTTGTGGTTAGTTCTTTTAATGTTTTCCATGATCTTTTACCTGTGGCCACCATGCTGGAGATCACTGCTGTGAGTACACTCATATTGATGCGTATCAGTTTGCACACCTTCACAATATGCAACCTACCCCAATTGTATGTCAGATCCCTGATAGTTGTTTTCTGTGTTATTCATGTAAGGATGCTTATCTCACATACACATCCTCCCCATTGTTCTGTCACCTTATGTGACAGTCACAGACAACACATTTTCATTGTACGATCTGTACTATACCATATAGATATGTGCTTGGTTTTGCTGCTACAACCATCTTCCATTATCATGCCTTCCTTTGCTGTGCATGAGGGAGTTTCACTTGTACTCATTCCCTGTGTTAATTCTTACAATTCATCTGTGTGTTCCTGTTCAATACACACACTTCCCCTAAGTGATTATTTTACATGGCAGGCCCATGTCCTGTTACAGATCATTAACACAGCTTCAGTACAGAATGTCAGGAAGGGGATATCACAATATCCTGCACTGTAGGTACACTGTCCTGTACAGTGTTTGGACCATATGCTTCACATTCATACCTCTCAACTCCCCAGATATTCTCTTTATCAAATATGTGGCTTTCTGCCATATCACTGAAATGATCTCTGAACTGATGTGACTGAATATTACATACATTTGAATGCATACTTCTCAACTGCCTTGAACTGTGCAGAATGTCTAGTTTTTGTCTAATATTTATGATCTTTTCCTCAAAGCATGTTTTTTCTGGCAAATCATTGGAGTGCAGTCAGTAACTGCTGACTGACATTTGAGTTTCAAACTTCATGCTCTTCAGAAAGTTCATGCTAATGTACAACCTATATATTCTATTGACTTCATAAGGTTGGATGTGGAATATTAACAATCCATCCATATTTCTGTCCCTTTGTCCCCCAATTTTTTATGACTTTGTCCACAGTTTTCACTCTAAGAGATTGAGAGTGTTACATCTGAACACATTCCCATGTGACATCTATGTCAAATATGTTTGTATTACTGGTTATTTGTCCTCTCATTAAGTTGGCCTCTGTGAAGATATGTTGCACTAACAGAATGACAGTCTTTACAAAATATTGCCAGGAATGTTTCTAACTACTTTAGACACATAGCTATCCAATTATGAAGTTAGTCAGATGTAACATTTTAAAACACTTAAATATGTTCAAGAATCATGTGGTATTCATTTCAGAAAATCTGAAACTGCTGTGCATACCCCACAAAATAACAAAGTCTTCACCTCTGCAAAGACTAGTATTGTAGAATAATCCATTAACCAGATTTGCTTGTTCAGTCCCCACTTCATGAAATCATTTCCTTTCCCTCTCTTCTAGTGTACTGCCATAACTAGAATACAATGATCCACCATGATCCAGTCTGTAACGCACTCCCTTGAAACTACAGAAGTATTTACTGCCATTTCAGAGATGGACCTCTTTTCCTTTCTCCACAGTGGTTTCTCATATCTTAAATTTCTTATCGCTCCTTGCACTGGCACACTTAACAACTGCTGCAAATCTACAGTACATCTCCTTTGCCCAGCATAAATACTTATTCTGTTAACAGTACTACTCTTCAAGGAAAGCTTCCCCTTATCACTTCCTGCTATAGAGTCCTGCTGCCTGGGCAGACAAACACTGTTTCTTAGAAGTGGTTTACTCTCTTTATCTCCCTTTTCTAAAAAGTGCATACTTTTGAGTGTTTTTTGGGGCTAACATTTTTTTAGTTTTCATATCCTTTTTTCTGACTGATTGAACATGTGGTTACTGTCAGCTATCTTTGCTTTGTACTCTATCTCCTTATAAAGAATAATATGTCCCTGTTGTTTCCATTACCCATTTTTTTTCTTTACCATCTCTTCTTTGCATAATTGCAAAGCATCAGCAGTATTGATAAACTTTCTAATATTATCCCGTGTACTTACAAATAAAGTGGCAGGATATACACTGTGCATAAGAAAGCTTATTCATGAAGCTTTATTTTAAGAAATTATGACTCTTGACATCATCACTGCAAGTCTGCAGAAAAATCCTCCAGAAACTTAGGGTGAGGCAAGTATAATCTCTGTTTCTTCTACTGTACTAGATGATCCTGTCTCTTGCCTGGAATTAACAAAGCACCAGAGGCATGTATTGAGGGGTTTCTGATGTTGATATCCTTCTAACAACTATATGAATTCTTTCAAACCTAAACAAATAATTTATGGCTTTTGTTCATATTTTTACTTTAAGAGTTTGAAAAGTTTGTATATAGCCGTGGTGATCATCGTGGCATTTCGCGCAAATCCGAAGACCGTATGTGCTCTTCTTTACACGGAATTGGTATCCGTGTTTGCTTATAAAGTTTTGCAACCAGCAATATTGGTGTGAGCCATGAGACCTTGCTTAGGTGTGCCACACGTCATTAATATGCATCGTGCACTGCCTCTCCCTAAGCAGCATCACTTGTGTAGGTGCTGCGCAAAGCCTACATAGAGTTTACCAAATCCAAATCAATGTCTATTCCTGTAATCTGCATGCAAACAAGTATGAAGCAAGCTAGTGGTCAGCAGGGAAGAAACTGGTCTTGAACCTCCATGATTGCATAAATGTACAATTGGAATAGAAATGTTCCAGTGCTAGTTATCTTTGGAACTATATGATACAATGTTGATGAATTTGTTTGCATGTTGCAGATTTGTGACATGCTTTCTTGTAAAACTAAACATTTTAAATGTAGTCTGACTTTCTCAAGAATCTTACAAAATGTGACACTGGCAGCCTATCATATCTTCATAAAAGTTTTTAAGATAACGTTAGCTGTATCATTTGACTGGATGGAATCAATATTATCACAATGAAGGCAGAGATGTAAAGAATTTGAGAGTTCCAGTATCATCTATCCAATGATCAAGCAAACAAGGATATGAAAATTTGATGATGGAATTAACCAATTGCTGCCTGACACCCTGATTTTTCATTTTTTCTGGGGGAAATATTGGTAAATTCCAAATCAGGACAGTCTGTGTATTGAAAAACACGGAATGTTCATAGAATATGGCATTTTAAGGCAGAGCACTCATTCACCATATTTACAGTTTTCAATAATGTCAGCCTAGTTTTATTTAGTGTTCTATACAGATAGTCTACTTTGATCTGCAAATCTATAGAGATGCACTAGATATTATAGAGAAAATCATGGTAAGGACTATAAATTACATTTAAATTTTATGGGTATAATTCCAGATTGAAAATAGGATTAATTTTTTGAGAATTGTAAATCAGTATGCTTAATCATCATCATCATCATCAACAGACTCTAATGGTTTTGTCCAAATTACTTGTAATAAAAGGGCATTTTGATCTGAGGTTCTAGAAGGAATAGCTATTGTCTCATCCACCATGTTGCTGGTGCAGTTCAGGTTGCCCTACAGCTTGGATCGTTATAGCTTTTGTAGTACTTCATCATACAACAGATTCATAAAGCTTTAATAAATAGTTATTAAATATAATATTATACACATACACATATAGATAGATAGATAGATAGATAGATAGATAGATAGATAGATAGATTGATAGATGGGTACAGGCATAGTAATATATATATATATATATATATATATATATATATATATATATATATATATATATATATATATGGGTCTCCTTCTAATGACCGAAACGCCGATTCGCCGACAGTGAAATCACCGACACGAAGCGACCGACAACGCAGTTGACCGACACGCTCGAATCCCGACAGACGGAAGACCGACAAGGGGAATGTGTAAGCGAGACCTGGTAAGTATGCGATAGTGAGGGATTTAGGAGTAGGGAGCGGACAGGTAAGTGTGCAATACTCAGGGATGTAGGGTTAGGGTGTGTGATAGGTGAGTGTGCGGTAGTGTCGGAGCTTGGGGTTGGGGTGTGTAAGTGAGTTAGGGTTAGGGTGCAGGTAGGGAGAGTGTGCGGTAGTGTCGGAGCTTGGGGTTCAGGGTGTGTAAGTGAGTTAGGGTTAGGGTGCAGGTAGGGAGAGTGTGCGGTAGTGTCGGAGCTTGGGGTTCGGGGTGTGTAAGTGAGTTAGGGTTAGGGTGCAGGTAGGGAGAGTGTGCGGTAGTGTCGGACCTTAGGGTTAGGGTTTGGGTTAGGGCTAGTGGATATGTGTTGTAGTGTACTGTGTTGTTTACGTGTAGTGTGTCGGTGTTATGGTGTTCGGTGTTTCGCGTTGTCGGGTTTGTGTGTTGTCGGTTTTCTGGCCGGTGATTTCACTGTCGTGAATCGGCGTTTCGGTCATTAGAAGTAGACCCATATATATATATATATATATATATATATATATATATATATATATATATATATATATAGAGAGTTATTCTGAAGGTCTATCATTCTGGCCCTCAAATCTAAGCCAAAAAACAAACCTTGACAATGGCAACATTAAATAAAACATTTGTAGCCACAAAATGGTGTGAAAAAAAAAGTGACAAAATAGATTCAGTACACATTTGTTTAGTGATTTCATCCTTAATCTGTACACTTTATCTGATGAAGTGCTTTTGCAGTTGCACCTTTAAATCTAAACATCTGACAGTAACCCAGGAGTGGTCCTTTTGAAGTGCTAGACATATTACTCTGTGTACAATGGGGGGCACATTGTAATTATTTTAAAGGTACAACCCCCCTCACACACGCGCACAAAATCTACACATCAAACATTAGTCTTAGGAGCAATAATTTAGAAATTCTAGTCATATGTTTCTGTTAAGAATATGGGGGACCATTTTTAATAACTCTCAAGGTTCTGCTTTCCCCGTAACAAATTGGTATCAGTTTCAGAAGTGGTCCTTTACACTTCTGTCTACCATAAGCATGGTGTCCTGTGATTTGTTGGTAGCTCAGCTGAGTGTAATAGATCTCATGGTATCCACATCCAGGTCTATATCACAACGTCGAACTAACAGAAGTTCGAACATTATAATATCGAACCGAAAACTCCAAAACCCAATAATAATGAAAACACAGAACAGCGATTTTTTTTTCCCAGGGAAAGAAATCGCTGCTCTATGACAAAAATAAATAAATAAATAAACCTTAAACTTAAACTAAAGTGGGGGGCTTCATCCTCATACCCCTCAACATGGGGGGCTGTGCCCCCCACACCTCCCCTACTTAAATATACAAACTCTGAGATTGCACCACAGTGGAGGAAATAGCAAAGCCCCGAAAATGGCCCACCAATTTTTTTTCCCTGGGAAAAAAATCTGTGTGCTGTGGCTTCGCTATTTTTTAATTTCAGACTTTTGGGTTCGATATTACAACGTTCGAATGTATACAAGTTTGATGTTGTAATATAGACCCTATACATACATAAAGCACTGTCTAGTGAAAAGAATAGGATAAGTTCTGTGATGGTTGGCTACATTTCCCTAGCAGTATAAATACTATCACAGGTAATAGGATAAGTTCTGTGATGGTTGGCTACATTTCCTAGCAGTATAAATACTATCACAGGTAATAGGATAAGTTCTGTGATGGTTGGCTACATTTCCCTAGCAGTATAAATACTATCACAGGTAATAGGATAAGTTCTGTGATGGTTGGCTACATTTCCCTAGCAGTATAAATACTATCACAGGTAATAGGATAAGTTCTGTGATGGTTGGCTACATTTCCCTAGCAGTATAAATACTATCACAGGTAATAGGATAAGTTCTGTGATGGTTGGCTACATTTCCCTAGCAGTATAAATACTATCACAGGTAATAGGATAAGTTCTGTGATGGTTGGCTACATTTCCCTAGCAGTATAAATACTACCACAGGTTTCCCCTGAAAAGGGGTAACTAAGATAGAGTGACTAAGGCAGCCAGCAAAGGATAAATAAATAAATACAACTAAAAATAACAGATTACTAGTGCCAGCTGGTGTTTTAAATTTTCTGAAGACAGTCATATTTATTATTTGCTCAATAACAGCATTCTAATGTCAGATACATCATAAATGTTCTCTCTTTTTTATTAAGCATTCAATTTGAAATAGTGTTATTATAGAGGCCAGTTATTCTTTTATTGTGTTCACTTCATTTACCTGTTGTTAGACAACCAAGATCTTGTTTAACAGTTCCCTTGTTTACCATTATGCTAGAACTACTTCAAAAGGTTTCTCTGGTCAATTAATTATCTTCAAATTTTACTACCCTTACCTTCCATACCCCTTTTAGTTGGCTTCATCAGCCTCAAATATATGTAATGGACACTCTTGAGATGGAGTCAGGTCCATCCCTTTCTGATGTTTGTTCTCACTGCAGCCTGGAGTTATGGAAGCCTCACATACAGTTAGCATGTATCATTATACTACATAACAATGTTCAACCTCATAACACCAAATCAAGGTTCAAGTTAGTCCACAGCAAGTATTCTTCCTAACAGAAAGCAACTTTCAAACATTATCTATCAATTGAGTTATTTGCAAAATATTCGCCATGTGCAACACTGATTGAATAGATAATGTCTTCTCCTTCTAATATAATTACTTTTCTTCAGCACTGTCTGAAACTAACATTTTCACACACTGTTTCTACTTTTTAATATAGGCATGCATAATACCATGCACCATTTCCCATTGCCATCAGTTCACATTCAGCTCATGATCTCCTGCAGCAGAACCTTTCTACCAGTCCGACTTGTCTATTCCATATGTCTTTATCACTTTGCAACCAGATGTTCCTAAATATTTTCATAATTCTTTACACATATACACACCCACACGCATACGCTTACACATGGAGCACAAACACACACATACACATACACACACACACACACACACACACCTACAAACAATTTGGAGAATTGCCAGTTTAACTAGGGTATATTTCTTGGAATGTTGTAGGAAACAGAAGTACCTAACAAAAATGAACACAACACAGGAAGCACATGCAGAAATCCTGACAACAATTCTGAAGTATCAAGTACTGTAAGACAATAATTCTAACTATCTAACCAGTGTTCCGCATTCTTTTCTATATATACTCACTGCTGTCAACAGACATCTTGATAACCTTCTCCTTCTTCCTAGCCTATTCATGTCCTCAGTCATCAACCCATACCACCTTCCACCTGTCAAAACGTCCTTTTCCAATAAAAGCATACCATCTGTTCCAGTGAATCTTTTTTTTACAAGTCTAAAATAAATGTTTTGATAAGAATGAGAACACTGGTTAACTCAAATTTCAAAACCAAAATACATAGTGGTAGAGTGCATTTGGTAAAAAAAATAATAATAATAATTAAAGAACTCCCAGACAGTGTGCTAGCTGATGTGAGAATAACATTGCTATTCTCAAATAACAATCATACTGAGCAACAATTGGTTCAGAAATACCACATCACTAGGTAAAAAGATGTCAGTGTAACAGTCAAGACTGCATAGGACTTCACAGGGCTTTACTCAAGAAAAGCTTAAATGACATCCAGTGCTCTAAGGTGATCATCATATCACTAATAGCACGAGGCACAATGCATCTGTGTTCCAAGGCTCACAAGACCAGAATAAATGGAGGCTGAGTTTCTGTAACCACATGGACTCTCCAGTTGCAATCAATAAACAAGTGATTTCTATTCAAAAGAGATGTGCACTCTCTTAGTAGATGAAAGATGTAGTGTCACAGTTTCCTTTTCTTGCATGTTAACTTCACTATAGGGTGGTTGATGTGAAAGATAATGGATTAAGGGGAGGGAACCTGGAAGTACAGCCAATTAGTTAATATTTGTGAAAACAAGAATCAGCGGGTTAAAAACCCAGGGGAGTCCCAGAACTTAGAAATGGGATTAACATTCTTAACTAAACAGCATGAGCACACAAGGTCTACATAAAACCCTTAAACTACACACAGGCAGGAATCCAATATGCATCAGAAAAAAAGAACACATATATATATAAAGCACTAGCTTTAAATGAGACAGAAATGAAGCTACCATTTCAATTTACAATGAAGTAATATTTTTAAATATTGACAAAGTCAAAACAGAGAAAGAAACATGAGTATACAGACCTGTAGTTGAATATGGTATGAACAAGTAGAGAATACACAAAGGAAACTTGTCACATAAAATTGTCCTAAATAATCCTAACATCTCTAAAAACTATTTAAAAGCCAATGTAGATAGATAACTAAAAGATCAAAACTTCTTAAGCAATATATTTATTAATTCATTACACAGATAACACAGAAGGATTATACATCATACACAATTAGGATAATTACAAATTAGTAGAAATTAATTAAGGCTATTAATACTGATTCACAAGGAATAATAGCCAAAGCTAAAAACTGAGAATAAAGAACTATTACAACTAATAAAATGTGAAGTTGATTTGTCAGGATAAAAATTTTAAAATCCTGTTAAAATTTGAATCAGAGTAAGATTTTAATCTATTGTTATAATATGTTGGTAAAATTGTAATTGCTCTTAATTGTTTGTTTGTAGGACATTTATGTGAAACTTTTCCAGTTTAAAGATTCAGGATGTTACCATTTTCAAGCTATATAATGTTTAGGAGACAGAATCAAGTAATACGTTTAAAAAATTATTTCCTTTGTAAGTCAGATGAAGGAAGGAGTAGCATTGCTAGTTTCCAGTCAATGGAGTTGATACCCACAATTAAAAAGGACCAGATATTTTACATTAGTTTGCAAGCCTACAACTTGTTTAAACTGTCTGCTTTCTCTTTGCTACACTTATCGCAACTGGTGGAATACTTACTGGAGAATAATGCTTTTTCTACTGGTGTGAGACAGGTGTCATTTATAATCATAAATTTGATTAGAAAAGTTTTTAATGGATGTATTTTTTGCCATAAGATATGGATAGTTCTATAAGGTTGCCTCACTTTGCATTTGGATCAAATGAGGCCCTGAAGGATGAGTAAATATATCAGCTTTTAACTTTGTGCTAAATGCTAGGCTTGATAATGCCTTTTTGTGTCAATACTTCAAGAAGGTCCAGCATAAAATTATGTCTGAAGACATATAACAAAAAGCAAAGTTAGACCTACTATGGTATAAAATTTAGTTTAGAAGAGGGTGATATAATTTTGAGAGGTCTAATCTGAATCGTAGTTCCTCTGCTGAATTTGCTTTAGGGTGGAAAAAATCCCATATTGATTTTTTTTTATTTTGAGGAAGTCTGAGAGATTAATCATTTTCCCTCTGATAAAATATTGTGGTTAAGATGAAAATAATTGAATAGTAGTTGGTCCAGATTCATTAACACATACACTAAGTGTACATCATTCTGAGTGAATAAACAACTCAAGCGTAACTCCCACCTTCTTTTTTCTAATTTAAGTTGTCCTACTGATTTCTTGGAACTTTAAATATTGAGGGGGATTCAGAAAGTTTACCACAATGCCTAATCTTTCTGAGTGACTAAACAGTACAAAAATGTGGTAGGGATTTTCTTGAATACAGATCATATACACTTAGTGTAGGCTTTCATGAAACCAGCACGTTGTCTAATTTTAAGCAAACCATGAGTTTGTTGAAGTATTTACCATGCCTCTAAAGAAGCAATTTTTTGATTTTTTTAATAACACTTGGTTTTCAAAAGAGCATTGAAATATTAAATGCATGTGATAATGGACATTTAAATAGACTTTAGTCCATGCTGCAGAATTTTGTTCTTGGAAATGTGTTTGCTTTACAGTATGGAATGATCTTTGAGCTTTTATTATTAAATAATATAAGTACAAATATGGTAAATTTAATCCTCCTAAATTTTAGGATAGATAAATTTGAAATATTTGATTCTAACTGATTTTGTAGACCAAATGACTTTTGCTAAGGTTGTCTATATTTTTGTTAACTTGCTGTGCAACATAATTAGGTTGAGGAACCTCATTTGAAACATAAGTTTGGGAAAAATATTCATTTCAATAACTATCACCTTAGTTAAGAACTAGAATGTCATCTTAGACCATCTTTAAATATCCAATTGAATACGGGCCCAGCAATTGTTATGATATTATACATTTTGGAAAGATTAGAAAATGTTAGGCCTAAGTAAGTGCAAAGAGTGTTTTATTTGTAAACCACTTAAATGGGAAGGATCAATAAAGGTTTATTTATTCAAGAATAAGAAAGAAAGGATTTGGCAAGATTCATTTTATACCCAGAATAAGATGAGAATGTGGCAATAGATTGAAGGATTTTGGGAAGATCAGTGTTTGATAATATTAGACAGATATAAATATCATTTGCAAAGGCAGTAAAGGGATTTTAAAACTAAGATAGACTGGAATATTATACTATTTTTTTGGATTCAAGAGAGGAATAGTAGTTCAAGGTACAATTTAAAAAGATAAGGAGAAAGATGACACCCTTGTCTTACTCCATTAATTAACTGTATGGTTTGTGACTATTGTTTATTAGTAAATACTTGTGTTGTAGACTTGGTTATATAAAATTTTAATATAATTTATAAAGGTAGTAGAAAACCAAATGTATCCATAACTACAAATAGAAAGGGAAGCTCACTTTGTCAAATGCTTTTGACACATCAATCAAACGGACAAACCAGTTGTGTTTTTTATTATTACACAGCCATTTAAAAGTAAATAGAGTTAATAATTGGTCTATAGTTTGCCTATTTTTTTAAACCAGATTTGTAAAGGTTAAATTATTGTGGAACATATATGTTTTATTCTTCTAGTGATAATTGTGGAAAACATGTTAATATCAAAGTTTAGTAGAGTGATAGGATGATAGTTTGTTATATTAGTTGCATCATTCTTCAGTTTAGTTATAAATATATGGTTGACTGATTTAAGTACAGCTCCAGAATCCTATAGAGATGTCAAAAAACAAATATTAAGATCTTTGATAGGGTGTCTTGGAACTCTTTGAAGAATTCTGGAGAATATTTATCAGGGCCAGAGGCTTTATTAATTTTTAGTGTTTTAAGGGAATTTCATTTAGTGAGATCAGGTTATTTAGGAGTTTTTGTTGTTCTAAGTTCAGTGTGGGAAAAGACAACAAGTTAAATATTTTAAATTGTATTCTTGGGTCCTTGATTTGAACTTATTGTTGTAAATTTGACTGACTAGATAGAAAAATATTTCAATAATATCATTATTATTTGTACGTGTTTTATTGTCTTAAACAATATATATAATCTTGATAGAAGTTGTGTGCAATTTTGTTATTTTAAATATGAGTTCTGAGGTAGTTTGAACCTATTCAGAATAAGCCACCAAGACTTTATTTTCATATAGATACCAAGTTGTTTGGAATGAAATTTAACAAATTTTTGTTGTATTTTTGGGATTTGAAATTCTCTAACATTATTGCAAGTAAGCAGTTGTTGTGCATAAAGGCCATTAATCTATTAGTTAGATTATTAATATATTGATTATTTATTTTTCTTTTTTTTTTATTTTGTAATAGGCTGCTCTGATAATTAGAAATCCTCTGATCTGAGTTTTTAAAGAGGCCCATTAAATATGATTTTTTGCTTTGTTGTGTACTAGAAAATTACAAAATTCCAGTAGAAATTGTTTATTCCATTTCTGAGATGATCATATTGAAGGAGATTTGCATTAAGAGTCCATCGTTTGTATGAAATTGAAGTAAATTTATCTTTATCAAATTTGAGTTTTATTTGAATTCTTAAATTATCAGC
Source organism: Protopterus annectens (assembly GCF_019279795.1). Taxonomy (NCBI): domain Eukaryota; kingdom Metazoa; phylum Chordata; order Ceratodontiformes; family Protopteridae; genus Protopterus; species Protopterus annectens. The sequence continues at coordinate 508,190,982 of NC_056736.1, forward strand.
ATTAGCTCTTGGTTCCATGGAAAGATCTACAGTATGTTGATGTAGTTTATTAGGAATGAAAGAGAAATCAATTCTGGACCATGAGATGGATTCTGTAAAGTTTGTAGAATATGGCACATTCCGTTGATATCAGTGCAAAAGTTGCAGATAAGCATGTAAAATGTAATATATGTCTCAGTGTATATCAATCACAGCTACTCTGTAAGTCATGAAAATTGTCACAGAAACCATGATGTACATTAGCAAATTTAAAGAAATGTATCACAAGCTAAGCTGCATGACATTTGTAAATACAGATCTGCACCAAAATCTCTCCAGTAAGCTTAGAGGTAACCATGGGATGCATCTATAATACATAATTGAACTTTTAAAAGTTCGAGCTTCATATGGTCGACACCATATGATTGAACTTTTAAAAGTTAGAAAATGTAATAAAAAAAAATAAACTGAAGAAAAAACCTACCTGAACAGTTCCCCCGACTTTTTAAATATGCCAACTCCAAGATTGCACAACAGTGCAGAAAAAGGAAATCTTCCCATTCCGCACTATACGTTTATCTCTGTTTAAACGTTCAAACTTTTAAAAGGTCGATCATATGGTGTCGACCATATGACGTTCAAACATTTAAGAGTTTGACAACGTGATATAGACCCCCGTGGGACATATCCATAAGTGATTTATTAATAAAATATACTTGGTCTCACTTACAGATTCTGATGGGATCCATAAAACTTCTAATAAAAAATTAATAAAGGCAAAGGGCAATCATGGCCACATTGACACAGCTAACAGTAGCTAACAATGGGTGTGGGACATGTTGGGGAAAACAGCTAATGCACACATCCAAGGAAATAGGGAGATATAAACACATATATGGGTTATGGGTAAAGAAGAGGGAAGTATGTTACAATGGAATCAAAGGGATAGTCTGAGGGGTATGGGCATTTTTTTAAGAAAAGAAGGAGAAGTAAAGGCATGGAAAGACGAGCAGAAGGCCATCACACCAGGTATACTCATATAACAAATATCACAACACATGATAAACAAAAGTTGGAAATAAATGGTAAGGATAGGTAAGTTACACAGATGGCACACTGCACAACATGGGCAATGGAAAGTTGACAAACAGGGTGGGGATGCATACCAGCCATGGTGAAATGCAGAAATGCATACGTACCTATACACTATTAAATTATGACACTTTGCAAGTTGCAAACTGTGTGGCAGTCATACCTGGATGTGTATGACTCATGGCATTTGTGTGTTGTATGGTAATAAATAGGGATCACAGTACACATTGGATAAAGAACCGAATAATTAATTAGTTGCCAGGAGTACAAGTGTCAGCCAAGCATCATCATAGATGACACCAAATAACACAATGAGGCATACACAGTAACACTTGGGTGGCTTAAATAGTAGTGACAGTCTGAAACAAACTTGTAGAATGTTCTTTAGTAACTAGGTCAGTTTAGCAATGCTAACTTTTGATTTCAAAAATTGTACAGACTATTAAGAAAGTTGCAGGTTTACCAACACTTAGCAGTATCTTAGAAACTTCATAAATAATACCATGAGCTCTCATCTTAGTTCAAAAATCACTTATGTAAAAAAAAAAAAACAAGAACATAAATATGGTTATGCATTTTCATCCCAAACCTTGGGACTTCTTCAGAACCATTGCTAGCAAGTTGGAAACTCCATTATATATTAAAATAAATTACAAAATGACCAATCATTAATCAATTTATTTATTTACATTTGTTTACCAGGAAAGTCTGACTTGAAACAAAGCTAATTTTTAGGAAAAGCATGAGGAGAAACACTCCAGAAGTGTGTCTTTACAACATGGGAGGAAACTCGATCACCCAGAGGAAACCCACATGAACACAGGAAGGTCATGCAGAGACTGCACAGAAGGCACCCCAGTTGAGAATTGAACCAGAGGACCTCTTGGTGTGAGGCAACAGCACAACCACTGCATCAGTGCACCATCCATCAAAATCATTTAAGCAGTAAAAGTTAAAGAAATATACAAAGTTAAATAGTTTTAATACATAAAAAAAAAATCATTAACCTAAAATTTGTACAAAAAACTTGGTGCGTATAGTTCATATTAAAAACTTAAGGAAACAATTGTGTAAATAAATAAATAAAAAAAATATTCAAAGACTAATTGTCAGGTTAAAAAAATAAAAAAAAATAGTGTAAGGTGTGGAAATAGGCATAAATGTGTGCCTTATAAAAGGCTATAAAATGTACAAAGCTAGTTAGTATTATAGTTTAGCTGCTCTGTTTTTTAGAATGGGGGTAATAGATGTGTATTCATTTAAACCAGGGAGTGTTGCAGCATTAAGTCTTAGTTGCCATATTAACTCTCTCTCCTCTCCAATTCTGTTTCCCATGCACCACCCCAGTAGATAAAGGAACAGTTGCCAAGATGCCAAACTGAAATCTAGTGTAGGTAGGGCATAATAAATTATGCGTAAACAGTGTGTTGTTAATGTTGCTCTTGTTGATAGCATACAAATGTTCATAGATTCCTTTTCTTAACTGCCTTTCAATTTTACCTGTATAGAAGTTCCCACAACCACCACAGATAGTAAGACAAACTACTCCTTTGGTGCACATCACCTAAAAAGATTTCTGTAGTGAGGAACCCTACCTTGATCTTGTTCTTGTTTAAAATGTAAAAACACTGTTTACATGCACCACATCTTTTTGTGCCATTTCTTTGGCACTGACCTAGTTACTAAAGAACATTCTAGAAGTGTGTTTGAGAGTAATTACTATTTAAGCCACCCAAGTGTTACTATGTGAGCCTCATTGTGCTATTTGGTCTTTTTTTGGCTGCATGGTCACACTCTGATTTCCTGTTTTTTTAACATCATAGATGCTAGGAATGCTGGAGAATGCCAACAGAGGACAGAACAGAAACTCTGACCATGCATGTGTAAGGCAAACAGCCAAACAGTGCCAAACAGCAGTACTGTAGCAAAGCAATTAAACTGTCTGCTACCTGCACAAGTAGGTGCACACAACCCAAACAGATGAGCAATGGAATGCATATGCTACACACACATGCCATGTCAAAGGCAACACACAGGTGTTGGTGTATGTATATGGCCTTCATTGGTCTAACAGGAAATTATTTGAAAGCAATGTCAATATTCATACACACATCAATGACATGTAATAATAATAATATACGGTCATAAATATATGATTAGTGCTGTGTAACCAATATCAGGTTCTGCACATAAATTTCAACAACATATACACTGGTTAATATGTAACATAAGTTTAACAACAGCAAGGAAGTATTACAAGCAGTAGCAATCAACTTGTGTGCATATGTCCTGCTTCTATATAATAGCCATGCAGTTGGCACAGGTTGACTGTGTGAAAAAAAAAACAACTACATAAAAATGAACAAGTATTCCAAAAAAGGTGAACATAGGTTCATAGGTTCATAGGTTCATACTAAGCTATCTGCCCTAGGGCATTTATAAGCCTAGCCAGAGTGTGTTTGGCTTTCGCCACCCATTTTAAATTAATTTTGCTATGCCCTTTTTCGAGGTTAGTATACTGTGCCTCTGTCTAACAGTGACACAGAAGTGATACTCAGGGTAAACCTACGATCTCCCATCCACTCATCAAGATTCCTCTTGAAGAAAGTCAATGAGGGACTCTGCCTAACCTGGACTGGGATTTTATTCCAGAGTGAAGGGAGCCTCTGGGTTATGAATCTGTCCCTCCAGCATGTCCTATTTATTTCAGTGCTGAGGTTCAAGTCTCTCGAGTGCGTGTCTCGATAGGATTTGGATTTTCTGAGGTGCAGCATGTCCATTAATTCTGGGCTGGACATGGCTTTATACATCAGGCACAGATCGCCTCTGAGCAGGTGGTATGCCACTGAGTAGAGCTGGAGTTTCTTTAACTGGGCAGCATATGGCATCTTTTTGAGCCCTTTGATCCTCTTGGTGAGGTACTTTTGGGGTCTTTCCAGTTGCTGCAGGTGTCTGGTAAGGTACATTCCAAAAGGGGCATTGTACTCAATTATAAGCCTGATGAGGGATGAGTAAAGAGGCACAATGACCTCCCCTGATCTAGATGAGAATCCCTTCATGATTAGGTGGGCTATATAAAATGTTTTTCTAACCACTTTGGCCACGTGGTTGTCAAATGAGAGATTGCTATCAACTTGGGTCCCCAGGTCCCTAATTACTTCTTCTGTACTTAATGGATTACCACCTATGTGGTAATTTGTGGGCACTTTGTTTTTGCCAGAGGGGATGACTATACACTTTTTGGCATTTAGCTTGAGGCCATGGCTCTGGCACCAGTTGTCTGTTTCTATGAGGCCCTTTTGGAGGATGCTTGTGTCGGCTGGAGAGTCGAATTATGGCGCCCAGTTTGCTGTCATCTGCGAACTTGGTCAGCCACAGTCCTTCCGTGTTGGCCTGTACCTCCGAGAAATATATACCAAACAAGAGAGGTCCCAGGACTGAGCCTTGTGGGGTGCCACTTGTAACTGGTTTGGAGTCTGACATTGCTCTAGCAATTCTAACCATGTGGGTTCTGTCCTTGAGCCAGTTTGCAACCCATCTACTGACATAGGGGTTTATGTTTAAGCTGGTGAGCTTATCTATAATGCCCGAGTGGGGTATTGTATTGAAGGCTTTTGCAAGGTCCAGGTAGGCTGTGTGGACCACCTTCCCCTCGTCAATGGCCTTGGTGACTGTTTCAAAGAAATCTACCAGGTTTAAGAGACAGGATCTGCCCTTAACAAAGCTGAACTGGGTAGGATCCAGTGTCTGTAGGTCCCCAATATCTTTATTTATGAGGTCCATGATGATCCTTTCCATAGCTTTGCAGACCAAGCTAGTCAGGCTTATGGGGCGATAGTTTCCAGGATCCATAGAGGCACCACCTTTGTGGAGAGGGACCACTGTTGCTGTACGCCACTCTTTGGGTACATATCCTGTAGTAAGGCTGAGATTGAACAGTAGTTTTATGTTTGGGTTTAGCTCTTCTTGGAGTTCATGTAGGATGCAGCCAGGGACACTGTCTGGCCCCATTGATGCTGTGTTTTTTGCTTTGGAGAGGGCGACTCTTACCTGAGCATCTGAGATATCAGGGGGGCAGCACTCTGCTGGGATAGATATTTGCCCTTTTGGTGGGGGGGGGGGACAAGTTTGTGCTGAACCTGTCAGCTAGCATGTTGGCAATGTCTGTGGGTTTGGTGTATTTTTTGTTGGACTAATTCTGAGCATATCTGGGAATTCCCACCCAGGTTACTAACATAACTAAAGAAAGCATTGTGATTATCTTTAGTGTCCTGTGCAATTTTTCTCTCGAAGCTGGCCTTAGATGATTTTATGAGTGCCCGTAGTTTTTTGCTAATACTGATCAGAGATGCCTTCCCTTTTTGAGATTTTGCTCTATCATGTAGTAGCTTCCTCCTTCTATTGTATAGTTTGTTTATGGCTGGGGTCCACCAGACAGGACATCTGCCTTTGGAGGATTGGGTCTTGGTTTTATTTGGGATTGCATGATCCATGCATTCCTGAAGGTGTTCATAGAATGCGTTTATAAAGGATTCTGCGGTCTGGGACATTATTTCCACAGGCCCGGGGGCTTTGAAGGATTCCACCTCGGTTTTGAGGAGTGTGAAATTTGCTTTAGAGAAGTTTTTCACTGTGGTTTTCTGGGCAGGGGGTGGGGTCGGGATGTGAATATCCAGTGAAATTAGTTTATGGTCTGATCTTACCAGTGAGGGATACACTTCTGGTCTGGAGCATAAAGTCCCCATGTTGATGAAGATCAGGTCCAGTATGTTTTCCCCTCTTGTGGGAGTGGTAACAAGTTGTTCCATAGCATTTGAGTTTATAAATTCTAGGAACCTTTGGGCTAGGGTGTTGGAGCTAGAGTAATGCTCCCAGTCTATGTTTGGGTAGTTGAAGTCGCCCAATATAATGGTGTTTGGAGAGACCTTCATATTTTCCAGTGTTCTCAGGAAGGCCGAGTGGGGTTCCTGGGTTTGGGAGGGTGGTCTGTAGCAGGCTATAAACTGGAAGGCAGTTTTACCCACTGTTAGTTGCACATGGATAATCTCTGATGCTTCGTGCTGTGCCACCAACCTGGAGGTCTGGGTATCTTTGACGAATATTGATACTGCCCCTCCTTTTGTAGTTCGGTCCAAGTTTTGGGGCCAAAAAGCATGGTATGAGGTATAACCTGGTAGTGCTGGGGTGCTCTCGGGAGCCTTGAACCAGGTATCTGTTACTGCACAGATATCGATGTTCTCCATGCTAAGGAGAGTTTCAAGTGCGTGCATCTTGAGGTTTAGACTTCTGGCGTTGAGTAGCATTACTTAGTTTCTTATCCCTTGTGATACCTATGGAGGTGGGTTTGTCTTTTGAGCCTTGCCTAAAAAAGGCACTATGGATATGTGCAAGATCTATGACATAACTACAACAGTGTAAGGGAGGTGAACAACATGGAAGACATGGCATCAAGGCTCCATAGGCAAATGATAAAACAGGACAACAATATGTAAGGTGACACATTGCAAATGCAGATGTAGACCATATAGGGTGGTGTTGAAGTCTATAGGGTGGTGCTGAAGTCAACCCAAACTCCATGGAAGCAAGTGGCCAGTATAAGTCACATGGGCAGACTGCATTGTCAACATCAACAGAAATGGACATGTATACACACACAGTATTGTGAAAACATATAAAAGCAGCAGGCATAGGTAAGCAAGCTAAGAATTGGTATCACATACACATATATACTGTCATGCCAGTGTAAAAAAACATGTGAAAGAAACACCCGTGGTTATATGTCACTGACTCTGGTTATGACTAAGCAAAGAACAGTCCTGTGAACAAAATCACAGCACATTAACATAAAGTCAAGTGACTGATTACAGTTTCAAGGTAAACCGTGCTTCTCTATTGATTGATCACAATATGTCCAGAGACATATATATAAATCATTTCATATGTACACCATGTGCCAAAATGTGTGAATTTATAAGAATAAGGAATGGATGTGGAAATGTAACATAGGCCAAAGAAAGCATATTGTGCCATTACTGAACAAATTATCAATGCCATGGTGTATACATCAATGTTACATTGGTTGTCTGTGTATGCAGACTGCCCAAATGTATCAGATGCATTCATATGGTGCAACATGGCATCATCATTGCCAGCACATGCCACAAACAATGCTAGTATGCCAGTGGGACAACATGACAAGTGTCATTCAAAACACAGGGGCAAGGACATGTCCTTCTGTTGAAAATACATGACATGGCACCCCACAAATCATACCCATAGCAATGTAGTATTTGTAGAATATGGGGAACATTCTATTTGTGAGTTGCTGCCAGTACCACACATGTATACAATGGAATTGTTGCAGCACTAGCAGCATGTTAACTGCCAAAACTCATGGACAGCTGAATGTTGTATGAAAGTCTAATGTGGTAATGTGTGTATGCACCTGTTGAAACATAATGCTAAATGTCACATGACATCTGCAGTGTACATTTAGACATGTATCACATAAGCATGGCAGCAAAATGCTATGAGTGCACAAGTGCACGTATACAGTACAGTTGCTGATATGACAAACACTGTGGTGGCAGCATTACACAAGTCGGCCACACAGATAATAATTACAGTGCTGAGCAATGGAGATGAACATAAAAAATGATCTCCCAGGCTATCTTCTTGAATGAGTCCTGCATAGCCCACGTCATATCTTGGAATAACTTCCTCTTCTTGTTCTTCATCTGAGGCTGAAAGACATCAGTCACCACCTCCAAGATCATTCCAGATAATCATCTTGTTGGGGTGTCTGGCGACATCTCCTCCAGGATGCAGCAGGGATGATGAAACATCCAGGTCCTGCTTCCATGTCATTATCCATGTCTCCATCATGGTCATCTTCATCGTCAGAAGACTCTGTCAGTGGTCCAGCATGTGCTCATCTCTGACTTCTGACAGGTGAGTGTCCACGTGTCCCATGCTGTATCATGGTGAACCACAACAGAAGATAGAAAATACATATACATACCTGCTACTACATGACTACATAACATACTCACTGTGATACAATGTACCGACAGAAAAATACATATGAAAACTTAAAATAGATTATGACCATAGTCATCTGTACCACAGTATGTGGTGTATGTCATTAATCAAAACCATAACAATGAAAAACAAATATCTATCAGGCCACTCATTCCTGTGAAAATCATAGCTGATATTAAACTGAAAATTATGTGCACATCTGCAGTCTAACGGACATACTCTGTGGTAAATGTATGGAAAACTATGGATTCTAACATTATCTGTATGTTGCTATGTAGTATGTATTTGTATTGCTGTTATGGATATTTATCCATTGGTACTTCATAAAACAAGTGCTAGTACTGTGACTCAATACAAGAATTATCAGTGTTTATGTTTGCTTACCATGTAATGTCTGTGGTCTGTTTATAGACACAGAGGGTTGCCAATGCTTTCTGTAAGTTGTTCAACTGATAATTTTTAGATACTCCCCCGATTTACTAAACTTCTGTGCAGAACTAGTTTAGTCCTGCATGGAAGCGCCCATTTAGGAGCAGGACAGCAGTGCGCCATGCATAGTAATGAAGGCACAATGGCTGAGCTCCTAGGCTTACACGGAGTGTATACGAGTGCAGGGGGCGTGTCTGAGAGCAAAGCTCTCAGAATAAACATGCCCCTGCAATGTCGAACAGCAGAAGCTGTGAAGAAATGAGCAAGATCACTCACACGTGTCCTCATATCCCCAACAACAGACCCCCACATGTACAACAGCAACAGGACATATAAATTAAAAGAAGAAACCCATCTATATCTTTTAAAACACCAATTAAAGCTAACCATAGGTGCAAGGATGTGTCCATCGCTTAGCTATGGTTAATGCAGCTGAAATAGCAAAAGGAGGATAAAAGGCATGATAAGTGCAAATTAAGCAGTACAGCAATATTGTAGTGGGCAGAGTGTGTGCCTCATGAGCAGTCAGTTCCAGTTTGAGTCCCACTGCAGTACATTCCATTTCCATGTCAAATCACTGTTATGATCAATATATTTAGTTGCATAGCCTAATACATAATGTATATGTGTGAACTGGAGTAGGAAGCAGTGTAATGAATGATAACCCCATACACTTGTCAAATCCACCACCTTCCCAAGAACCAGTAGACTATGACTGTCAAAAATAGAGCAGTAGTAAGGATAAATAAGTGCGAGTAAGCAGGTGCAAGTCTGTTTGCACAATGGGAAGCAGTGCATACACAGAGTAAGCAATACTGAGGCTAACCATGTGCAAGCAGATGTCACCGGAAGTTAGCAGTGCTTACTGTCATGCAAACCCACTGACAACTGCGTAAAAGTGCTTCAGCCACTCTGTATCCAATGGGCCTCATTCTGGCCAGCAACAAACTAAACAGTTCCTGCAAGGCTCGAACCCAGGAGCCTGCACACACTAGGCAATGTAATTTACCAAAAAGCCACCACAGATATACATAACCCTGACGTTTCCACAAACATAGCATCCAGCAATACCATTCAACATTACAGGACATGTAGTTAAATATGTAGATGTATGTGTGTGCGTATATATATCTATAACTAAGTAGATATATACCTCTCCCTGTCTGCATTACATATGTATACATATATAGACATACATACAGAGATATATATATATATATATATATATATATATATATATGTATATATAATATATATATATCCACATATAGATATATACATATGCAGACATCCATACATCTATATGTCATTAGATATATATATATACAGCAATATATATATATATATATATATATATATATATATATATATATATATATATATATATAGGTGTGTGTGTGTGTGTGTGTGTGTGTGTGTGCATATACACAGATATATATCTGATATATATCTTTGATATGAGGCAGCCCTAAGAATGACATATATGACCACAGGCACCGCAAATGGGGCTGAGGGCTTTCGTTCAACATACGTGTTACACATACCAGTAGCCCCCTCCCACAGCCAAACAGGTGAAACATACAAACAAACACACAAAGTAAACAAACCACTGCTTCCCAAACCACAGGCAGGATACTACCAGTGGGGGAAACATTGTGGACCCGCTAAGTCTAATCTAGAAGCAAAGGCAGAAATGTCCCTTGTGGGACAACCCAAAAATTTTAGGATATTTGGATTCCAGGCATTATACCGATTCATCAAGGCAGGGCACGTATGTTCTCGGACTACAAGATTGGGAAAGCCTGTTGATCCATGGGTTGAGGCAACATACGTGATGGGTCCCTAGAAGTCGGGAGTGGGCAGTGTGTATTGGTGTGGCTAGAACCAACCTGCACCCAGTGAAAGGATGATTGCTGGGGGGGGAGCGGGTAGGGGCAGGATGGGTATGGAATTATGGGTCGAGGCATGCCAGGGTTGGATGGAGCAATTCCAATCGGATTGCATCATGGATGTAAGCAATAGAGTGAATTGGGCAGAGATTTGCCTAACGAGCAGGCATTCCCGGTATGAGTCCCACTGCAGCACAGTCTATTTTAGATGGCAAAGCATGTTATAACCAATTTTGTTGCTGCAATACCCACTAAATAACACCAAATAACACATGGTTGCAGCTCCCCACTGTAGGCATGTAATCCATTCTAATTGGCATCACATCTTATTATTGTTGTCCTCATCCCGACCCAGGGGTGTGAATGTCCAAATCTACCTCCAAATTCAGTGTATATGCACAGCTGTCACTGTAGAACAGATGGCCAGCTGCAGACCTTCCCTTCAGCCTTCCTGCACATCCTTGGCTATTTTCCCTATTGTCTTTCCCTCTTTGTGCCCATTTAACACAACCTACCGATCAACACCTTTTTCTTTTCTTTTAAAGTATAAAGTTGCAATTAGGAGACACCCTCTTCCCCAACTATATTGGCAGAATCTGGAACTCCCTACCCACATCTATTACCTCAGCTGTCTCAAAGGACACATTTAAAAAACACTTGAAGGAACACCTCAAGCACACTTGGATCAGCACATGCTCACCAACTGGCTAACCCCCCCACCTTACACTCTATACCCCTACATCAACTACTGAAACTAACACCTCTTTTCCTGCCTCACATGCATATTCAAACATTCTTTAAACCTTCCCTATTGCTTCCCTACCAATTGTTCCCACAACCTACTATACAGTTACAATGTCTCCCCCTCTACCTACCTACCTACCCCTTCACTATTCTCTTCTACTCTACCACACAGGTATGAAATAACTAAACCTAACTTGAATACCTGAGTGTAACCTATCCAGAGCTGTTAAAATGGAATCTAACTTCACCTTAAACTGACATTTGTCAACATGCATATCTGACATGTAAACTTGAACTATGCATGAACAATAACTACGTTAATGTAAACTAAGCATGAATAATATGTTACTTAGCTATGTTAAGTCTGTTACTCTCTATGAATGTGAACACCTCTGTATTACTTGTAATGATTAGCTGAGTTTTACTGTGGAGCTTTTCACACCAGGCCTCCGCTGAAAATGGACAAGCATCCAGTCGGATTTTCCCGGTCAACAAATGTAAAATAAATAAATAAAGTAGTGCAAGGGTAAGCGGGAGAAAGCACTTTTAAGCAGCAGTAAACGGGTTTAAGCCTGTTTTCATGGTGGTAAGCAATGCCTACACTGGTTAAGCAATGTAGAAGCTAACTCAGTGTAAGACGCCTTAACTGGAGGTTAGCATTGCTTACCCTTGAGCAAACCATCGCAAACCCACTTACAATTGCTCAAAAGTGCCTTAGTCACTCTGTAGCCAACAGCTCTCATCCTGCCCAGCAATAAAGTAATCTGCACTTCCAAGTTGTAACCCCCAGACCCTGCACACTATAGTCAAAGTGAGTTACCACTAACCCATGGCAGTTACACATACAGCTGCTATCACAAACATATCATCCAGCACAGTCATTCAACAGTTTAGGAAATGTATGTAATTATGTAGATTAATATGAGCAACCATTTGTACATTGCTCAAATACAGTATTTCGAGCAGTCTATGTGTATCATAAAAACAGTGCCTGTCCAATCATACTGTGAACAGTAGTCTTGCATAATACTTAAGAGAATAATAAAAAATGGTGCACATCGAGGGGGCTTGTGGGCGTGCTTCATGCACAGAATATCAAACCTGGAATGCCGGTTCCACGTAACTGGGAGATGAGACTGGCCAGGTGTGTGACCAAACTGCTGCTTCTCAAACCCCTGGCAGGATGCTACCATTGGGAGAAACAGTGTAGACCAGCTAAGTCTAATCTTGGCATAAAAACAGGTCTGTCTCTGGTGGGATGAAACAAAAATTGTGAGTCACAGCAATGTTTACACCTGTATCAGAAGGCGAACAAGGCAAGGCTCATATGTACATGGACTAAACAGATGAAGAGCCTGAAGAAGCTTGGGTCGAGACAGTATACTGGATAAGTACTGAGACGTGCAGAGAGAGCAATGTGTGGAGGTGTGGTATGGCTGGGCTAGCAACTGGAGAATGGATGGTTGCTGTGTATGTGGAGCTCGGGGGTGGGGGAAGGAACCATGGGTATGACATTATGGAAGAAATATGTAAATTAAGCAGCACAGTAATAGTGTAGTGGGCAGAACATCCGCCTAATGTGCAGGCATTCCCGGTTCGAGTCCCACTATAACACAGTCTATTTTAAATGGCAAAGCACATTATAACCAATAAGTTTTGTTTCAAAACCCACTAAATAGCATATATATATATATATATATATATATATATATATATATATATATATATATATATATACTGGAATACTGCAAGAAATGCACATGTGAAGTATCAGTGTCAAACTGAATAAGGCATTAGTAAGCAGGTGAAAGCACAAATAAGCAATAGTAAGCATATGTAAGCATTAGTAAGTGGGCTTAAGCCCATTTGCATGGCGGTAAGCAATGACTACACTGGTTAAGCAAATCTGAAGCTAACATCCTGTAAGCAGATGAAACAGCTGGTTAGCAGTGCTTACCTCCGCGCAAACCCGCTAACAACTGACTAAACGTGTCTTATCTACTCTGTATACAATGGCCCTTGTTCTGCCCAGCACCAAAATAAATGGTCTCTGCTAAGCTCGAACACAGAACCCACACACCATAGGCAAAGTGATTTACCACTAAGCCAAGTCAAATATACATAACCCTGATGTATTCAAATCATATCAACCAGCTCAGTCATTCAACAGTACAGAGAATGTATTCCAACATGTAAATGTATTTGTGTGAGTAAATATAGTAATATCTAAACAGATACAACATATCAAGAGATGTAGATATCTCTATACACACACACACACACACACACATATATATATATATATATATATATATATATATATATATATATATGGCTACACATCTGTAGACAGCAATAGTAGATTGACAAATACAAATATGTCCAGATGCACTGTTAATGGGGTTGAGATGCCCCAAACAATATACATCATGTACAAATAGGCATACTCCCCCACCACAGCCAAACACATCCACCCTGCAATACACTAAAGTGTCACAGATCACATAAGCAGGACCTGACATGACTTGTGCACAACATGTAAACAGTACTACAACCCACCTGTATGATGTCAGGCCAGTATTGGTAACATATCATGCAGTACAGTGTGACTCCCATAGGAAATGTAAAATACAGAAGCTATCAACATCTCAGACACATATATGCAGATACAGATATACATATATATATATATATATAGAGAGATATCTATCTATATAGATATATATATATATATATATATATATATATACATATATATATATATATATATATATATATATATATATATATATATGTATGTAGATATACATGTGACTACACAGACACACACAGAGATATGTACAGTAAGATACATATGTAGAAGGTGCACACAATATGGAACAAGCCACCATGCCTACAGTTAACATCTTAACAACTGGACACTGTATGGGCCCCCCATACAAATGACAATCATTGCCTGCAACATATGCCCACAGAGAGGTCATAGGATAAAACACCACACATAGGTTTGCAGAAATGGATAACCTTTATTTGTGTACTATTACAGTTTTAAATGCCATGTATTATAGCTGTTAAGACAGTGACATCCATATAAACAGAGTAATGCAACTGTGAAACTGTTATACTAATGCAGTAGTCTGGAAAGGTTCACAACTGTTGCTGTCCAGGCCAAGCCCTTCATATTGTACTATAGTAAAGACAGACTCGGCCACATGATACCAAACTATCAACAGTAAGTAATGCAGGTTTATAGTTCAGCAGCCTCTATCTACACTCTGTACAAAATCACTAGGTGGTAAAGACTTCAGTTGACCAAATGGGATGTAACTGTTACATAACAAGGCATAACTGACACCATCACAAGCACACTGACAAACAGAACAGTCTGTATGGCAGGAGGCAGTAAGCCTACATTAACCCAATTTATGTAAGTAATGTATAGGTAAAGTGTATGGTACTGTACATCCAGATACCTTAAGATAGCTCACCCCTGATACCCCCACATTTTAACAGCCTAGGTCATTTATGGTGCTCCCCCCCGGACTCAATAATACAGGGACATATACCACTGTTACATACACTAGCCTCTGCTGTGCATAAGGACACACATGTATTGTGTAGGTGAAGCCCACACATATATGGCCTGAGGCCTACCGTATGTGGAGGGGATACAATGGCAGTGGACTGATGGCAGCAATGGCAGTGTGATATACTCACAGCCCACTACAGAACAACCCCTGACATCATGTCATATGTGCAAAGCTTGGTATGTAGGTGGAGGACAGAGGCTGGAACACAGGCTCATATGTAGAAATCTGTTGCCGTACACTAAGCAAGTCACTTGTGTCACAGGATAGTCTTCAACATACCCTTTATCAGGGAATTGAGGTTAGAAACATAAATGGATGTAGTCATGTACTGCTAGCACTCAACACACACCCTGCCATGAAATATCAGACACAGCACCTGTGTGGTCGACAGACAAAACATGATAGGCACACCTCTGGCCACCAAGAGGATAGGCCCACAGTTGACAGCTATGCAGACAGACTTCATTCCAAGGTAAAGTAGCATGTACGCACACACCCTGTAACACCAGTACTATACAAAGCATAACACAACTCTACTCACAGTCTGTCTGTAATTCTGGAACCTCCTACAATTATGTAGCTGGCCTGAGTGTGCCTGTTCTCCTGTTAGAGGTATTGCTACCTGCTGTCTGTAACACTGATGCCCACACACAGGAAGGATGTCCATCACACAGGAAAGGTAAAGGGACCACGCCCACATGATGTGGGGATTTATAGTCGGTGGTTGCCATGACAGTGGTAATTGGAGGTACTACACAGCAAGCTGCATGCAGTTAGCAAGTGGAGGACACTGATTGGTGGAGATGCCATCACCTGATCATGTGCATCACCTACAAAAGCCAGGCTGCAATCTATTCAAAGCAGCTCAATCCATTTACTGGAGAGAGAGGAAGAGAGAGAGAGGAAGAGAAAAAAAAAGACAACGCTCTTCAAACAAAAAGCTGATGTCATAGGCATTTAGCCAGCTGTCATTCAACAAGACATCATTCCCACAACAGGTATGTGCGGTATATATATACATGTAATAGAATGTTGTACCTGGTCCATCGTAATGGGAAAGATGATGTGGAATGATTTATATGTGCCAGCAGGTGTTGTTGTGATGATGTTCAACTGAACAACTGTTATGGACAATATTGTCTGTCCCTGTGTGTAGTGGGCCATAGCCATTAACTGTGCATGTCAGCACTGACAGACAAGATGTAAGCCATCATAGTGTGTGTAGTGTAATGGGAAGTATGTATATTACGTGGCTAATAGCTGGTGGTGAAAGTAATGCCATTATGATGGACATGTGGGAGCCACAACCCACCATTGGCAGAATATTCAGGTGAATCTGTAATGTAGCATGCTGGAATGCAATAGGTGTGTAATAGGGTTACTTGCAATTAGCTCCTACATATACCCCCCTAATGTCAGGCCGTGTCCATATGTGGCACCTGTATGTGTTGTAGCAAGGCAGAAGAGTGCAGCTGTGCAGGAAGGTGTTGTGAAATTGCGGAGCTGATGTCTGAATGTACCCCACATATAGGTATGCATATGTGTACATATGTCACATATATAATATTTAAAGATATATATGTATACCAGCATGTATGTCCAGAAATATACATATACCCATGTGTAGGCATATATATGTGCACGCATATATGAAGTCACATATATCTACACACATATAGATAAATGCTGATATGCAAATGTCTTCATCTGTACAAACACACACAAACAGATATGTATGGTAAGTCATGACCCCTATATCACTACCACAGTGATGTGTGCTATGTGTGAGGCAGCAACACACATAGCAATACAGACAGATATCTACAGCTGGCAGTGTGTGCACCATGGATGGGTATGTCACATGTTAGTCCTGTCCTAACACCACAATGCCCCTGCCTGTGAAGTATGCAATGGGAATATGGGGAAGTATGGCAGATACACACGTGGAGGTGGTCAGGATTGGTAGATATAGAGGACAGTCTACAGGGGTGGTATGTGAAACATGTGGTGGGCAAACACTGTGGATGGTGTGTTGTGTGGTCTGTGATGTGGATGCACCATGGTCCCCAATATGGGCACAATGGGAACAAGGCTCCCACCAACTCCAACTCACAACAGCAGTCCAAGTCCAGAAGGTGCCAGGTGTGGTAGTTGAGCAGGAGGAGCATGTTGGCCATGTGAATGTGTACTGGGTGCCTCAGATGGATGTAGCACAACCCTCATGTGTCTGTGGAGCCTGGTATGGAACAGACCCTAGACCTGAGCTCAGCGGACAGGGACATGTTGGTGTGTGCCTAAGGGGGGTGGCCCAACATCCCCTGGGTGGTTCCACCTGATGGTATGGCTGTAACAGTACACAAGGTGGCTCCAGGTTGGCATACACATGTGATGTGGCCAGGTATCCTGGTCAGATGGGTGTGGAGAGGTGGATTACCTGGCCAATGGAACATATACATGTTATTGTGTCACTGTCATAGTGCATATGTTGGTAATAATAGTCTACACAATCCCAGTACATGTCCAACAGCATGCAAGAAACCCCCCTATAACACAGACTGTCAGATGTGCAGTAATTTCAGAGCAGTCATACCACTGGCATATATGTAACCATAGTGGCCCTGACAATGGCATGCAAGTGAATAGTCTGTAACAGGCCAGCAATGTTAGTGTCCACACAGGGGACATGGCTGCAATCACATAGCAGAAGGTGCGGTACACAACACAATCTGTCCAAACGGTAGTTATGCTGTAACCATACCTAATGAGTTGTGTGTATAGTCTATTGAAGCTGATATGGTGGGAGGATGGTGAGATGTGTATTATGAACTGTGATAACCTTGCCATATGAGTCGCTCAAGTTTGTTCCCTTCTTCATGTTTTTCAGGCACAATGGCACACATCCGGCTCCCAGCATATTCTGCAGAGGAAAACGACATAATAATAAACCACCTGGTACTGCACTACCAGGTCCTGTTTAGCAGGACAACACAGGAACAGCAGGAGAGGACCGCCCTGTGGAACAATCTAGTCCACAGGGTCAATGATGTTGGCCTGTGGTACACTGGTGTACAGCCATTGTGGCATCAGAACCATATCAGCCTGTCTCTGCATCAATGGTATGGATGACAGGGATGAGGCGCAGGTATCATCACTGGACATGTAATGGTGATGCAATATTCCATGCACACATCTAACACACCAACCCTGAATGCATGCTGTACATGTGCATGTATTGTAGTTATGAAATGCATGGTCTCACAGGGACGAACATGATGGGGTATTGAAAGTGTATGTCACACACCTGCATGACAATTGACATCCTGTCATTGTGGAATGTGTTCACAGGGGGTAACATACTGTTGGTAGACATGGTCTAAAGTAGTGACATGTTCTGGACAACACCCATATACAGTGCAAGACCAGTGTAAATACCTGTAGGGCAATGCCAACTGCTGCTGAGATACACTATGGCATATGGCATTACACTAGTCCACATTATCAGCTGGGTCTAAGCTGTAACATGTGGTGTGCAGTGTATGGGACACTGCAAGTTGACACATATGTGTAGGGCTTACCTGTCATGCATCTGCATAAATGCTGAGGGGGGACTCAGCATGAGACACCAGTGCACTGCAGCAGGGATCCTAAGGATGGTAGGAATGACTCTATCTGTATATAGTCAGGTCCAGGGCCTGTGGCAGCAATAACCCTACCCACACGGCAATAGTGATGGCATTGTATGAGCACCATGGGATGTGCACATGAGTGGACCTTGCAATCATGCAGAATAGGGGGACATGTGTAGGGTAGGCTGAACACACACTGGCAATTGCAGAAGGCCCACTCTGGTATACCTCTGCCATGAGCAGTGACTGTTGTAGTACACACAACATGAGGTGTGATAAACCGTCATGATAAGGGTGTGCACATACATCTCCACATGGCATGTATGCACTGCGGTCAGCAGCTGCACACCTACCACAATCTGTAGACACTGCATGTGAATGTACAAGACATATGTTACATACCAAGTGTGTGTACAGCTAAGATCTGCAGTGCTGTGGTCCCATGCTAGATCATGGATGTGTGTTTAAAAGCAATAAAGGTGTGTACACCCCCCATAGCCATGGTATGCCCTGATGGTTGTTATTGTAAGCATTTCTGCAGTGGCTATACATGGTCTGTTAATGTTGACAGCTGTAAATCAGTCATCCGGGATTCACCAATTGACAACAGTCCACATATCATCCCAGGTATGTGTTGCTGAAACACATAGGGGTTGTGAGAGGTACAGCTGGAATAACTGACGTGGTACTACACATTCCACAATGGGTTGGACACCTGTGAGTTGTGGGGCACAGTACATGGCAGGGTGCAGAACAGGTGCACAGCAATAGTGTGTACATGGGTGCAGAGGTATCCAGGGGAAGGGGCATAACCTTGTCACAGCACATCCATCATACACATGTATACCACTGCTAGCATGGTGTGAGTATAGCTGAACTGAATGCTGTTCTGTACCATATGTTCCGCATGTTGGCAGATGGGTAATTGGAGAACTGTGTGTACGATCATTGTGCATCCTCACCTGTATGTATGTGTGTGTGTGTGTGTGTGTGTGTGTGTGTGTGTGTGTGTGTGTGTGTGTGTGTGTGTGTGTGTGTGTGTGTGCGCATCCTGGTGGTTAGTTAGTTTGCCTGCATGGTCACTCTGGCAAAGTGGTGGTAGGAAGATGAATGTATGATGTGTGTGTGCACGTGTATGTTTGTGTGTGTGTGTGTGTGTGTGTGTGGCCATGTATGCACATGTGTGATTGTGGGATGTTCATATGGCTGCATCCCCCTTTGGGACCGTGCAGTACATGGACATGGAGTGCCACATTGCACACCAGGAATACCTGTCATGTATTCACAGGACAGTAAATAGTATAATATGGCCTGTAGCCTGGATCAGGCATCCAGAGGGAAGGTAGACCCCAGGTACACACTTAATATTGCTGTCAGCGGAGAGGTCACCTACAGCCCACGTATGCAGCTCTACAGATGCATTGTTGAAGTAATAGTCAATACCAGGGAGTGTATCCACATATTACAGCTGACACTTGATGGGCCGATGGAGCAGCATTTCTGGCATGTACTGAGCATTACAGACACATGACACATAGTGGGAGCTATTATGGCTACAACATATTAGCCCACACATATAGGGGCCATGCACATCATTCTGGCCATACAGAGGGTGCATACCGAATTACAGCATAGAGGCCATGTTACTCCACTACACACAGGTCAGACATGTACTGTAGCAAAAGGCCTTGTGTTGTGGCTGCTTGTGTAGGCATTTACAGGACTGTGATGTTAATGAGTGGTAACAATGTGTGTATGTTAACAAGTGTGATGTAGGATGGGGTAACACATGGACATATATGTGGGGCTGTCTGTAAAGGTATGGACAGGTAGGTAGTATGGAGATTTGTTTGTATGTGTGTGTGTGTGTGTGTGTGTGTGTGTGTGTGTGTGTGTGTGTGTGTGTGTACTCTGTTAGGCAATGCTGTACAGGTTTTAAAGTGCGGTTATTGTTTTCCCCCACAGGTGGAGAGGTGGGTCAGGGTCCCTCCTGCACCCAATCTGAAGTAGGTGTCTATACAGACACCGATGATGATGATGATAATGGTGAGGCACAGGTGGGGTTGTTATGGGCCGACACTGCGCCAACATTTGACATCCCCCTTTTAGCCACCCCAGTCCCTCACAAAGTTACAGTGCCTATACACACCCCAGCATCAGTGGCCATAGCAGAGGGACGGCTGGCATTCAGTGGCAGTGCATGGGAAAGTGTGGTAACCATGCCTACTGTGTCCTGTCACAGCAGGCATAGCTGGATGTCTGGCAGGCTGCCACATAGGCGGATGTCCCAGGGTGCTCGTGGTAGGGCCGCTGGACATCATGCCCCTGGCATACGCAACATAGCTGCAACCAGCAGATGCATGTTCCAGGCTGTAATGGTGTCACAGGCACATATTGATCATTACACCAGACAGGGAGTTAGACTGCAGAGGGCTGCACTTGCTACTGTAGGCAACAACCTTCGTGAAGTGGCAGCTGCCATCTGTGCTTCTAATAAGCAAGCGGATAGACAGCATGATGAGCTGATGGCCCTCATCAGCCATGGTGTGTGCGTGCTTTGACATGTGGTGGGGATGCGGCGACACCCACATGGACGTGGCCCAGCAAATTCAACAGCTGGCACTCAGCGTGGGTGTGCTAGGACACCAAGGGGCTCCCATAGTGGCAGTAGCAGCCCCAGCTGTGTGGGTGGTGTGCTGTCCACACCACACCACAGCAGGCCACGTGCACGTGGTCCTGGCCAGTCCCAGGAGGGATGTGGTACCAGCGGACAAATGTTATCAGCAGGTGAGAGTAGCACTTCAATGCCTGTACCTGCACATGTCCGCGGAACTCCTGGCAAGCACAGTCCACATGTCCATGGCCAGAGGCAGTGAACTTCACACCCTGCCAGGTATGGTCTGAAGCTGTCCATAAACACCTGTGTAGGGCAGCCACAAGGCAGAACTGTGTGCATGCATACCCACACACTATGCAAAGACACCTAGGGCACCTCATATCTACACACACCACATCACCTCAGCCAGCTCCCCAGAATACACCCCTCATCCACAAACATGATATCAAATGTATGGACCAGCCTCAGCCTCTGGCAGACCAACACCACACCCTGTGCATATAATGATACCTGTGCCCCATCCCTGTCATCCATACCATTGATGCAGTGACAGGCTGATATGGTTCTGATGCACAGGGTGACTGTACACCTGTGTACCACAGTCCTGGTGTGTAACATGTTGTAGGGTGTAGAGTGTGAGGCATAATTGGCAGGTAGTGTAGCCATCCAGCAATGATGCCTTCTAGCTGTTTGTAACACTGCTTGGTTGTGGTCTCTAAACTGATATGCAAGTGTGATATAGGTGTACATGTGTCAGCACGAGGATGGTCTACAGTCATATTGCACAACGGCGTATGTCACTGTGCTGAGTCCATGCTGTGGCATATCTGGGGTAGAGCTGAACACATTTCACAGCTTACTATACCGCATATTGCCTGTGCCACATGGACAGGTGGCCCACTGAGGCATGTATACCCTGCAACCTGATGTAGACCCATCCACATACATGCACACTGTTACTTGCAAACAATGGAACTAGACCCCTACTTAGAAATGTTGTGATACTGACGTGTGTGGCCTACATTGCACAAACACTGCCTTAACCACTCTGTATCCAACAGACCTTGTTCTGACCAGCAACAAAATGAGCAGCCCTTGCAGGTCATGAACTCAGGGCCCTTTACACTGAAGTCACAATACATAACCACTAGGCCATGACCACTGTTGGGACAGCTGTTGTGTTACCAGTATAGCTGTCATTACCCAAATTGAGTGGTATTGAACACTTGCCTTTACATCCTAGATTGTGTAGTCCTTGTTATTAGCATGACTGTTGCATCACATATGTTGTTTTATCATAATGTACACATAGCAGATACATATGGTGGGATACATGTGGGAGGGTATATGCAACCATGACATTTACTCAAGACAGGTATATGGTTGTATACATATAGGTGCATAGATGTCTACATGTATATACACAGGTATACACATACATATGTCTGTATACACATCTGTATAGTGCTACATATATAAGGCCATGTGTACACCTCTTCTTATGTACATATGTGTACATATCTATACATCTATGTACCTATACATATGTGTATATATAGATATATGTATATGTAGAGTTCCCCTTCACATGACCAAATTTCTGTAAACTCAAAATTCATAAGCCCAAAACCAGAATCTCAAATTTACAAAAACTCGAAAATGGGAAGGGGAACTAAAAAAAAAAACAGACACCTTTCTAATGTTTTTGCAGGGGGGTGAATGCACCCCCCACACCCCCTACTTAAATATTCCTACTCTGAGATCGCACTACAGCGGAGGACAGGGAAATCTTCTGGTTTGCGCTATATGCGTAAGCTATAGTGCGGTCACGGAGCATTTAGATTTAGCTGTGAGGATGCAGGGGGACCTTGCCCCTTGCTAAAAGATAAGTCAACTCTTTTATTTTAAGCCCTAAACTTCCCATTCACAATTTCGAGTGAATGGAAGTTCGAGATGCTGGGCTCAAGCTTATGGGTTTCGAGCTTCCATTCATTCGATCTTGTGAAGGGGAACCATATGTACATATAGGTATGTGTATATAGCTATATATGTATGCACATCCTATGTGTACATATATGCCTAGTTATGTTGGTATATAGATACATATATATATATATATATATATATATATATATATATATATATATATATATATATATATATATATATATATATATATATATATACATATATATATGTATAGATATAGATATCTATGGCTATATGTGCATACATATCTATACCGATATATCTACTACTGTCGATATATCTGCAGATATCCATATGTTTATGTGCATATGTATCACTACTTGTATATATGTAGACATATATTGCTCTGTATATGTTTATATCTGGGTGTGTATATGTATATCTATGTACATATACATACCCATCTTTATATGTCCCTATGTATATGTGTAATCATATATAAATATCTGGATGATTATATGTACAGATGTTCTCACCATATGTCCTGGACACAGAGTGTAGACCTACCCCAACCCCTATAGTCCCAACGACGTAGTGCAAATGGATGTCAGGTATGTATAGCAGTTATATTGGTAGACTATTGCTACTGTAATTGGGATTGTCTTCGCAGACATAGTGTGTGTGGGAGGTCACATCTGCTTTCCACATGTGTGCCATTGGCTACTGACAGACATCCTAAGGACATCCTGGTAAAGTACCACTGCTAGTACATAATGCCACCATGGACTGCAGCACAGATATTGGCCAATATATGTGGACATTCTAAATCAATCTTTACAGTCCAGAGGTATACACAGAACCCTTTAGTGCTAAACATGTGTACCATACATGATAATATGGATGTTAACAGCCATGTAGATGGGTATAACACATAGCAACTGGTATACATATGCCTCCATAGGTTATGCATTCACACACCCCTGTCTGGCCTGACACATGATAACCACTGGTACAGGGGTGCCATAGCCAGATAATACCCATTAGATAGTGACATACATCTGTCCAGCATCCCATTGCCTTGTCTGACATACATGACTGTTAAGGGAGACCCGGCAGCAGTACATCCGACAAGTATCTCCAAATGACATCTCACTGGATAAGTACACTACACTGCTAGACATGTAACAATGCACTGTGCAGGCTACAGGCAGACTGGCTCGACACTGACCAACATCTCCTATGGGGGAATGCACATGTACCTGCATATATAGCAGGCTCTGCAGGCATGTCACATCACAGGGTAAGATACACCTGTGTGAAGGTGCATAACCATATACAATGTGAACACAGCCACAGCCACATATGGTAAGCCAGCATAAAAGTACAGTATATGGACCATCTGTTTAACACCATCCTCATATGTGCCACTCACAGATGAACCCTACATACACTGGGCTGCTGCATGGTGTGGTCTGCTGTCTGTCTGTGGTATGGAACATGTGTGTGTATGGCCCTACAAACATGTAAATCAATATGGTAACATACAGTGGAGCAGCATGTAACATTAGATAGGATGGGACCTATAACAATGACATCTACCACAGTCTGTACACAGGCTAAAGACCATGTTCACAATACACACACTGTCGACATTCACCATAGTTACACAGACCTCAGTACTGTACAAACGACCACGGAATGTCCTGGTAATGTCATCAAATATTACCCGTACTGTACATAACATGTGTAACAGTCTAATATCTCCCTGGCTTGCTATTAGATATGATGACACTAACGATGGTGTACAGCACATATGCACCTCTTAATGTGTGACATATGTACAAAGGTTGACAGAGTTGTGGCTGGAAGCACATATACTGGGCCAATATTGACATGTTGCTGTGATAACCTCATACATGTACTGTCTTAACAGGGTTTGTTGCAACATGTGTCCTATGAGGGATATGAAGTCAATAACTGTCAGGGCTTTCAACATCTACAGACTGCAATCCTCATACTACCTTCTGCAGTTTACAGATACGTGCTCAGTGGGTAACACATAGGTTCATAGATTCATAGGTTCATACTAGGCTATCTGCCCTGGGGCATTTATAAGCCTAGCCCGATTGTGTTTGGCTTACGCCACCCCTTGATTTGAGTATACTGTGCCCTTTTTAAAGTTTAGTGTACTGTGCCTCTGTCTAATAGTGACATGGAAGTAATCCCCGGGACAAACCTACGATCCCCCATCCACTCATCAAGATTCTTCTTGAAGAGAGTCAGTGAGGTGCTCTGCCTAACATTAATTGGAATTCTATTCCAGAGCGAAGGGAGCCTCTGGGTTATGAATCTGTCCCTCCAGCATGTTCTATTTATTTCTGTGCTGAGGTTCAAGTCCCTCGAGCACGTGACTCTAAGGGATTTAGATTTACTGAGGTGGAGCATGTCTATTAATTCTGGGTTGGACATAGCTTTATATGTCAGGCATAGATCGCTTCGAAGTAGGCGGTATGCAACTGAGTAGAGCTGGAGATTTTTTAACCGAGCAGCATATGGCATCTGTTTGAGTCCCTTGATCCTCCTGGTGAGGTACTTTTGGGGTCTTTCTAATTGCTGCAGGTGTCAGGTAAGGTACATCCCAAAGGGGGCATTGTATTCTATGATGGGCCTGATGAGGGATGAATAAAGGGGCACGATTACCTCTCTTGATCTAGATGTGAATCTTTTCATGATGAGGTGGGCTATGCAGAAGGTCTTTCTAACCACTTTGGCAATGTGGTTGTCAAAGGAGAGATTGCTATCAACTTGGGTTCCCAGATCCCTAATTACTTTCTCTGTACTTAATGGGTTACCACCTATGTGGTAATTTGTGGGCACATTGTTTTTGCCAAAGGGTATAACTATACACTTTTTGGCATTTAGCTTTAGACCATGGCTCTGGCACCAGTTATCCATCTCTGCGAGACCTTTTTGAAGGATGTTTGTGTCAGCTGGAGAGTCGATTATGGCGCCCAGTTTGCAGTCATCTGCGAACTTGGTGAGCCATAGTCCTCCCACGTTGGCCTGTACCTCAGAAAAGTAAATACCGAACAAGAGAGGTCCCAGGACAGAACCTTGTGGGACGCCACTTGTGACCTGTTTCGAGTCTGACATGGCTCCAGCAACTCTGACTCTGTGGGTTCTGTCTTTGAGCCAGTTTGTGACCCATCTTGTGACATAGGGGTTTATATTTAGGCTGGATAGCTTATCTATGATGCCCGAGTGGGGTATTGTGTCAAATGCCTTTGTGAGGTCCAGATAGGCTGTGTGGACTACCTTCCCTTCATCTATGGCCTTGGTGACTGTTTCGAAGAAGTCGACCAGGTTCAAAATGCAGGATCTGCCCTTGATGAAGCCAAATTGGGTAGGATCTAGTGTCTGTAGGTCCCCAATTTCTTTGTTTATGAGTTCCATGATGATCCTCTTCATAGCCTTGCATACTAGGCTAGTCAGGCTTATGGGGTGATAGTTTCCAGGGTCCGCAGAGGCGCCACCTTTGTGGAGTGGGACCACTGTTGCTGTACACCATTCTTTGGGCACATATCCTGTAGTGAGGCTGAGATTGTACAGCAGTTTTACTTGAGGGATTAGTTCTTCTTGGAATTCATGTAGGACGCAACCTAGGATGCCATCTGGTCCCATGGAAGCAGTGTTTTTTGCTTTGGAGAGGGCGGCCTTCACCTGAGCATCAAAGATGTTTGGGAGGCTGCACTCTGCCGGGATAGATACTTGCTCTTTTAGGGGGGAGGGGGTGGAGAAGTTTGCACTGAACCTGTCTGCCAGGATATTGGCGATGTCTGTGGGTTCAGTGTATTTTTTGTCGTTTAGAATCAACTCTGAACAAGTCTGGGAGTTGCATCCCAGGTTCCTAACATAACTGAAAAAAGCCTTATGATTGTCTTTAGTGTCCTGTGCAATTTTTCTCTCGAAGCTGGCATTGGAGGATTTTATGAAGGATCGTAATTTTTTGCTAGTACTGATCAGAGATGCCTTCCCTTTTAGGGATTTTGCTCTATCATGTAGTAGCTTCCTCCTTCTGTTGTACAGTTTATTTATGGCTGGGGTCCACCAGACTGGACGCCTGCCTTTGGATGATTGGGTCTTGATTTTGTTTGGGATAGCATGATCCATACATTCCTGGAGATGTCCATAGAATGCGTTTATATAGGATTCTGCAGTTTGGGCCGTAGTTTCCACTGGCCCTGGGGCCTTGAAGGATTCCACTTCAGTTTTGAGAAGTGTGAAGTTCGCTTTTGAGAAGTTTTTCACTGTGGTTTTCTGGGCTGGGGGTGGGGTCGGGATATGGATATCCAGTGAAATTAATTTATGGTCTGATCTTACCAATGAGGGATATACTTCTGGTATGGAGTATAGAGTCCCCATGTTGGTAATGATTAGGTCTAGTATGTTTTCCCCTCTTGTGGGGGTGGTGACTAGTTGTTCCATAGCATTTGAGTTTATAAATTCCAGGAACCTTTGGGCTAAGGTGTTGGGGCTTGAGTAATGCTCCCAGTCTATGTTTGGGTAGTTGAAGTCGTCCAATATAATGGTGTTCGGAGAGATCTTAGTGTTCTCCAATGTTTTCAGGAAAGCTGAGTGGGATTCCTGACTTTGAGAAGGTGGTCTGTAGGATGCTATAACCTGAAAAGCAGTCTTGCCCACTGTCAGTTGCACATGGATGGTCTCCGATACTTCGTGCACTGCCATTAACCTGGAGGTGTGGATATCCTTGATAAATATGGAAACTCCCCCTCCTTTTGTGGTTCACCAAGGGCACAACACACTGCCCAGTCTGAGGACAACCCTGAAGATGCGGATTCCACATAAACATAGTACTGAAATGGCAGGTATTACAACATGTAGGACAGCCATATCCACACACACACTCTGTTAAACCAACATTACTCCACATGCAGTATAGCAGCACATAGAGTCTGTAGTCAGGTCAGGCACATCCCCCTCCTGTGTGTTGCCCTGTTTCCACAGTGTAAGTTGTTAGAGGTAAATCCCCAATCCATCTGAGATGCATTTAGCCAAATGACAGATCTAGTTCCTGCCCACAGTGGATTCAAAGGGCCAACACCAAAATGATGTTCCCAGATATTGGAGTGTGTTACCATGCAGTTGGCTATGGGAATGTTACCCCAGCTGTTCCACATGCACTCAGCTAGAGGAGGACTGCAATTGGTGCAGAGGCCATCAGCTGATCGTGACCATCACTTACAAAACGCAAGCTGCTGTCTAGCAAAGCAGGTGTACATCCCAGATCCACCAGAGAGGGTGCGGGCAGGATAGACAGAGACAAAGTATGTCAGGGAAGGTGTGGGTGAGTAAAACTTAAACATGTTTGTGTCACACACCTACCAGTATGGGGTTTCAAACACTTGACTGACTATGCATAGCTATCACATGTGTATGCAGATATTGTATGTGCCACATAGCTTACATGCTGGTGAGCTGTCCAGACGTATATGTGCTGGTGAGTAACATCTGCAACACTGTTGTGATACAGTAGGTGTAGCGCATGAGCCTGTCCACATGAACAGGTGTCAGCATCAACACAGCCATACTCTGTAAAGGACTCATACACATTGCCACACTTGACAGGGTAAAGAATACACTTCCTAACCAGTTACCTTGCCACAATACAGTAATGCATAGGTATCAATTGGCCCACAGGGGTTATCCTGGTGTTCTATGGTCGAAGGGTATGTGACGGTGTCTGACATTAGAGAGCATGCTTCAGTATACCAATGGGGATGGTACTGGGTGTGAATGCGGTCGGAAGCATCATACACCACACACACAGACAAAGGGTGCTAGTACCGGCGTGCATGTGTGCATTGCTCCACGGGTGTATAGTGGTTGATGGTGCCAGATGGCTGTACAAGGCAAGCTGAGGGGTATTCCCTGGCATCAGGCCACATGAGAATGGTCTGTATTATGGCTAAGCAGTGTAGTGTCCGGGATGGACCACGCAAGTGGGTATAGTATTCACCATCCAGTTTCCTGGGTTGCTACTGTGCATGTCCAGTGCTGTGCAATGCTTGGCATGTATGCGTTCTATATGCCATGACATGGATAGTGTTTGGGATGTGCACATGTCCCACATTCATGTACAGTGGCATGTGGAAGTGTACCTGGTTTGTCTGACTCATGTTGTGTGCACAGAATGTTATCATCAGATGTGACAGTCCCTCCCTCATGTGGTGCGGCCAGGTAATGGATAGCAGGTTGACTCTGCACCTACATTGATAGCATGTTACAGGTATTCCCTGGTGTCAGTGGCATCTGTTCATACAGGGCATGTGTGTAAGGCATGGTATGTCCTTTGTGGATCACATTTGATGTTACCACAGTTGTTGCAGGCATCCAATGAGAAGCATACTGAAGGTGCACTGTCTGCAACTATGTGCCTATCATACTGATGGACAGGGTGCCATGGCCTCTGTAAGCCACTGCATTCACACCATAGTTACTATCAGTCACCAATATGTAGTGTATTACACACATCATGGCTGCTGCCTCACCATGTGTGTGAGCATGAGACATGGGTTGAGAGTGTGCTCTGGGTAATACTGAGGTTGCTAACTGTGATTGCCTGGCCTTGATGTCACATGTATGGGTATGGATATACACCCCAGCCTCTCGGCTATTTCACAGCTATTTTCCCTGTACAGTGGACATTGTGATATGTACTAGGGCCACCATATAAGAAAATTGCAAAACCCGCTACACATTGGGCCCAGGTGTCACACACGCAAACCCTCCTCCACACAGGACACAAGGTACAAACACACACATACACGCACACACCTGTCATGCCTGGGAGTTGAAACCCTTACCTAACTAGTTTATTACACTACAGAACTATGCAGTTATAGTACGTGCCATGGTGATTACTGCGGTACTCCTTCCCCAAAGGTGTATATGACATTGGCTGACATCAGCAGGATTGCCAAAGTAGGGCATCTGACATGTATAGAGTGTGACTAGCCTAAAATGCATTGCTCCCTGCAGACAGTGGAACACATTAAACATCCAGAACTGCCATGGGTGGGTACAGAACCCTACCAGAGTTCTGAATCACACTACAACAGTACGCAGTTATGGCACGTACTATGGAGATTGCTGGGCTGCAACCTATCCAGAGGTGTATTTCGGGGTGGATGGCATCAGCAGCTTTACCAAGATAGAGCAATTAAATTGTAGGGGTGTGTGACAGAGTCAGACACACACACACACACACACACACACACACACACACACACACACACACACAGTTGCTAAGGCTGAGGTTAGAACTCCTACTTAACTAGCTTATCACACTACAGCAGTACACAGTTACAGCATGTGCCATGGAGATTACTGGCCTATCATTCCCCCAAGGGTATATTTCACAGTTGATGACATCGCCACACTTGTCAAAGTGGACCATTGGAGGTTGTAGTGTCTGTGAATGGACTGAAAAGCGTTGCTCCCTACACTGACAAAGGAACACACACATAGGCACACATACATCCACACTTGCCACGTCTGGGAATAGAACACCTACCTACGTAGTTTATCACACTACAGTGGGACTTAGTTGCAGGACGTGCTACAGAGATTACTGGGCTAGAGTTTCCCAGAGGTGTATTACTAGGGGGATGACATCAGCTGCCTTGCAAAGGTTGAGCATTTGGATTGTGGGGAGTGTGGCTGGCCTAAAATGCATTGCTTTCTACATGCACACACACTCACCATGTTTGGGAATAGAACTCCTACCTAACTATTTTATCACACTACAGCAGTACGCAGTTACAGGAAGCGCTATGGAGATTACTGGGCTACAGTTTCCCTGAGGTGTATTACTAGGTGGATGACATAAGCTGCCTTGCAAAGGTTGAGCCTTTGGATTGTGGGGAGTGTGGCTAGCCTAAAAAGTATTGCTCTCTACACAGACAAACACACACACACACACACACACACACACACACACACACACACACACACACACACACACACACACACACACACTCACACACAGTTGTGATGTCTGGGAATAGAACCCCTACCTAACTAGTTTATCACACTACAGTGGTACACAGTTACAGGATACACTACGGAGATTACTGGGCTATAGCTTCCCAGAGGTGTATTACTAAGTGGATGATATCAACTGCCTTGCAAAGATTGAGCATTTGGATTGTGGGGAGTGTGGCTATACTAAAAAGCATTGCTCTCTACACAAACACACACACACTCACACACAGTTGTGATGTCTGGGAATAGGACTCCTACCTCACTAGTTTATCACACTACAGTGGTACACAGTTACAGGACACGCTATGGAGATTACTGGGCTATAGCTTCCCAGAGGTGTATTACTAAGTGGATGACATCAGCTGCCTTGCAAAGGTTGGGAATTTGGATTGTGGGGAGTGTGGCTAGCCTAAAAAGCATTGCTCTCTACACAGACAGACACACACACACTCACACACAGTTGCCATGTTGGATATTGGAACTTTTACCTAACTACTTTATAACACTACAGCAGTATGCAGTTACAGGACGAGCTACAATTACTGGTCTACAGCTTCCTAGAGGTGTATTACTAAGTGGATGACATCAGCTACATTGCAATGGTTGAGCATTTGGTTTGTGGGGAGTGTGGCTAGCCTAAAAAGCATTGCTCTTTACATGGACAGACAGACAGACACACAGACAAACACAGTTGCCATGTCTGGGAATGGAACCCCTGCCTAACTAATTTATCACATGACAGCAGTAAGCAGTTACAGGACACGCTACAGATATTACTCACCTGCAATCTTTCCAGAGGTGTATTTCTAGGTGGGTGACATCAGCAGCCTTGCCTAAGTTGTGCATTAAAATTGTTGGGAGTGTGACTACCCTAAAAAGTATTGATCTCTACACAGTCAGACAGACCCGCACACAAGCACACACAGTTGCTATATCTGGGATTAGAACACCTACCTAACTACTTTATCACATGACAACAGTACGCAGTTACAGAACATGCTATAGAGATTACTGGGCTACAATCTTCCCAGAGGTGTATTTCTAGGTGGATGACATCAGCAGCCTAGCCTACATTGTGCATTTAAATTGTTGGGAGTGTGACTACCCTAAAAGGCATTGTTCTCTACACAGTCAGACAGATATGCACACAAACACACACACAGTTGGTAAGTCTAGGATTCAAACTCATACCTAACTAGCTTATCACACTACAGCAGTATGCAGTTACGGGACACACCACGGAGATTACTAAGCCACAGTTCTCCCAAAGGAGTATTTCACATTGGATGACCTCAGCAGGCTTGTCATTGTAGGGATATGGGGAGGGCAGTGTGTGTGCATGGGTCATTACCCATTCATCGAGGGGTTGACATGCCACATATGGGCACAGGGTTTCTATTACATGATCGAAGTTTTGAAACTTCGAATACGACAAGATCGAACTTGTCTGTTTGAAGTTTCAAAACTTCAAACACATAAAAAAAACATGCAACAGTAAACTAACTGTTGCAAGCAGGGGGCAAGCCCCCTGCACTGCCCACCTGGGGGGCTGTGCTCCCTACACACCCCACTCTTTAAATATACCAACTCTGAGATTGCACTACAGTGCAGTAAAGGGAAATATTCCTATAGTGCAGTCTTGGAGCTGCTACATGTAAAGAGCGGGGGTGTGGGGCATGCAGCCCCCCATGTGGGGGGTGCAGGGGGCATGTCCCCCTGCTTACATCAGTTAGTTTACTGTTGCACATTATATTTATTTATTTTTTACATGGTTGAACTTCTGCAAGTTCGACTATATGGTTTCAACCATATAGGGTTTGAACTTGTTGAAGTTCAATCAAGTAATAGGAACCCCAGGCACACACAGGGTCATATTTCACAGGTAAGTGTATGCAGTTGCTAGATGACTACTTCCTTGTACAGTCATGTTGCACAGCTGGCATGTGCACCACATAATCTGTACTGCTGACAGATACTGGTGGCTAGTATATGCAGTGAGTGACATCTGCACGTCATGTGTTTGGGGCCCTTTCGCTGTGTGCTGGGTGGGACAGGCCTGTATGGCTCCATGTCACATTCACCCTCTTCCACACATCTATGTCCATCTACCTTTGGGTTATTATAGTGTGTTGTCCTTACATATATGTCTGTATCCCTACCCACTGTGTGTGCAAGGCATGAGTGGTGCATTCTGATGAGTGTATGCACTAACAACTGCAATGCCAGCTATGTCTGGTCCACTGGTGTTTGCAGACATAGCCTTCATGTGTTTCAGTGTGTGAGCATGCCCAGTGCGACTTTTCAATATGTTGTTGACTTACATTGCCTTCATTTCTCTAAGTGCATGAGCATGCCCAGTATGGTCATTTGCATTGCATGTGTGGGTCAAGTCCAGGTAGTTTGTACTGCAGTGCTGATGTTTGTGTTGTACCCTGACAGGTAGCATGATGTCTCTGCAGGGTATCTATCAATCATTTGGCATTGACTGTTACTACATTTCTGCATAGTAGGGGGGTCACACCTCACTATTTCTACATTTCTACACAGGATTGGGGGGCACACTTGACTGTTACTATATGTTTACATAGGATGGGGGGGCACACCTGACACTTGTACACATTTGCTAGGACTGTACCGGTATGTTGGGTACTCCATTTCAGTCTGTAGTCTTATCTACCTTGCTGGCTAGAGGCATACAAGTGTACTACAGATCTTAGCTTATAATTACCTACATATTAGTGTCTTACTTCCTAGCCTTCACAACTGACATCCCACTGCCTGGCCTGCTGTAATCAGTCTGTGTAGGCCTGGGGGGGGGGGTTGCCCATAGGCCTCATTCAGAGGCCATAGCACAGAATTTGTTTGTGGTTGTCTACACCTGTCCTGCTGGCTGTGACTGTTGTTGGGTATGTGACCCCTCCCTGACTGGCATGCGTGAGTCACTTACTTTGTGGGTGTCCCAGTATTGAGGGTGG
This sequence comes from Protopterus annectens, assembly GCF_019279795.1. Taxonomy (NCBI): domain Eukaryota; kingdom Metazoa; phylum Chordata; order Ceratodontiformes; family Protopteridae; genus Protopterus; species Protopterus annectens. The sequence goes on from NC_056736.1 coordinate 508,224,957, forward strand.
TGCTGCAGGGCTGCCTATGTCAGGTGCATATAGTACACTCCCTACACATGGTTAGGCACAGGTAGTGTAATGTTTGGCATCCCTTGTACTGTATGTGAGAGTCAGAGAGAGGTATTATTCCCTGGGTCCCCCCATGTCAGTGTATGTGCTATGCATTGCCTCTTTGCCAAGGACAGGGCATACTGGGCACACCTTCTTCTGCCTACTGGAGCAGGCTCAGCTTGTTTCTCCTCCAAGTCACTTTGTGCCCGTGCAAGCATTGGCAATGGTGGGGGGCTGTGTGGCTCTGCCCCATGCTGTTCCTGCTGCAGCTGTTTCCACAGGATCATATTGTGTAGCATGGTACATACAAGGGCAATTTGGGTACATGTAGCTGGTGAGTACTGCAAGATCCCACCGGATGTGTCCAGGCACCGGAACTGTGACTTGAGCATCCCAAACACATGCTCTATTATGATTCTTGTTTGTGCGTGTGCCTCATTACAGAGTTCTTGTTCAGGTGTGCGTGCATTTGTGATGGGTGTCATCAGCCATGGCGCCAGTATGTATCCAGCATCCCCCACTAGGAGACCATGTGGGATGCCCCCATTAGCAAATCTCTGGTACAGCTGTGTCAGATGCCAGATGTGGGAATTGTGATAGCTTCCAGGGCAGCCAGCACACATGTTCATTATTATGCCCTGAGCATCACACATGACCTGGCAGTTGATGGAGGGGAAGCCCTTACGGTTGTAGACCCTACCCCGCTCACCGGGTTGTGCTTTGATGCATATGCACATGCAGCCTATAGCACCCACTACCTTAGGGTATTCTGCTATTTGGTGGAACAGTTGCATATTGCTGGCCAACGCCTCATGGGTGTTGGGGAAATATACATGCTCACCGACATGGGCTGACATGGCATCCAGGAACTGGTGGAGTACCCTGGATGCTGATGCCTGTGAGATCCCCATCATATCCCCAGTTGGTCTTTAGAAGGTACCTGTAGCTAGTATTCTTAGGCCTACACATACCATTGTATCCACTGAGATGGGTTCCCCTCTGTTAGTTCTGTGTATGTGAGGCGTGGCCGGCACAGCTCAACAATTTGCTGTAGGAGGTACCTGTCCACCCTATAGCGCTCCGCTATCTCCAGCTCATGTAGCCCTTGATAGGTTACCCTGTGTCTGTACACTCTTCTCCGTCTCCTCACTGTGGGTTGCTTGGCAGCATTCACATCCTCACCACCGTCAGCCTCTTCCACAAGTTGTTGTATGGTAGCTATTGCAGCCCCTAACATTTTGCAGTTGTGAGTGTTAAAAGTACCCCGCTTGTTTACACCGGTGGTGTAGAGTGTGGGAAAAACCAGAGGGGTAGGTATTTGCATAGTTTATAGTAGTGTTCTGGGCTGGGCTGGTCTGCTGTCTGTGTAATTGGCTGGTTCTGATACATTTCATCTGCCAGTTAAGCTAGTAATCCTTGATTACCTCCCTACTGCTGTTTTCCCTTCCCATTGCCTTCCTGTTTAAGCCTGTGTGCACGCCGCGCAAACAGAGTTCCTAAATGTGCACACTGCTGCTATTTCCTGGTTTAACCTCTTTTTTCTTTCTGTACAACCCGGTGCGTGGCACGCACAGCTGCTTAGGCTTTTTAAAGACTGCTAGGCAGGTTTACACACACCCCCTAGCTTACCCTTGCTAAGCTAGGAGCAACCCCGAACTACAGGACTCCAATCCGCTTACAGTATGCCTGACACACCCTCCCATGGTGTCACCTATCTCCTAGGCTTGTACCCAGCTATTCATACTCTTACACTGTTGGGACCTGCCTCACATCCTGGGGAAAACTGGGATTCAATATCCTTCCCCTTATTTGCATAGGATTGCCTGCTAATGCATAGTTACATGTCTCACACTGAGCCTCCCCCCTTAGCAACCACTACTCACTGGCAAGGTTGTCTTCTGCCAGCCATTGACTTGCATGGCAGAATACTGATTTTAGTTAGAATGCTTAATTTAGATTCATTTTGTTATTTCCCCCCAATCCTGTTTGCACGCCACTGCCCTACGCTTAAACAGCTGAGATCAGCTAATAAAAACTAAAGTTGATTTTTTAAATTCTTGTACTGTTTGCAATGCCACTGGCCTTATACTTGGCCATTGACATGCTTACTACATGATATGCAGCATTTATTTGGGGCTGTCATAGCTCCATTTTGGATTTTGCAGAAATTTACTCGGTTACTACCCGAGTACATTTCTGCTGATTGCACTAGCTCTGCACTGATGGTCGCAAGCTTCCTGGATCACAAATTCACTTCGTTTGCATGGATTTCTCCTGCAAATGGGTTGATTTTCATACAAGGCCTTTGTCCGTGCAGGATTAGTGCAGGAGCTCTCGTGCACGCCCCTGCAGGCTGTTACTGGATTGCACGGCAGACATATTGCCTGCTTGAGCTCCTGCACCGATCTTGCACACCATGCAAGCTTTTGAGAATCCAGGGAACTGTCTGCTAATGTAGATGGCATTCACTACTCAGTACTTATTGTGATGAAAGAAGCTCATAGTGTATAACATTTTGTGTTAATATGACTGCTTTTGTATCACAAGTTGTATGTTTAAGCACAAATTACATTACAGGTACAGCCATCACACATTTCTGTTTTACATGTATGTTATGTGTAGCATGTTAATATGACATGTATGCAGAGTGTGTGGTGTGTGTGGTACAATGCTGTTGAGATTGGACCTCCACCACTGTGATATCCACTGTAAGGAGTTCATATTCCCACAGACAGCCTGTACAGATATCACTACTTATTCTGCTCTGCAAGTATTATGCATTCATACACTGTTTTCATATTGTATATGATTTTATATGTCACAGTACTGTATGGCACAAGGACTATTTCCTGTATTTGGCATTTCACATGACTACAGGGGGTTAAATTGGCATAAGCTGTCCACATAATCAGCTCCATATGTGAGCCCCCACATCAATCTAACCATGTGCATATAACTGTCCATCAGATGGCAAGATGACCTAGGGGGTGATAATGTCTCCACACAGGAAAAAAAAATTATAATAGATGCTCTGTGGCAACATCAACAGAGACTCCACAAATGGGCAGAAAATACAATAAGTAGGAATGCCACCAGGACCAACCTCACCAACATGATTAATGTTGGGGGGGATCACAATAGATCCTGGGAGGCCTGTTGCTGATGGTGCTCCGAAATGATCCTTCATACAGCCAACAAGGTATACCAGTATGAGAGGTCGAGGATGCCACTGGTAGTGGCCCACACATGACGCCCCCTGATGAGATCACAGAGTTTTTTGTATTATTGCATATGGTAAGTGGGGAGTGTCACATACCTGGAAGTAGGACAGAAGCAGGTGTTCCAGGCTGCACATATATGTATTACTTTCCATAGCACTGATACATATAGTACATAGTACTCAGTACGTATTGTTGTTGCATATGTATTCATATATCATCACTTTTGTGTAGCAGCAGCAGAATTGCATTGTGCACATGGATCTACACAGGGGATGATGACCAACATAAGTGTAATGACATGTAGCCAGACAACTTCAATACCTACATAATAGCAAAACCAACATGCATAATGTCTGTATTCATTTGCACAGGTCCATCCACTAAATCCTGTAGTGACAGTTGCACCCTGTAGTGATGACGATTGCTGTGCAGACTACTGATAATGTTATCTTTCTGTGGTTGTTGTGAAGTTTGATGTCACAGGAGTCTAACATTTTTATTAATTATAGGTGACTCCATTTAGTGCATTACACTTTAGCCATACTTTACATTGATATATGTTGCTTGTCATATTGACAACATTTCTATATTATGTCCTGAATCATTTTCCTCTTTGCATCTTTTGATAGTGGAGAGATAGGAATGTGTTTCACAGAGGTATGTCCCTTGTTATCTGCTATGCACATATACACCACTATGAGTCTGTATGCATACATGTGGCCTGAGTTGATGATCTGTGTTGTGCTAGATTTGTATAATTTCATACTGTTATATGTGAGAAATATGTCTGATTTTCAGTGTGTACATCTATTGCATAAATCCCATTAGATGCAATCTGTGCTACTGTGATGGGGCAACATCTGAACATCGATGTTTAACATATGTACTTTTACATATGTGGCTTGCCTTGACTCAAAGGAGTGTGTCAGACACTGCTGTTACCTGGGCCTGCAGTTGTGGTTGCACTCTCTATTGCCCATGCCTGTTTCTTCCACCCCCCCTGTGTCCTCCTGTTCCTCCACTGATAGCTGCAGAAAGTCATCTTCACATATCTGGGGTTCTTGGGGTGCTTCACCCACACTTGCAACTGGAAGACCACCATGTGCCATTGCTAGTAACTTTATAGCATGGTGCACACATTATCACCTGTGCTGCCTTCTCAGGTGAGTATTGCAGTGCACCCCGGATGTTTGCAGACATATGAACCTAGCTTTCAGTATGCCAAAGATGCACTTAATGGTATTTCCTTTTATTGCATGCACTCTATTACAGGCTTCTTTCAGGGTTTGATGGTTTTCTGTATGTAGTCATTAACCTTGGCTTGAGTGGATAACCACAGTCACCTGTTGTGGGGAGTCAACACATATATTGTCACCATGGATAATGTTGACAGGGATGTCCTTAGCTTACATCCTAGCTGTGTTCCTGTACCTACCCAGTACTAGTCCCTAAGGAATTTTTCCTTGCTGGAATGCAGCCCTCAGACCACTTTCCCTCCATATGGCAGTATCATGAACACTCCCAGGGTGTTTTGCCATAATAATTTTAATATGATTATATATTGTTTAATTGTTTGATTAATTAATGGTGTTGATCATTTAATAGTATTATATAAAAGGTGTGGTTGTATGTTAAACTTCTTTACTCCACTGAAGGCATTGATGTGCCGAGGTGCTAGAGAAGTTGAACAAATTCTTTTTTATTTTTTGGACACTGATTGGTCATATTTTCATTTTGTTTGCCTTTACTTGTCATTTCTTGTGTTGCCATCATGCTTGTTATGCTGCTGTCTGCTGCGAACACAACCTGGTAGTTCAGGTATGGCCACCCCTTTCTGTTGATGTACCTGTCTGCTTCTGGATTCATGGGGTTCTTAGCAGGGATATGGGTGCAGTCTATTGCACCAAGTACATGTGGGAAGTTTGCAAGGTTATAGCACTGGTGTATAATGGTTCACTCCATAGGGGTAGATGGAAAGTGTATGTATTTATCTACCTTGTTGCACATTGCTCCCAGGAATTTTGATAGAATATGACAGGCAGCTATCTGTGACAGTCATGCAAAATCTCCCATGTATCTTCAGACTGTCCTGGATGCCAGTACACCTAGTCTCAGACACATTTGTTTTGAGAGTAATGGGGTTACCTCACAATGTCTGCACAGACATGTGTGAGGCACACATGTTACACACAGCCTGCACCACCTGTCTAGGTAGTACAAGTGGCATCTTGAGCTGACAGTTGGCGTAGGTGCAGACTGGCTCTCTGTCTAGTTGTCTGCCTTCTAGGACAAACAGCCACATCCTCCTCTGCAGGAGCCTGTTGCACTTCATTCACTGCAGGTAGCATATGTTTATGTTATTGTTACAGATTCCATAGGATTACATGGGAATAGCCTCTGTTCCTTGCATTGCAGTATTGCATTTGCCGAGGATATCAGAAACAGAGTTGGTGTTGCTTGTTTGTCGTATTTAAATTGCACTAGCTGTGCACAATGTGTCTTGAAATCCAGCAGGAATACAAGGAATCCATAATTATTCTGTACTGAATTGTTAAGTACTCAGACTGCTTGAGGAGTACCTTCTGAAATCATGTCTGCAGCTGGTGCACTGAAGTCTTCCTTCAGCATGCTTTGTTGTACACAACTATATTTTGGAATCCGGCCCATTGATTTGTCCCATGGTGAAGAGTATGTAAAATTATTTTTGTTGGAGTCAGCAGATCTAATTGGTTTGGTAATGCCAAATTTATCCATTAGATCTAGAATTGTTAAGGGTTTTCTGGTATCTTTGTAGGAAATGTCACCAGTTTTGTCAATCGTCAGGTCTATGACCATATTCCAGTCACCCTCAAATAAAAAAATGATGTTCATTATATTTATACAGTGTTAATTAGATTGATTATGAAATCAGCCTGGCAAGTACAGGGAGCATATATATTGACTATAATTAATGTTTTTTCTAGCTCTTTGATCTTTCATATAAAATAGCACCATCTGTCTACTAGGTCTGCGTTGCTGTCTAATATATTTCCTAAAAATTTTGCAACCCTAGTTTTGCTAGTGCTATTTCCAGCAGCATTAATATTACAGACCCACTTTTTCTTGATTGATAACCACTGACCGTTATTTATATGTGTTTCTTATAAAAAGATTGTCTTTTATGTTGTTCTAAGTTGCATTGTTGGCATCATGAATGCTATGTATGGTGTTTCCTTTGTTAAAGATTTTTAGTAGAAAATTATAGTCTATATTCATATCAGGTATAACAAGTAGCATTTTTATAGAAAATGTGACTTGGATGATAGACCTTTGTATTATGTAGGTCCGTAAGAGATTAGAAGCTCTGAGTAAAAGATAACAATTTACTCTTCTCCTGAACATATAGGGCCTAGTACCCCAAGCTATGAGAAGTGTACAAAATTAGGGATTTACAAATATTAACTTTCTTAATACTTATAGAAAATAAGGCATCCCTAAGTGTAGGATAGAAATAAATGAGTAGAAAACATCAAAAAATATAAGAAAACGGATCTAGCACATGCAGCTATATATTAGTGCAGCTCTTTCTTATCTAGTTATAAGGAAAAGTGCTTCACTAGTGACAATCATAAGCTGGTGTTTTTCTTTTTTCTTTAAGGTTAAATCAGTTTAAGACCATTTGCTTGGCTCATTAGCTTAGCAATGATTAAACACTTGAGCAATAGAAAGTATAGAAAGAGTCCACTTAGTTCGGGCTATAGCTGGTCAGGCAGTAATTCATGAACAATAGTGTAGGCTTTGTGCAAAACTGATATGATGTTTATGCGTTAAGGCAAAGAGCAGCAGCACTAATCATATATGCATGCTGCTCATCACGCATGCACAAATACAAACAAGTTTGCTTGTGGGTAAACCTGTTAAATGTGCTTGTGCAGACAGCATGAAGAGCTAAATAAGGCAAATACTGCAAGTTGTACACAACCAAGGAAAGTTTACTGAGTGTACTGTGCACATAAATCATACATATGAATACAGAATTAGTAAGAGAGAAGGGGAAACGACAAGGGTGACTACAATACATGGGTTACCAGACTGGAAAAGTATACTGAGAAGAATATGCACATTTTGATTTCAAAGAGATGTATACAGATATATGTAAGAGGTGAGGCTAAATGTCCAAAATCTAGTAAGATAATTGATGTGAATATGCTTATGTCACAAAGACAATTTTCTAATAAGAATTTTGCAATATGTATGTCATATTTAATGATGACCACATTTCCTGAGCAAGTATATGTAAATAAAAGCGGACAGAATATTATAGGATGTGACAATTACACAAATTAACATTGCAAGAGAGGGGAATGACATGACATATGAATGTCATTGACATGTTTAGTTAAGATGACAGTTCACAAGGACAGTATATATATTGTGGGATATTTGCATAGAGTGCATTCCATCGATATAAAGTGTTGTAAAACACTAATGCCTGAGAAGCCACCCATCTCCTTTTGCAAGGATCAAACCCATCCCATCATTGTTAGCAATGAGCTGTGTAATAACTGTGTACACCACAGAAACAGACCTAATATATGTATGAGGAGAATCACTCTTGAAGGAAATTATGCACTTCAATATTTTAAACTGTTATGCATAGGTGTGTGTAGTGTTACAAATGTGGGAGTAGAGTGTGGCATTCATAATACTGTTGCATAAGGCAATCCTACCTGACACAACTATTGTGAGACAGATAAGAACAGATGCAAATGCCATACCATGATGCAATATATTCCCCTGAGCTGTGCATTATTAGCATCTGCCACAGGAGGTAGCAGTGGGTATTGTCACAAACAAATGAAATTAATGTGTGAATTAAGAAAGGATCCCTGATAATGAATGCCATATCAGCATGTCAGACTGATGCCAATTGAGCATGCTCATGTGCACACAGTTGTGATCAGTCCTATATCATTGTTCCGTGATCAATGAAAGTTTTTCTGTATGTCTGTACAGATACCACCCAAGAACTTTAGCTCACTTGTGTACACCACAATACTCAATGCATGTGCCAAAGTAGAACTCTCACCATGACACTGATAAAACAAATGTCTACTACTATGAAATCAAAAGCTATATTCATATGTGTTTATGAAATATATCATTGGACAAGACTGATGAGATGTAATTTTTTTTGTGTGATGTCAGTACATTAGCACAAAATTAAACCCTATGCTAGAATTGAACATCAAGCTGTAGAACTCCTCCCAATAACAGAACATTTGCCATAGTGGAACTGTTATCACAGTTATTGAACTCCACCTATGTGAAGTCATTCAATCAACTGTAGTCTATTTGCCCAAAATTAACATCTAAATTTGATGGTGGAGGCCTCTGCCACTATATATGTACAAAGTATAATTGGGGTGATGTCTTTCTTGCAGAAGAGTTAGACACAAATGCTTAGTCACTCAATGCTGATTTGGAATACTTGCCTTGCCTTGAGAAAATCAGCACCATAGTGTGATCAATGAATTTACCATAGTATAGGTTCATTGCCAATTGTCATATGTTTGGTTATGTGAAAGCATTACATCATGTGTATGAATCGAGGAATATGAGTCCCTGTAATTTTTAAGAAAGACTCTTGCTGTATGTCAGACATCATTGCCTGATGCTAAGTATGCTGTTGCCACTGTGATGGAAGAACAGCAGTTATGTCCAGTGTGGATATAATCCTGTACTGGAACACATGCCTTACTTAGGCAACAAGATACATTACATTGTCTCATTTTCTCAGTCCTTAAGAGGTCATCAAAGAGTGAAACAATACTAATTTCATGAACTTTAATTGTACTTTGACTGAAGAATGGAGTCCATTCCTGGCATGGTATTAGAAACCCAAATGATTTGAAGAAATTAAGAAAGAGAGAATCCTTAAGAGGTGCTTCACTACAACTGGGATGGAATGACAATCTATTCAAATGACAGCATCAGTCTTCAATACAGCCTTTCCAAAGGAAATGTATAATAAACACTTATAACAGGAAACATCTACACATGAACATAGGACATGTGGATGATAACATGTACAATGACTGTAAGCAGTGATGTCAGGATTTGAACAATATGTCTAACACAGCAGGCTTATGAATGCTTCAAGAAGCACAAGTGCAAATACAGATTAGTTTGACAATTATGACACAGCATTTCAATAAATGACATCACCATTGTGTATTACCTTCATGTTTCCACTAAAAGGTGGTTGCACAGCACAAGCACACTGTATAAATATACCTCATATATGTATGTGCAGCAAGTTCTGCACAGTAAGAGGAAGACACGTAATCACAGATGACAGTACTTCCTGCATTCAAACTCCTTAGCAAGCGAGTGACAGAGTCTACATACATGTATTATATACATGCATGACAGGAGAAGTCTGATTGCATGTAAGGCACACAATATCTTTGAAAGGATAACATCAACCATATCGTGCAAAGGACGTGCATGTGTAAGAATGACTCCTACAGCTATACAGACTTGTAAATGTTGGTAAAAGTAAGAGGTGCAATACACTGCTGCATCTATGTCCATTCACACACACACAAAATCAGTAGAGTCTCACTGCTTCATTTGAACTTCCTACTTATTGACTGACACAATCTATACACTGGTATGTTATATGCACAGACCACAAGAAAGGCCTATTTTTAGTTCAAGACTGCATTACTGAAATGATTACCTCATCAGGATGTTACAGACAGTATGCATATGTGGACAGAGTGAAAAGGGGATGTGAGATTGGTCTGACCATTCAACATTTACTCCCAAGTGAGAGTCAAATGAGAGTCAAATTATTACATGTATTGAATTAATCCTCTAGGGATGCAATGGCCCCACATTCAGACACACAAATTGATTGTTGTGAAACTAGACCCCCCCTACTTATCTAACTATGCAGTCTAGAGTACACAGTATGTAATGCAAGTGTCACTGCAGAAGTCTGAGTTTAATAAGTGTATGAGTGCACTTTATTGAGGACAACATCAGTGTTGTGTTGCTGAGAAGATTATGTTGGGAGAAGGGCCTGACACTCATGTACTCAACCTGTAGTGTAAAATTTTCTCCTGGCTATTATTTTACTGAGGCCAGCAGCAGTTGCTATCATATTTACACAACATCATACTTATGCAGACACAATTTGACTGCTGTGAAATTAGTACCCCCTACCTATCTAGATTTCAAAGTACTTAACACAAGCACCACTGCAGAAGACTTACTTTTACAGTGTGAGACTACACTTTCTAGATGATGACATCATTGTGCTTTTGCAAAGAAGTTGATGTTGGTAGAAGGGTCTGACATTGATGTGGACTCACCCTACAGTGTAAAATTTGCTCCTGGCTGTTATTTTATTGAGGTCAGCAGTAGTTAATGTCATATTTACACATTTTAATACATGCATGTTGACTGCCATGGGATTAGAACTCCCACCTCTCTAGCTGCACAGTAATTATTACATGCACCACTGCAGAAGTCTAATTTTGATAGTATGAGACTACATTTTCTAGATGATGACATCATTGCGGTGTTACAGAGAAGACGATGCTGGGGAAGGGTCTGACAATGATGTGGACTCACCCTTGCAGTGTAAAATTTACTCCCAGCTACTGGTTTGTTGAGGCCAGCAGTACTTAATGTCATATTTACACAACTCCACACAATGTGGACTACTGTGATATTAGAAACCCCTACCTATTGAGATATATACTAGTCTAGAGAGCGCAGTGCTTAACACGAGTGCCACCACAAAAGTCTGACTTTTACAATTTGCGAGTGCACTTTATAGTGGATGACATCAGCATTGTGTTGCAGAGAAGATGATGTTGGGAGAAAGTCTGACACTGTTGTGGAATCACCCTGCAGTTTAAAATTAATTGTTGGCTACTGGTTTATTGAGACCATCAGAACATAAGATCATATTTAAACAACTCTAAACACACACACACATTGACTGCTCTGAGATTAGAACCCCCTAAGTATCTAGCTATGCAACCTAGAGGACAGAGTACCTAATGCAAGCACTACCACAGATGACTGATTTTTACAGTCTGACAGTGCAATGTAGATATGATTACCTTCTCATTCAGTGTCATAGAAGTTATTCTGATGTTGAATGTTTTGTGCAAATCCATATTTGTTAATATAACAGACTAAATGCAATACTAGGATAAATAACACATACATAATGCTGACTTATATCAGCTATACTGTCTTTAATGTATACAGCAAAACTGAGAGTGACACTTACCTATCTGTCTTGTGTATATGAGACACACATATACTTCTGAAACACAGAATGGACAATGAGTCATTCACATATCATCAGGTTATGATGATGGAATTTTGTTGGGAGGGTGGCCTAATGGTTTATGTGTTTGCCTTACAAACACAAGGTGCAGGGTTTGAGTCTCACAAGGGATAATTGGCTAGGCTTAAAATGGCTCGCAAGGGCAATTAGCTTAGTACTGATCTATGAACCTATGAACCTAAACCTTAATGAGTGGTAGTAATATTAAAAATGGTATATGCTCATGCATAAGCAATGTAAACTGCAATACTTAATGTTCCAATGTAGCAGACAATAAAATGATGGTCTATCTGCTTTGAGGATATGTGTGATTGTATATCAGTTGTAAGTGTCAGTGCTGCAGTGTGGACCAAACTGTCCAGAATGAAGTGGTTAGTTGACCACCCAGTTCACTCCATCTCACATGAGCACATTAAACAGTTTCCATTCAGTAAAGTAATATCATGCAGTAGCAATACGTATTTATGCACCAAATCTCTTCCTAAAGCACTATGCTGAGAAAAGTATTTGTGCAGATGTTGGTAAAGTGTTACAGCATGCATAATTATACTTTGATGTGCTGAAATGGGACTGTGAAGTAACACTGTTTTTTGGTGCTCAATGATGTTTAGTGGTGCTCAGTGGTGTTTAATGGTGCACAGTGGTGTTTAAAGGAACTCAGTGGTGTTTGGTGGTCCTCCACATGTTGTATTATACCTTTCCATGTTAGCTCCAAAGCACAATTTAAAACTCAAGAGCTGTGTTTGCCTTCCTCATTTGAGCAACATTAGGCTGTGAGCAAACAATGTTCTCTGCTGAAAGAAAAAGTAAAAGATTTTAATTTGGTTTGCCTTCTGTGGTGTAAAGAGGCCTAGCAGCAATGCATGGCTGTTACTACTATAGACTGTATTTAGTAGAGAAAATCCACCTGTCACCCTATCGTACACTGTGGCACAAGGTGTAGTAAGGTCTATGAGCTAAATGAAAAATCAGAGTTGAGGCAGGATTCAACTCTTAATAAGCATATCATTTTACAAAGTATGTCGGAATGTGATTATTATAGTAACTATCATGAGTTCAAGAATACCAAGAATGACTATTTTAAATATGTTGATTGGCCATACTGTAAGTGTATTAGCTACTGTAACAATCTTTTATACCTAATACATATGAGACATGCTTCAATGGAAATCACAAGTTAACTGGGTGGACAAATCGGTATAAGGCAAGCACTCACCACATTTTGTAATAACACATGAAACAACATTTAGCATCACATACTACAGTTGCTCGTTGCCAGTCCTCGTGCAAATGCTGTGGACTACACATGATCAAACAGAAGGGGCTTAGACAGAGACATGGGCAAGTCATTCACAGGAAAGACACTTATAAAAACGGGCATTAAGAGTTTCATCTAATTCTGGATTCGAACTATTGTCAACTTGACAACTTAAGTTTACAGACTTGATTATTACCTCTTCACCGCCACAAAGAAAGCATGTCAGAATCACAGCTTTGAAGGGACAGTGATAACATATCCTGCCAGTGGAAGATGCAGGTTTTATTCTTAAGCAGAGTAGCGGCAGTCTCAAAATACCATAACATGACATTCTCATCCATCAGACTAAAAAATAGTCAACGGTACAAAGGGGTGATGGAGAAGAGGTGAACACAGAGACAGATATACAGACTCTTATGAAAGGGTGGTGTTATAGCTCATTAATGCACACCTTTATGGTGTGTTCTCAGTATTCATCAGTCATGCTCTGTATCAGCCCATTTCATTCCTCATTTCCACCTACCTTCAGCCTTAATCTCTGGACATCCATAAACAGGGATTGCAGACCCGCATATGTGGTCCAAGGAGTTAGATATAAGACCTTGAGAAAGTGTTGTGAGCAATATTCAAGTACTACAAATGTAAAACATTTTTAGGGAGTGATTCAGTTTTTGTACCTTCCTATAGCCAATGGAAAATCCACATCTAAAATCTGTGACTCCATCAAGTTTGAGTTAGCATAAGTTAATAACTGACGTAGATTAAAGACTTGTATGAATAAGCCCCAATTCAGGATCTCATATCCTACATGTGATATTAGGATGTTAGCTACATGATCTTGAATTCCTTGTTGTTAAGGCTGAACTAGTGCCATAGAGGGATAGATCCCTGCCTATGTCTCTAGTAATCCAAGTTAGATTAGCAGCTTGAATGCTTCATGGAGCAGTCAGGGAGGGATAACTTTGCCCAACAGTCTGAAATGTTGTGACTCACTCAAGTCCCAAAACACTCACAAAAAAATGGACTAACATATAGTAGTCTGAGATGGTCATTTCTAAAATATTCCCTTTTCTTTGCGATATGCTAATCTCAGATTTTGGTATATGTAAGTTTGGGGTGTAGGATTAGGAGGTGCAGAGGGGCTCTCCCCTTATAAAAAAGAAATTTAAAGGAAAAGGAAATTTTCAAGATGTGCACTTCTCCTGCAGTTTTGGTCTTTTTTTTTGCTATGTGTCATCACTGGGAATTTCGAGTACCAACATTTCAGTAGCAATCTCTGTGCCCATACTTGGGAGAGAGTGTGGGTGCTCAGGTCTCATGCATGCTGGCTGGATTACCCTGGTGAAGATCAGTGAAATTGCCACACAGGCCTTCTGTAGGTGGGTGGGGCATCCTTTTGACATCAGTCTATTGCAGAAGTGAGGAGGAATGACTCTCTACCACACATTGCATGTCCAACTCACAGACTATCACTTGTGGATTCAGTAAGTATCCGTCCTTGAAAGCAGAAAATCAAAGCTACTCTTGATAGCTGCCCTAATGATAACCCCTTCAGATCAACAGTCATCCTTGTTCTGGGGAATGAGTGGGCCTATTAGCTGGGACAGGGCTGATGATTGTCTGGTGGAAGGGCCAAAAAATCCTTTGCATTTTACAAACCTAGATATATGTCAGCATTAGCTTTGCAATTTTAATTATTTACTACTTGGAGAGAAGTGTATAGGCCAGAATACATAAAAAGAATAGGTGAAGGAAAGAGCTTTATGAATGCAATTTCTAGTAAATGGAAATGTAATCTTATCTAGTTGTATACCCAAAGAAAAATCCTGAGCCAGACTTCTTTCAACTTAATATATGTCATGGAGAATGGTTCGTCTTGTAGCAAGATTCCCAAATATTTAGGCAGCTTAGTACTGTGTATAATACATAGCTGTAGGTGAGAGGATCTAAGATTCTGTGGTGCTGTGCTACTGACAAAATATCCGTTTTATTTATGTCAAGTGCATCACCATCAGAAAGATATATTTGTTAAACATGAGTACAATATGAGGGGAGTCAAACAAAGGGAATTACAAATGTATTATAGAGAGACACCTGCAAAAGAAGAGTATCTGTAGCAATCCTGTATAAATTCCAGCCTGACACTTTGTGTATTTAATTTAAAAGGCAGTTCAAGTGCTACAATGAGCTGGGAAAAGGGCTGGAGACAGATGGCATTGCTTATTGGTTCTCCTGTGAAGTTGAGAGGGTGTGAACAATCTACTGTAAATGATTATGATCAAGTCTCTGATCATAACTAATTTATTATCCACTCAAGACATGTAATACCAAGAAATCACTTCAACAGCAGTTTACGGGTATGGAGATGGTCTGCATTAGATCTCATTTGAACAAAGCTTTACTATGACGGATCAAGGAAAGTATAACTGGTTCAATGTCAGATAATACTTTGATATAACTTAAGAAGTGATAGAGGACTGTAATTCGGAATTTTCATAGGATATTTATGTGGAACATATTTAAGAAGAAGAGCTGCTAAAGTTATTTTTGTTAGAAAGAATATAGTCCATTAGCTGGAGGCACCTTTATTGAGTGCCTTTTCATTAGTGGCTAATGGGTACATGGCATAGTATCCCTACCATTTGTCAATGTCCAATTAAATGATGAGATGTGTGTGTGTGTGCGTGCGTGTGTGTGTGTGTGTGTGTGTGTGTGTGTGTGTGTGTGTGTGTGTGTGTGTGTGTGTGTGTGTGTGTGTGTGTGTGTGTGTGTGTGTGTGTGTGTGTGTGTGTGTGTGTGTGTGCTCGTGCGTGCACATGTGTGTGTTAATGATTTGGATGTATTTCTTAGCATCTACGTCAAGTGATTTTGCTATGGTGTTGTGAAAAGTGTCAGATGCGTGAAAGGTAAATTTGGGACTCCATAACTGAAGTGGTAAATGGTGCCATATAAATGTGATTTTAGAGTTGTTTTTTGTAAATGTTTGGGGGAAGCATGGAGAACTTGTGTAGGTGTGTGAAGGCCTGTCTGCTATGTTGGAAATGTGTTTGGGTGTATTATTATGTGTTTGGGATATGTGAGCATTGAGTTGTGTGAGTCTGAGTATGAATATGTTTGTCTGCATGTGTTTATAATATGTGCATTATTGATGAGCAGCTAGCTGACGAAATGCCTCTGGTAACGTGTTTTTTTTCTTTAATGATCAAGACAGCAACTAGCTTGTCATCAGTATAATGGACCACACCCAATGAAAGTTCCCGTCTCCTTCTAAATGATGTCATCAACTACAAGCTGCCTATGTATTTGTCAACCTTTGTATTTATGCAAAGTGTTTTGTTTAGCAGATCTAACGCACAGCTCTGTTATTCTCTTGTTTATTCCTTGTTTTGCTATTAACAAAGGGATAGCTTTCAGTCATCTTGGATACGCCTTTCTCTCCATACTACTATGAATACTGTCTGGAGCTATTTCACCCCTAAGTTACTCAACATCTTGATCATATCTGTCTGCAGAGCATGATATGTTTCATCTGACTGGAAAATTAGCATTCTAGTGCCAGTGTATAAGAACAAAGGGTTCATTCACAACTGGTGGCAGTATCAAACTCCAGTCACACTGCATGAAAGTGCTGGACAGGGAGACTGATGAATGAATCCACAGAGTAGTAGAGAGTAAGATGGGAAAGGAGCAGTCTGGATTTATGTCGGGATGCAGGACAACAAGCCTGATGTTTGCAGTGAAACAGGTAGTTGAGCTAGGGATGAGGAAAGATTCCAACTGGGCATTCCTACTCTTGGAGAAAGCATGTGACAAGGTCCTAAGAAAGCTGATTGGGGCAGACCTGAGGTGGTTGAAGGTCTCAGAAATATTAGTAGAATTATTGACGGCTATGTACAAATAACTGATAACACAAGTACTGTCAATGTGTTCATACTTATAGAGGGGTTCCCAGTGCAAGTGGGTGTGCATCAGGGTTCTGCTCTGAGCTCACTACTGTTCATACTGGTGATGGACTACACTTCAAACAAGTCAGAGGAGACAGATCAATAAAACTACTGTATGTAGATGATGTGGCATTACAATCAGACTTAGAAAAATAACTTCAACAAATGATATGCTATTGAAATGCAAAACTAAAGGAGCATGAAATGAAACAGAATCCAGACAAGACAGATGTCATGGCATCGAATAGGGAAATTAGAAGAAATTAAAAATTGATATGGATGGGAAAATAGTGGCGTAAGTTAATAGCTTCAAATCTGGGAAGGATGGTTGGGAAGAAGGGAATCAGAGGGGCTGCAACTAACTGGCACATTTTGTCCGGGGAGGTGTCTAACAGAAGGATACCAAAGAAGCTGAAAAGTAAGATGTATAAAAGAGCGAGACCTTTATTACTGTATGAAACATAAACTTTAGCATTGAAGGCAGGGCAGATGAGAAAGTGAGGTGATGGAAATGAAGTGCTTGAGATGGGTGGTAAGATATGCACTGGGGGAAGACAAAGAATGAGGATATCAGAGTAGAAGATAAAGTAGCTCCAGTTGCAGAAAATGTAAAATAATAGACTGGGCACATGTACAGAAAAGCAGAACACAATCTCGTGGAAAAGATTTGAAAGAGACAGGAAGAAAGCAGAGGAAATGTTGGTGTCCAGCAAAGAGAGATATGGATTGCATGAGACAAGATCTGCGACAGTTAGGCATGACCATCAAACAAGGTCAACAGTCGACATTGCACCTGATCATATATAGAAAAAAGTGGGTTGTTGATGGTGATGAAGGGGTAACTTTCCTGGCTTACTCCCCACTACTCCTAACTTCATAGACATTCACTTTAAATATAATTGCACCTTGCCATGCCTCAGGAAATTTAACTGTGCAGGTGTATGCTTATACTTCTTCAACATTGTCTTGCTTTTACATCTATTTTTTAACACTCATCAGACAGGAATTCCACCTCTTTCTGAAAATGAGAAATGTGTGTGCCCAACTTTCTAAACTAACGTGCCTTAACCCAACTACACACTCACACTCACACACACACTAATAATTTAAAGGGTGTTGACAAAACCTTTATAGAGAGTCTACTCAAAGGATTTCCCTGTGCAAACATAAGAACATCTGGTCTCTAATGTACTCACATGATTTTGAGTTCTGAAGTATCAAAGGGTCTAGTGTTCCAAGTTTTTTTACCCTCCAGCTTTTGCGTATGGTATTTCATAGGAGACTGTTAAATGATCAGGTTGGGTGAGAGGACCATAAGCATCTCAGTATTGAAAGCATCTTGTATGACGTCCTTACAAACTATTCAATAATTTGTCCTACTTGAGTTAAGGCTATAAGGGAGAAAAATGAGTAAGCATCCTCCTCTGGGTGAAACTCTCCATGCATTTGACAACCACACATGCCTCATTAATTTTCAAACCATTCTCTGATATTTTGGGTGCTCAACAGAAAATATGGCCCTATCTCTTACATAGCTTTTTGCAACATCAAAATCAGCTGCTGTGTGTGTGTTTTCTGAAATAGCCAAAGAATTCAGTGAAACATTGTAGAGAGTCCCTCTTATGCCCCTAGGCATTTCCAACCACGATTGTTCAAATAGGTCTTTGCTACAATGATCAAATAGCTCTTCCTTCTACACATTCCTATTTTAGAAGTCATCATCCCAGTGTAGCTTTTACAAAATTTGCCATTCCTGCTGTTGTTTTATAGTTGATATTATAAAAACAAGGTCCATCATTTAAAACATCAAAATGTGTTTGTCCTTTTTAGCTACCTTAATTGTGCAAGACAACATATATCAGCTTTAATTTTAGTTAACTATCAATTCATTAGAGAAGCTTTATATGGGAAGTTAAACCCCCTTACATCAACAAGTATACAATAAAGGCATTTAAGTATTTAAAAACATGCATGCTGCATGCTGCTAGGACAATCTAACATGCATGCCCATTATAAATTAAGCATATTTCAATAGAAAGAAGTCCAGCTGTTAAACTCCTGTTGAGCAATCAGATTTTCTATTGGAATAAGCTTCAGCAGTAGAAGAAGCATAGAATTTATCAGATACAGCATAGAATCCAAGGCAGAGACAAAACGTCCAGCACAGTTATGGACAATTTAGATATATGCTCACACACACACACACACACACACACACACACACACACACACACACACACACACACACACACACACACACATATGCGTGCGCATGCAGGAACGCGTGCACACACACACACACACACACACACACACACACACACACACACACACACATGCGTGCGTGCGTGCACACACACACACACACACACACACACACACACACACACACACGCTGTACACACATGCACTCACCCGCCCCCCCACACACACACACATATACACACACACACACACACACATGCGCACGTGCACACACACACACACACACACACACACACACACACACACACACACACACACACACATGCTGTACACACATGCACTCACCCCCCCACAAGCACACACACACACACACACACACACACACACACACACACACACACACACACACACACAGACTCACACTTCAGCCACCTCTACATTAAATTATAAATGAATTATTACATATCCAAAAACAGCTGACTACTTTTCCTTCCCTCACTCAAAAACATACATTATTAGAACAATGCAATTTGAGCAATCACAACAGGAAGAAGAGTGACTCTAATTCACATTCTCTGTGCCACTTAACTAGAGACAACAAATGCTGCACACTAGCACATAACACTAAACTGCTCTATGAAGCAGGATAATAGAAAACAACTTAAAAAAAATATTTTATATTTTATATAATATATATTATATATTATATATTATATTTTATATTTATATTTAGAAGGTTTTAACATACTCTCATTTATATTTATTGTATTAACATGTGTACTATACAGTATTTATATTTTTAGTAAAATAGTTACAAACTAGTATTACATGCTATTCATGTTTTGTTGTACTTCATTGCGCTAGTTGATTTTTATTGTACCAACAGAACTGTATTTTTATTGTACCAACAGAATTGTGTTATTATTTTTAGTGTGGTTGAAAGTTGGTTTAAACAGCTAATTCTTTGACTTACAACCACTGCTAAACTGTGATACACACCTTAAAAGGAATTTGAATCAATTAATTAATTATTCAATTATGTTACTTGCCAGCCCACTAGTGGTTTTTAGTATATAAGAAATGTATTTTGGTCAATTTAATTGTCTCTGAAGAAGTCTCCGAAGGGAGATGAAAGCGCTCAGTCCTTTGTTGTTTGTGCTGTTGTTTTGTCGTATGTTTTGGATGTAACCTTTTGGATCAATAAATTAATTTTGCTGCATTGGAATTACTTTGGCTGATTACCATCTTTTTTGTGCATGGACTACCTTATTTGCTCTCGGAGCAGGTAATTGGGAATTTGCTTTGTGACTTTTCCAACTTAAAAAAATCCATAGGGTTCTTGCTGCTGTAAGCCCCATATAAATAGTTCCATGGATAAGTAGACGCTGCACAAAAAACACCTCCCCAGACACTGCAGCACCTTTATTAAAAACAAAAATACAGATGATGCATAAAAGGCAAGACAAAAGAATCCTCATTACTGTAAAAAATAAATAAATGAAATGGACAGAAACCTCAATGTATTGTTCTGGATACGTAAAAGAGTAATGCTTGCATAGTGCACATTCTACATGCACCTTGATTTCTTCCCCCACTTGACAACATACATGAGGCTGTTTGGACACCAAATCTGGATAAGCTATGGAGGGTACTGGACACCTGCCAGAATGGCCAATATGGGATTCACTGTATCAAATGCCTTTCCATCCTGCCCAGGACTACAGGTTGATGAATATCACATGTTCTGGGCATACACAAGCATTGGAACTATCTGGCACAAATTAGCAGAGCTAAAAAATCATATGACTCAGACTGCCAGAAGAGGGAGGGATGTCATTGATGACCAGTTTTGTGTCAAGGAAGCATATAAACCATTCCCAAAAGTGATGGTATCTATAAATATCTGTTATAAAACATCTCTACCTAGCCTACAGTTGGAAAACTCCCCATACAAATATCATCCAAGCCTGGATAGCTAGACTTAGTTCTTTAGCATTTGTTTGCTATTTAATCTGCACTTGAGAACTACTTCTGCTGTGCTTTTACATTAGGAAATTCCAGGATCAACCATCTTGTGGCAGAAGGTGTTTATCTGGTTTCTTTGAGTTGGAGTGTATTCCAAGGAGCTCAAAATGTAATTGTATGTTGGCTAGAGTGCATATGAGTCAATTAACTTCTTGTAACATTTGTTAATGTCTGTTATGTACTTCACAGATAAAGATTCTAGTTGTCTACTGATGTACTATGTTCTTCATCTGTAAATATGTTGTAAGTAATTGCTATGTAAATTGTTAATCGCTATGTAATCCAATGTAACTACTGTCTGTTTATTTTAACTGTGGAGCTTTTCTCTCCGGGCCTCCACTGAAAATGGACCTACGTCCAGTCGGACACTCCTTGTCAACAAATATAAATAAATAAATAAATAAATACATTTATAAGCTTTTTTTCTCTGTCATAAATCAGGCAAGTTTGCAAGGCTCTGTACTCACTCAGACCTCAGCAACACGTTTCAAGTGTTTTAACTGCAGCCAGAGTTACCCTGGCTAAGATAAGAATATTTTCTTGATTTACTGCCCTTGTACTTGCTTTATACTATGATTGCCACTGTTTTTAAGCATTTGTAAAGCATGTATTTAATTTTGCAGCAAAACAGCCATTTATCGGTTTGTTGGCTTTTATAGTTCTGTTTGCCTCCAACGTTTCTTGCAAAAGGGTGAATTAGCCAAGGACTTAGTTGCCTGGTAGGCTTTTGTTGTTTATTCTGCACTTGGGAGCTACTTTTCCAGTGCTTTTTCATTAAAAAATTCCAGGATCATCCATCCTGTGGCAGACAGAATTTATCTGGTCTCCCTGAGTTATGAAGCACTCCAGGGAAATCAAAGTATGGTAATTTATCAGATAGAAGGAATAGAAGTCAGCTTTCAGCCTTTTTTTTCTGCTATAAATCAGACAAGTTTGCACGGAGCTGCCCACTGCACAGTGATGGTTAGCAGTACCCTCTATAGTAGCATATGTCTATACAGTAAAATTAATTTACAAAGTTAGGATTAGGTCTAAAACCTGTTAAACAGCATGACACTGTGTAGAATTAAGCTAAGAGCAGCTATCTTGTGCATCAAATAGCACTATCATATGGTAGCACTAAATACCATCTTGCCCTTAATTTCATAGACTACCTTAGGAAACTCCTGTTAAAACCCAGTCCTTAATCCTAAACAACCCACCCTATTGCAGGACTAGATAACATGGATATGCAATTTCTAACTTTCTCTGTCGCTAGCTTGATAGATGTGGGCATTCTAGAGCAATTTCATCTCTCACACATACTGCTCACAGAACACACACACACACACACACACACACACACACACACACACACACACACACACACACACACAAAAACATGATTGTCTTATGCAGAGGCACTTAAAAGAAACTTTGCCAAATCTTAAAAACCTTCAAAGCTTCCTAATGGCAACACTGCTCCTCAGCAATCAATAAAATATACACCAAAAGTAACAAAAAACATGGCACATAAACCTACACCAGTGGTCCCCCAAAATCAAAATCCATAAGGCAAGCATATGCTTTACCTAATACCCTTGTCATTTAGGACTCCATTGTGCAACACGCAGATGCCCCAATCACCAGGTTAAACAAGGCGAGGATAACAGTTAGTTGCCTATCAGAACCAGGATACACAATAGCATGCATCCAGTCCAGGTACCAATATGCATACATACATACATACAAATATTTCAAGCATGGGCATTAAAGTCCTTCTAGCTTACCGATATGCCAAAACTCTTGTTCCCATAATAAATGTCCAGGCTGTTCTTAAAAATATCTAAACTAGTACTTGCTTTAATGTACTTTGGCAGTCTGTTCCAAGAATCAGCTGCTCTGTCAGAGAACCAGTTAGTACACTTCTCATTCCTATAAAATCTTCTCCATAGGTTATCTGACAATTCTCTAATACTTTTTGATAACCCCAAACACTCCCAGAGGTAGTTGTCCCTAAATGCCCTATATACCTGAATAAGACCTCCTCTTAAATATCTGTAAGAGACACTGTACAAGTTCAGATATTTTAGTCTTTCATAATAACTTAGATTTTCACATCCATGAATGCCCTTAGTATTTTCTGTTGTACTCTTTCCAGTTTATTCATGCTTGTTTTCCTATAGGCTTTCCATATTTTTATTCCATAATCAAGTTTGGGTCTAATGTAATTAACAAACAATGACTTCATTATGTTTGATTTCCTAGACTTTATAAATCTTTTAATACAACCTATAGTTCTATAAATATCATTAGCCAATTGGTTGATATGATTAGAAAAACTCATAGCTGAATCTATCCATATACCCAGGTCCTAAAATGAATCTACACTTTCAATCACTGTGTGCTGTATTAAATATTCACCTTTCAGTTTATGTCTCCCAAATCTCATATGTTTAGTTTTTGATGTATTTATCAACATATTATTCTCCTGTGCCCAAATGGTCAATTTAGTCAAATTATTTTGCAGACATGCCTTATCTGTAACACTTGTAATCAGTTTGCCCAACTTCAGGTCATCAGCATATAGACTGTAGAACACCTCAGATGAAAAAGTAAGGTCTGAAAGATACAATCTAAACAAGTAAGGGCCTAGTAAATAGCCCTGTGGGACACATTGAGTGTAACCAAGGATTTCACCTGTCCAGTTGGTGTGTGATACTTGCCATGTCCTATTTGTAAGCCATACAGCTATCCATCTTATCAACAGTACATCAATACCTAGTTGTACTAATTTATTGATAAGTGTTTTGTGCATGACCCTGTCAAATGCTGAAGTTAAAGCTATATAAATCACATCACAACACAATTTTTCATTCATAGCTGTTATTATATTGTTATAGAACATCATGGTACAGGTGGTAATAGATCTATTTTCAACATATGCATGCTGATATATGGTTTCAAGTCCCAACCTATCCAGTTCTGACAATAACTTATCCAGTATTAATTTTTCCACAACATCAAAGTAGACTTAAGGGTTTATATGATTCTGGGTCTGTCCTATTCTCCTTTCCCTTAAAGACAGGTTTAATAAGTACATGTCTCCAATCTTGAGGAATCTCCCCAAATGTATATGACCTAGTGAATAATAAATGGAATGGCAGTGTAAGTTCTTGCTTAAGTGTTCTCAGGTCATTGTTACTTATTCCGTCTCCTCCCTGCACTTTGTTTGGATCCAGTTTGGACAGTTCTTTTTCAATATAATCTAATTTGATTCCAGTATCTTGGGGTTACCTGGATGTCACTAGGACAACTTACCAACCCTTTTGTGGAGCCAAACTGTTTTGAATAAGATTTTGTAAATATATCTATAATCTGTTGTGTCTGAGAATAAACTTTATGATCTGCACACAGTTTATCAATTTGTGGACCTTTACTCCTTCCACATCTTATGTATCTATAAAAAGGTTTCCTATTATGCTCAATATATTTATATAAATTTTCTTCAAATGTATCTTTATCTTGTCTAACACTATGTTTAATCTGTTTGTCCAGCTCGTTTATTTCAGTTTTCAAAGTTGTAGTTCGACCTCTCTTCCATTTCTTATATTTTTTGTCTCTTACCTTAATCAGGTATCTTGTTCTTATGGAAATATACCACCCTGATGTTGCATGCCTAGATCCTGATGTTAAACATTTCTTTTACTTTTTGCACTCAAACAATTTCTCTTTCAAAACTTTTCGCATTTCATCTGCAGTTTTTCCACTGAACACCTCACTCCAGTTAGTTTTATTTAGAAACTGTTTTGCTTCCCTATAGTCTGTAATTAACTTTCTGTGCATTGGCTTAGATTTCAGTTTGGCAGAATTATCTAGCAACAAATTAACCTTTATGACCCCACTGCACATCAATGGTGGTAAAACTTGACACTTGACTGGAAGTTACAGTAATAGTATATTACATCCCCTGGTAGTTTTTTTTTACAATCTGAAGCATTTGTTGTTCCTGAATATACTCTGTGAATAATTTCTTTACTAACGTTGTTGAATCAATATTATTCCAGTCTGTTTCTGGTAAATTTAAGTCCTCAGCTAATATTATTCTTCCCTCCTGTGTTTCATGTAAGAAATGTATGAATTCCTCTAGGTCACTTGCACTTGACATTGGTGGTCTGTACACTCCAACAATTGTTAAATGTTCCAGGGTTGTCTTTACTGTCACAGTTACACAGTCTATAGTATTGGTGTTATCGCTGAACATGTAATAATCACAAGTCTCATAGCTATCTTTAATCCCTATCATAACACCTCCACCTGATTTTTTGTTAGAGTGTCTGTTACAGTAAAAACATTTATGCCCTGACAGAACTGGTTTCCAGTCATTGTTCTTCAACCATGTTTGACAAACTATAACAACAGCAATCTTGTGGGAACGCAGCAAATTTTCTAATAAAAAAACTTTATTATCAATGCTCCTAGCATTAACAACCATCAGAGATGCATCAAATGTTGCTATCTGTGAACTGTTACATTTTTGACCTGGCAAAAATCCTCACTAGTGTTTGTCAAATATTGCAAAATATCTGCTGCAAAAATTATTTTCCCTGATCTAGACAAATGCACACCATCCTGTCTGTACATTTGTTCCCAAAAGAAGGCTTGGATGCTCTACACATTTCCATTTTTTAAAACAGGACATTTTTTCCATGTAGGTGTTTATCCAAAAAATCTTTTCATTCACAGTGACCTGACTATCCTTTCTATAGGTGATTTGTGAAAAATATGTCCTAACACCAGTACAAGCTATACTATCTAGAAGGGCTGTCAGTTTCCAACTAGCAGTCAGATAATCTTTGTTGGTGACATCATTTGTACCTACATGAATAAAAACATACCCATACTTCCTTACATTAAGGTCTTCCAAGGCTTGTTTCACATCTTCTATTTTTGCTCCTGGCAAGCATAACACTACTCAATGTTCACTATCATCTCTGCAAATAAGATTCTATCATAGTCCGCGTGGATGTAAATGACCTAAGACATACCTCACTGGACTATATGAAAAGAGACATAATGAAACTCTTGGAATATGTGCTACAGACAGGTATGAGCCTTACATTGAGTAGCATTCTACCTTCACCAAGTATGATGCCACATTATGAACATAAAATGATTGATTTTAATAATTGGCTTAGTTTCTGGTGTCACTCTTGGGGATGCATTATCTGTCTGCATGGGAGAACATGGACATCAGGCAATGTTGCTTTGCCAAGGATTAGCTGCACTTGTCCTCCATCTCCCCTAGGCTTTGAGATACTGGATAAAACTTTATCCACCCCTTAGATCCTTTTTTCAGGCAATGGCAAAAAGACAAAACTACCAACATAGGGAAAAAGTCTCCAAGCAACCTTAAGTTGTTACTGCTCAATGCTAAGTGTCTAAACAAAAAACTCCACACTCTTCAAGCCCTCCTCAATCTGAAGAATGTAGACATCTGTGCCATGACAGAGACTTGGTTTAAAGCTGTGGAAAGTACTCCAGCTGTTCAAGGCTATAATGCCGCCTACAATTTAAAATCAACAACAGCACAGATTGGGCCAAAGGTAGAGGTGACCCGATCTACTTTAGCAGCAAACATATCCCCAGGTTAGTTAAACAGGATGATACCATGGAGCTCATAATTGTGCAAGTCACCATTGCTAAGGTCCCTCAATATCATGGCTAGCTACAGGTCACCATTTATGCCCCTAGAGTCTAACAACTCTTACCTAAACCTGCTAGAGTTGCTCACCATCCAGCCAACCACACTATTTCTGGGTGACTAAGTACCAGTCTCAGAAATTTACACTGCCTCAAACTCACAGGCACAAAGCGTTCTGGACATTATTAACACAAACATCGTTTGAACAGATAGTGCATGCTCTAACCAAAGGATCAAGCATACTGGATATGGTACTTACAGCATGGGAAAATGTTGTAGCCCCTGCCCAACTAGTGAGGTCAGATCACAAAACTGTCTCCTTTGAAGTAACAATCAAACTGGAATACTCAGCTAAACCAATAAAAGTTAAAAACTATTCTAAGGCAAACAACATCCTATTAAGTGATAGAGTGCCAAAATTCAAGGCTCCTCCTAACCCCAAGAACAAAGCTGCTTATTCAAAATTATTCAGAGTCCCTATACAAACATGTGAATGCATGCATAGATGCAACTGCACCTACCAGAAGTAAACCCAAAACAAACACTAAAAACAAACCCCACTTGTAGAATCTCAGCTAAGCAGGTTATATAATAAAATAAGAAAATTCATGGCCAAAATCAGGAAGAGAACTCCCTTAAAGAAAAGTGCTCTGTTATACAACTAAACAAGAAAATAAGAGGTCTGATTAAGTCCAACAAGACTAACTACAAGGTCAGGAAAACTTTGCAGACTAAGGACAATCACAAGGCCTTCTTCAGCTATGTCTGAACCTTAACGGTGACACACAGTAGTGTGTTGAACTGGTGGTGAGTGTTGTCACCTTCACCAATCATGGTGACATAGCAAATCTACTGTTTGATAAAGTTAGTTCAAGCTTCACCTCCAACCTCGCCCCCAAGCTCCACAAGGTGAAATTATCTCCAACATACTTTGCCCAACAAATAGCAGGGACAAGGTGGTGAAAGCCCTCACTAAAGCCAAAAACACAGCCTCTATGGATCATGACAACATCCTCCATTGCCACCTGAATAGTCTAGAACATGACCGATCAAGACCACTTGTGGCATTCTTCAACTACAACCTTGAACTAACTGACCCACAGAACTATAGACTCATCAATTTAACAAGCCTAATATGCAAAGCCATGGAACAATTAACATGGAAATGATAAACAAGGGCATTATTAACCTACAGACCCTAGAACCATCCTCGTTTGTCTCTGTTAAGGGAAGGTCCTGGTAGAATTCTTTGAGAGGGCAATCAAAGCAATGAGTGAGGGTAATGCAGCACATACTGCTTATCTTGACCTGGCTAAGCCACTGACACAATACCCCACTCAGACATTGTTGACAAGCTCTAAGCTAGGCATAAAACCCTGCTTAACTTACTGGATTGTTGGATGGCTCAGAGAGACAGGACCCAAGAAATCAGGATCAGGGAGACCATTACCACCAAGAAACTGGTCACCAGTGGAGTACCCTATGGCTCCATGCTGGGCCCACTCCTATTTGGCTTTTACTTTTTGAAAATCAAGGCTAATGTTCCAAGCCTATGGCTCACCAAGTTCGCAAATGACTTTAAATTGGGAGCTATTATAGATTCCCCCAACACACCAATGCCTTGCAAGAAGGTTTAACACAGACAAATGATTTGTGCCAAAGCCATGGCCTAAAAATCAGTGCCAACAATGTATTATAATAACCTTTGGGAAACTGTCAACCCAAGTTAATTACTCCAGCGGTAAAACACCCCTAAGAGATGACCAGGTAGTATGAGATCTGGGTACATATATAGGCAGCAATTTGGCCTTTGACCAACACATAGCTAGGGTAACAATAAAACCAGTCTTCTTCTTCTTTTGACCCATCCCTGATAGATCTTTTGATAGATCAAAATAAACAGCACCAGAAACACTAGATGCAAGGATTGGAACTTCATTTGTGACATAAACAGAACATGCTGGAGAGAAAGATATATATCCCAAAGGATTCCTGCACTATGAAGAAGCATCCATGGAAAACAGAGTTAATCCCCCTATTCAAATTAAACCTTGACAACTGGATGGGAAAACCTCAATTTACCGCTGGTGTGGTCCCTGTGCCCCTTATGGACAGAGGCCATCAATAAGAACAGTATTATTCTATCACCACCCCTACATATCCCTTAGTTACCTCCCTACTAAAATGCTCACATCCCTCATATAGACGCCCATGATATTTGGGATCCAAATGGCTTGGGATACATTGCTTGGCTTGTAAGGGCCCTAGTGGTCATTAGCCTAGTAATGAGCTATGAATTTATCTACATATTAAGAAGTATTACAACTTACTTCATACAGAACAAGGGAAGAGATGCACACTCATCACATAGTCCCTCAAAACCTACACCACCAAAACACACACACAGAAGCACAAAACACAAACCTACATTCACGGAGGCTCTCAGTACAAATCTGCCCAAACAGAAACCTCCAAAGCAGAAATATAAACAACCCCCCCCCAACACAATCCAAATGACACATAGCCCACATACTCAGTGTTCCACTCAACTACAGCCCATAAGGCATAATGTACCGAACACTCTAGTCATAGGTGACTCTATAGTCAGGCACACTGATGTTCCACTCACCAGGCTAAACAAGGAAAAAGTTACTGTCAGATGCCTGTCAGGTGCCAGGATCTGCCACATAATGCACGCACAAAGGTCACTCCACAACAAGTACAAATATGACTCTGTCATTGTCCATGTTGGTGTGAATGACCTGAGATGTACCTCCCTGGACTACATGAAAAGAAACATGGAGGAGCTCTCTGATCTTGTAGCCCAGGCAGGTATGACCCTAGCCCTGAGAGCATCCTGCCATCACCCAGAATGATACCGCAGTACAAGGACAAAATGATTGACTTTAACAATTGGCTAAGCTTCTGGTGTCATTCTAAGGGAATCCAGTATCTGTCTGCCTGGGATGACATGATCGACAGACCATGCTGCTTTGCCAGAGATGGCCTGCACCTGTTGCCCTTGGGATTCCGGATACTGGCAAAGGCTCTTGCCACCCCTATAGTGCCTTTTTTAGGTAAGGTTCAAATGATAAATTCACCACCATAACAGGTACAAGCAAGCAAAATCTGAGGGTAATGCTACTCAATGCTAGAAGTCTAAACCTCAAAATGCACTCACTCGAGGCACTTCTTAAAATGGAGAACATTGACATCTGTGCAGTGACAGAGACCTGGTTCAAAGCTCCAGAGAGCACCCCTGCATTACCAGGCTATAATTCATACCACACCTTTCGGCCACCAAACTCGGACCTAAACACTAAAGGTAGAGGTGTGTCCATATTCATTAAGGATATCCACACCTCCAAGCTAGTTGCTCAGCATAATGCATCCGAGATTATCCAAGTTCAACTAACTCTGGGCAAAACTGCAATCCAGATTGTAGATGCTACAGATCCCCACCATGCCCCAGGATTCCCACTCCTCTTTTCTTGATACACTGGAAAATATTAAGGTACAACCCAACACTCTAATAATGGGTGATTTCAATTACCCTACTATTAACTGGGAAAACTACTCATGTACCAACTCATTTGCTCAACGTTTTCTGGAAATCATCAAATACAATGCCTTGGATCAACTTATCCACACCCCCACCAGGGGCAGCAATATCCTAAACCTGGTCATCACCAACATGGGTGACCAGTGTTCCACACCAGAGGTCAGCTCCTTGTTGGTCAGATCCGACCACAAGCTAATCACCCTAGACATCCACATCCCGCTCCCACCCCCCATTAGGAAAACAACCGTAAACAATTTCTCCAAAGCCAACTTCACGCTTCTTAAGACAGAAGTGGCAAACTTCACGACACCCATACAGATGGACAATAGAGGTACGACTGCTGAATCCTACACAAAGGCACTTTATAAGCACTTACATAAGTGCATGGATCATGCTATCCCTAACCAAATCAAGATGCTATCCTCCAATAAAAGGAAGCCAATCTGGTAGTCTTCTGCCATAAACAAACTCTACAACAGAAGAAAGAAACTGTTGCAAAAAAGAGTAAAATCCCACGATTGGAGGAACTCCCTGGTCAGCCTCAGTAAGAAGCTGAGATCCCACATAAAATCCTCCAAAGCTAGTTATGAAAACAAAATTGCCACTGATTCTAAAGACAACCATAAAGCATTCTATAGCTATGTCAAGAATCTCAATGGCAACACTCAGATCTGCTCTGAGTTACAGCACAATGACACTAAATATACAGAAACAACTGATATTGCCAACATCCTGGCAGATAGGTTCAGTGCTA
The DNA here is from genome assembly GCF_019279795.1 of Protopterus annectens. Taxonomy (NCBI): domain Eukaryota; kingdom Metazoa; phylum Chordata; order Ceratodontiformes; family Protopteridae; genus Protopterus; species Protopterus annectens. Next base: position 508,256,004 of record NC_056736.1, read on the forward strand.
ACTTTACCCCCCTCTCACCCCCTAAAGGGCCCATCTTTATACTGGAAGAATGCAAAGTTCCTGTAATCATGGCTGCACAGGTAAAAACCTCACTCTCCAAAGCCAAGAACACAGCATCCATGGGACCTGACAACATCCCAGGCTGCCTTCTACATGAACTACTGAATGAACTGGCACCCCACCTAAGTACCATGTTCAATCATAGCCTCACCTCAGGCTTTATGCCCATTGAATGGTGCACTGTGACGGTTATCCCACTCTACAAAGGGAGGCCCACAACAGACCCCGGGAACTACCGCCCCATTAGCCTGATGAGCCTGGTCTGCAAGGCCATGGAACATATCATCATGGAACTCATAAACAAAGACATTGGAGATCTCCAAATGCTGGACCTCACACAGTTTGGGTTTGTAAAAGGCTGATCATGTCTCCTAAACCTGATAGACTTTTTTTGAAGTAGTCGCCAAAGCCATAGATGAGGGTAAGGTGGTTTACATGGCCTATCTAGATCTTGCCAAGGTGTTTGACACCATCCTCCATTCTACAATTACAGATAAACTCACTAAACTAGGTATAAGTCTCTATGTCACAAGATGGGTTGCCAATTGGCTTACTGACAGAACCCACACTGTGAAAGTAGCAGACTCCAAATCAGACTTCAGACCATTGACAAGTGGAGTACCACAGGGTTCAGTCCTGGGTCCTCTCCTGTTTGGTATCTACTTCTCTGAAGTACAGGCTAACACAGACGGTCTTTGGCTAACTAAATTCACAGATGACTGCAAACTAGGAGCCATAATCGAAACTCCTAATGATGTGGACATCCAACAAAAGGGCCTCACTGAGACAGATGCCTGGTGTCAAAGCCATGGTCTCAAGCTCAATGCCAAAAAGTGTATTGTCATCCCCTTTAGTAAAAACTCTGTACCCATGAACTACCACATAGGTGGTAGCCTACTTAACACCAAAAGTGTGATAAGAGACCTTGGGACACAGGTGGACAGTAGTCTCTCCTTTGATAATCACATTGCCACAGTGGTCAGGAAATCCTTCTACATGGCACACCTCATCACAAAAGGTTTCTCATCCAGAATAAAAGAGGTCATTGTTCCCCTCTACTCATCACTCATTAGACCCATTATAAAGTACAACGCCCCTTTAGGTATGTACCTCACAAGACATCTACAACAACAGGAAAGACCGCAAAAATACCTCACAAAGAGGATTACTGGCCTCAAACAGATGCCTTATGCAGACCATCTCAAAAAACTCCAGCTTTACTCTGTCGCGTATCGCCTACTCAGAGGCGATCTCTGCCTAACATACAAAACTATGTCAAACCCAGAGCTGTTGGACATGCTCCATTTAAAGAAATCCCAATCCCTCCAAGCTACACGCTCTAGGGACTTAAACGTTGTCACCACAATAAACAGAACATGCTGGAGGGATAGATTCCTGTCCCAGAGACTTCCCATACTCTGGAACAGACTACCTATCTTTGTCAAAAAGAACTCCTCATTAGCACTATTCAAGAAAAATCTTGGTGATTGGATGGGTACTAGAAAATTCGCCCTGGGGATCACTTCTGTGGTTCTGCTTGACAGAGGTACAGGAAAATAATTTTCTTGGGTGGCGAAAGCCAAGGTACCTCTTTGGCTAGGCTTGTATAGGCCCTAGGGCCAATAGCCTAGTACCTACCTATGAACCTATGAACCTATGCATAGGAAAAGGAAATAGCATACCTATTAAGCGCTTTACCAGTGTCCTTGTGGTAGACAACCATTAAATATTTGTGAACTATATATTACAATGGCACAAATGCAAGGGTGTAATGAACAAATTTTCCACTTAACCCTCAACTTTACAACTGTCTGAAAATAATTATTTATATAACCCCCTTTACTCTATTCTCTTAGCAAGATCTGAAAGAGACAAAACTCCACAGAGGAGGTAAATTGTACAATAAGCAATAACCTAAAATAAGTAGGATTATCACAAACAGCAAGTTGTTAATTTTGTTATAAGCTGCTTGCCTTATGATAGCTGGTGAAAGAAACCAATGTATTACAGTACTTACTTGGATGTTGTCAAACCATTATAATCTTCATAAAATGTTTATTAATACTTGTTTTGGCAATAAGACAGCATCTTGTACATGTCCCAGACTACCAAGAATCAGTGGGAGATGGCATTATTCAGGAAAGGGATTTTTTTCCTTAAATTATGTCATTGTATAACAACAGCAACAACAACAATTCATGTCTGTGTGTGGGTATCTCAGGAATTACACATTAGCTTTGTTTAATCATGCAGGCTTTGCTCTCATGATCAAACCACACCAAACATGGACACATTTTGAGATACTTACAGCTAGTTTGGATTATTGCTAAAATATACAATGGACCATAAAGGGAAAACAACAGACATATCAATCAATGAATTCAAATTGGGACTAAACTGTTGGCTGGAGGTTAGAGTAAGAGTGCTGCCTAATGACACAAATGAACCAATGAAAAAGCAATGGAGTCAAAATGGCCCAAAGAGAAAGTGTCTTCTCAAAAACACATACCAGCTCAAATGCAAAGTTGGTGAATCTTATCAATAACAGTTCATTCATTCAAAACTAACATCAAAACCTCAACTGACCAGTCAGTGGTCCTTGCTAGCTTTGTAGACTAACATCTCTGCTTGCTTGTTATTTATGTATTTTTTCTCAGCAAGCATCTCAGTTCCTTTAATAGGGCCATGAGAAAAGCAGAGTGTTTGGAAGCATAGTGTGTGGTATCAGAAACAGGCATATGAGAGATCATTATCATATTTGTGGTCTTCTACGGGTAGTGAGTGAAATCGGTTAGAGATCAGGACTTCTGAGACAAGGACAATCACTGAGGTATCACTAACATCTTCATGGTCTTCCACAGGTAGTGGGTGAAATCTGTTAAAGATCTGGACTCCTGAGACAGGGACAGTCACTGAGATATCACTATCACCTTCTTGGTCTTCCACAGGTAATGTGTGAATACTGTTAGAGATCTGGACTTCTAAATTTGAGAGCTGTCTGGTTGAAGTTTTCCTTACTCCCAGTCCCATATTATTAGACTGATCTTTTTAGATCATCTTCCATGGTAGGACTCTTCACATGGGAAGAGATTATCGTACCTGTTATAGCTACAAATGTCCTGGGGGCCAAGATTCTTTTCAATGCTTCTAGGAAATTTTCTGTGGGGTAGCAGAGTGAGACAGACTTAACTGACTCACCTAGGGCCTAGTCTTGTGGCAAACTGTCCATCAATAATTACAGAATCATATCAAGACAGGAAAATGTGTTTTTCTGACATTAATTTTAACGAATAAGTCAAAATGATTAATTAATTTCATGGCTATACTGTTTTTAACATAGAGATCCTACTGAAGAGAATGAATTAAATTTCTGAATAATCCCCAGTACAGTAACCTGGTACAGTTGGAACTGGCTTTGACAAAGTTGAAATTAGTGACCCTTTTTGTGGCTCACCTCAATCAGCATAGTTCAGGGGCCTAAATATAATACTTCTATGTGGCAAGATGTCTAGTAGAATAGTGAACGGTTGATCCAACATAAGATTCAAAACTTTCTGAAGCTAGTTCCAAGGAAGTTACACAGATTCTGTGCTACCTATCACCCAAGTAAAACAATTAAGCATACGTAATTTTGGCAATACTAGTTTTTGAAATCTTCTGTTTTGCCTTTTAAAAAGATGCAGCTCCCTGTTGCATTCAGATTTTAATGTTGCTCTGCTGCGCATGAGCAGCCTGCATATTGAATGTAGATTTCATAAACAAAACTACTGCCACGCTCTTTTCTACATTTTGTTGATGAGTACTTATTTCAGATTTTAAAGCTGCTGTATCTTACAGTGGTTTTACTACCAGACATGTTAGTTTATCTAGTTTATTTCTAAAGTCTGTAGTGACTTATGAGCTGGTCAGGTGACTCACATGGATGGATTCCTCCATGCAGATTCCATGTATACCTCTTAACTGTCCAGATTTTTGCCTTATAAATGATGGTATGCATTGCGTTTCAGACTTCATATCCTTCAGTATCCTTCAGAAAAATCATGTTAACACAAATTTGGTTATTCTAGCAGTTTTCTAAATTTATAAGAACAATATTTAATATATGTTCCCATTTTTGGACCTTTGCCCCCCCCCCCTATTATTTTAGGCTTTTTCCATATTTCTTGCACTAAGAGATTGAGAGGTTATGATTGCACGTTAGGTAAAAAGGAGCATTTAGATGGTATACACAGGGTTCCATTTCTAACCATCGAAATTTCAAAACATCGAAATTCTGACCATCGAGACCAGAACATCGACTTTTGAAACATCGAAGGTTACAAGTGTAACCAAAAAAAATTGTATGCAGGGGTGCTTCACCCTCTGCACCCCTCATGTGGGGGGCTGTGCCCCCCACACCCCCTACTTTAATATTCCAACTCCAAGACCACACTACAGTCGAGTAAAAGGAAATTTCCCATTTAGCGCTATGTGCAGAAGCATTAAACAGAAGATTTTCCATACCCTATCTGTAGTGCCATCACACAGATGGCACATAGACACACAAAGTATGCAGGGCACATTGGTGCCCTGCAAAAAGAACAAACATTCTCCTACCTACACTTACCTTTTTCTTCGTCTTCAAACCTTTGATGTTTAAAACTCAATGTTCTGGTCTCGATGATCTGAACTTCGATGTTTTAAACGTTCAATGGTTTGAAGGGGAACCATACACAGAGTACAAATAGCCAAAATGTAGAGTCAGTGGAGGGCAGTAACTTTAGTGAAAGTGAGGATACTGAATCAATTGATAATGAGTTCCGCGGAAAAAACTATCTTATAATCATGTGATCCGTCGATGCCCCTCAGCAAAACTACTTTAATTCTTCAGCACAACAAAAACATTTGCACACCCTTAAGCACAAATTCTTAATCTCAAATATACCTAAAATATTTTCATTAGTCTTTTACTGCATACATATGTACATATACACACAAACACACACAACACATACATGTGTGTGTATGTGTGCGCATATATTACGTACATTTTATATATATATTCCTATTAAGAATAAAAGAATCCTTTCAGGGTTCATTTTTATTTTTTATATCTTCTTCCTCCGGTTCATTGCAACTTATTGTCATGGATCTCAGTAAATTGTTATCTGGTTTATGCTCCGACAAGGATGACTTAAAAAATTTTGGCATAGGAACTGAACATACAGAAAAGGTGGATTTGGTAATCATGGATCCAGTTGACGGTTGCGAAAACTTATTCTTTCAATTAGGTAAACAAATTAAGATGCTTAGAACAAACATTTGGCACAGTAAATTGTTTAAAGCTTACCAAATACAGAATATATCCCCTAGAGGATTGAGATGTAAAATCCAACCACTAGTGGGCACACCGGATGAAACTCTGTTGAAAGATTGGCAACAAGCACAACAGGAGGCTGCCATGATTAGAGTTAATATTTTGGCCTCTTTCTATGAGAGAACAATACAGAGTAATATTATTGAAGTAGAAAAAACATGTAACAACCTGAAACGGTTTGAACATGAGGCTAGTCTTCAGGGTTGTCTTGGCAAATTATCTAAAGAAATCTCTATTTTGGAAAATAACCTTAAGAAAAAGAAATTGCATAAATTTGCCCGGGATAAGGAAGACTATGATAGGGGCAAACAATTTGATTCACAAAGGGGTGTGAGGTTTGCTCATGGTACCAAGAATGCTTCATTTATACACAAAGACCAAGGTCTATTTTAAAAGACTGGGCCTAGCTTTATTACCTCTGGTGATGATTCTTCGACTACTGATACTGAGACACCTAATATTGGTGATTCTCCAAATGCTAAAAGGGGTCGAAGGACTGAGGTCCCTTTAGGGGGAAAACACAGGGCAGGAAGGAAACACAGAGGTCAAAAACTTAGAAGAGCTCTTCATGTCGATAGTGAAGTAAATCATTCATGTACTAATGTTTTAAATATTTCAAGTCATATTTTGACTGATGATCAATATTCCTTCTTAATAAAGGCCTTGGTTTCATACCTGGTTTTTCACTGATGAAAGTATTTTGGTTTCTGATACAATGGATTTTTGTAGGAAAATTAACTTGAAATTATTTTTCAACAACAAGATCAAACTGACAATGCTCAAAGATCATCTGATTTTAGATTTCACAAATCTACATTTAACCCTCCCATGGATAAACATGTTGCTGTTTTCCAGCAGGCGGTTATAAAGGATATACACTTCAATTTGGGTTCTGTTGACACTATAAAGCATAACATGTCTAGGAAGGAACAAATAGCACTCACACAACTCAGAAATAATACGGATATTGTTATTATTTCTGCCGACAAAGTGCGGTGGTGGTGATGGATACTGAGTATTATGTGAATGAAGGTCTTAGACAACTTTCCAACCATCATCATTACATGAAGATGGAGATTGATCCTACTCCAGGTTTTGCCTTGGAAATTAATGAATTTTTGGAAAAGGCTGTAGAATCTGGAATTATCTCTGATAAAACCAAAACTCATTTGACGGTTAAGGATCCTATGAAACAACAACTTTATCTACTTCCTAAGATTCATAAGTCCATTGATCAGCCACCAGGCAGACCGATTGTATCTAACTGAAAAATTGAAACCACTGTTAACATGTGTTAGAGCAAGAATCAAGGACACGACTGAATTTTTGCAGATAGTCTCCGAGTCTCAATTGGACCCTGAATGGCTTATGTGTACCCTTGATGTATCCTCGCTTTATACCAGCATCCCTCATTGGGCGGGTATTAATGCCTTGGAATACTGGCTAAATAAAACCAATTTATACCCCCCAGGGATGAACACCTTATTGTTGTGTATGGCTGAACACATTCTAACTAAAAATGTTTTTTATTTCCAACAAAACTGCTATTGGCAACTACAGGGTACGGCTATGGGTGCATCCTTTGCACCCATTTATGCTGATCTTTTATGGGCTACATGGAAGATATGATTTTATATGACCCTTTGCACAACATATATCTACCTGAGATTGATATATGGAGAAGATACCTGGACGACTGTTGGCTTATATGGAATGGAGGTGAGGAATACCTCCAGGAATTTATTCAACATTTGAATGGGAACATCTGGGGTATCGAATTCACTGTGGAATATAATAGGAGTGCAATCAGTTATTTGGATGTCAATTTAATTCGACAGGAGGATAACACTCTTAGAACGTCCGTACACAGAAAATTCTCACAATATAATACCCTTCTACATGCTGATAGTTTTCATCCGAAACATATTATTCGAACATACCGAAATCACAGTTTGTGCGGATGAAAAGGATTTGTTCCTCAGTGGATGATCTTCAGAGTCATCAAATGGATCTAACCAAGAGATTTTTGTCCAGAGGTTATTCCACTCGTACTATTGAGTCAGCAGTCCAATTTAGTAATGCTAAATCCAGGGATTCTCTTCTCCAATACAATACTAAAACTCATAATGAGGAATCAGATGTATGTAGATTTGTCATCACTTATGGCAGGAATAGTGCCAATTTAGTAAATATTATTAATACTCATTGGAATATATTGAATTCTCATCCATTGTTGGAAGATTATCTCGAGAACGATGTTATTTTTCCTATAGGAAAGGCAAAACTTTAGGGAATTTATTTTCACACTATAAAAAACCAGGGTCATGGATCACACTCCAACTCAAAGAACACTTACTGGAGATAAACTTTCAGGCATTTATCCATGTGGACATTGCAGTTTTGTAACTATATTTTCAAAACTACTTCTTTCACTAGTAGGAACACTGGACAAATATCGACATACAGTTTTTGGTAACTGCAGTTCAGACTGGATTATTTATCTTGCCACATGTACATGTCATGCATTTTATATTGGCCAAACGTCTAGACAGTTTCGTGTCAGGATCTCTGAACACCTTGGTGACATTAGAAACAGAAGATTAACTAATGCACTATATAGACATGTTATCAAACATCCCACTGCCAAATTTACATTCACCATCATTGATCATATCATAGGAATCGTTCTTTTAAAACAGGTTGGCATGATATCCTAAATACCAAAGAAAAAGGTGGATCATTAAACTTGGGGGCTTTTCCTCCTGGATTAAATGATAAATTATAATTTGTAATTAACCAATACTTGCATTACGTATATGTACTTATTTCTTATCAGGTTGCATTGCTTAGGTTTTTGCATTTCAGCTCATTTTAGGATACTGTGGCTGGTATTCAACACCAGAATTCTTATAACCTGACTTTTGTTTCGGGTTTATTTTTGGGCATTTACCCTTTATTGTATGTTTTTTATTAAGTTTGTTTATTATCATTGATATACCAGTATACTGTGTCTCTTTGGATTTTTTCATTATAATCTGGAGATATGCATGCAACTCAGGCAAACTTTTTTGTTTACTGAACTATGTATTTTTCAATTACTTTTGCCTGATTGTATTTTTTAATTACTTTTGCCTTGTTTGCATTTTTGACTTATCAGGAAGTGATGTCATATAGATGCCTTAAAGAACATTATATAAGATGATGACTAAGTGCTTTTTGCTGACTATACTACTGAGGAAAGCCTTGCTGCTGAAACCGGTCTAGTTTCAGTTTTATTAAACTACTTTTGAACCTTCCTTGGTGCTGGCCTTTTTTTCTGATTTTGGATCTATGTTGTTATTACCTTGTTCAGTCTGAGTTGTTGGTGTTTTTTTTTTTCATTGCTTGTTGATGTAGATGCTATATTTTAGGTGGTCATTGACAATGATCTCCAATGATTTATTTGTGGGTTATCAACTGTATTCTTGTGTTGCTGGCTAAAGTGATGGAAAGATTATTACTTTTTATATTAGAGAGAGATTTTGATGTGAAGAGCAGATGTTTAGTTTTCTTGTCATTTAGCAGGACATGGAATTTATTCAGCCTGGACTCATCAGCATAGAATACATTTTGAATCCTTTCATGGAGAGGTGGGAGAGATTTTGCTGTATAAATCAGCATGGCATCATCACCTGTGTATCGAACAAGTGAAGTGTCATCGATGGGTGTACGTCAATCATTTATAAATAGGTTGAAAAGTATAGGACCCAATATAGATCCACATAGATTGCCTGTTGGGATGGATAGAAATGTGAATAGATCTATTTGCCACTTGACAGCCTATAACCTGATCAAGGGGGCAGGTATAGACTCAGGAAGGAGAGATGAAGTAGAAGACGCATCAGATCAGATACAGTATTAAATGCTTTTGACAAAACCAGGAATAATGAGAAGACAAGTTTTCCTGAGTAATTTTGAGTAGTAGCTTGGTGGGTCTAGATGTTTAGGGCTGAAATACTGCTAAAGTATGGCCTAAATTAATGTCGGGTTGAGAAGAGGTGGTATTTACCTGATAAATGATTTAGTAGCTGAGCCTGAATACATTTTAAAGTATTTTTGATAAAAGGGAATGAATGTCTATGGGCTGCAGTTGCTGAATTTTTAGAGTTTCACCCTTGTGAAGAGGAACAATATCACATTTTTCCAGATATTTTCTGGTTTGGAACTGTTTATTAAGAAAGTGGTGGGTTAGGTCAGGGACTTGGCAGCCATGGAGATGAGAACAGCAGGAAGGTTGTCAGCAATGAGTGAGGTGATTTTTGACATTAAACGCATTTTTAATGGAGGATGTGGGGACAGATTGAAGTGAAATTCAGGCATTAGTGATGGAAGTTGAGTGGTGATAAGATAAATTAAACGGCTTTTAGTGACAGAGATGACTGATTTTATGTAATGTGAGTTAAGTTGTTAGGCAATAGGATAAATATGGTTAAAAGCAGTAGAGAATAGTTAATCTGGGTGGCCTGGATTAAGCAGATTATAAATTGTGGTGGACAAGAACTGCTTGGGATTCTTGATATGAGTATACTGGATTATATTATTGTATGAGTTTTATCTGATCTAATGAGCTTTTTGTGGTGGTTGAGTGGGTCTGTAAAGTTTTAAAGGTTGGATTGAGATTTCCATTGTTACAGTTTCTTCCAGGATTTGTCTCTGATCTAATTTATCGATTAGTGGTTTTGGATAGCCATGAAGAAGTGATGTACCTTACTCCATTGTGTCTCGTTGTAGCTGCGTGCTTTAGAATGCCAGGGAAACCTTCAAGGAGATATATTACTGCCTTGTCTAAGGAGAGAATTATTAATAAATGCCATCTACAGAGATTTAGTAAATCGGTGAACAATATCCTGCTAAACTTGAGTCGATTTCTAATCTCGAAATGCTGAAATCTCTAATTTCAGTATTTCGAGACTAGAAACTGGAAGCCTCACAAACACGAAAGTTCAAAACAACAAACTATTAAAATACCGAAAATAAAACAACACAAATAAAAATCCAACCCTCCTCCTAAAACAGTACGCAAACACTAAATACCTCAAAAAAATACAACCATACATTTCTGCAGGGAATCAAGCCCCCCGCCCCCGCACCCCCACACCACTGCTACTTATATATGCCAACTCCGAGGTCGCACTAACTCAAAAAAAAAAAAAAAACACAAACCTTCCCTTACTTGCCCTTCAAGCCCATTGTAGACAATCATATTTATACTCACTAATAACACACACACTACACACATACAAAAATCACCACATTCAACACTCACACACACACATACACACACACACTCTCACCTACCTATCCCAATCTACTCCTAGAACACCACACAAAAATTAAATATTAAATATTAACAAATTTCTACCAAAAGCTTTAAAAGTTAAACACCTACCGTATCTCCGTACGTAAACGGACATCAGCCACAAGATCACAATATCCTTAAAGAGATAGAACACACTAAATTACACACTACAGCACACCTAACATGGAATTGGGAAGCTGAAATTCGACAAAGTGCAGTTTCTTAAAACTGTACCTTCGACATTCTGGTCTTGAAATACTGAAATTCGAGATTTCAGTATTTCGAGATCAGAACGTGGACCTCTAAACTTTGATAGGGCATGAACTATGTTATAGTGGTAAGCATCTGCAGAGTGAAAGGATAGTCTTTTAATGCAAGTTGGTAGGTAATCACTTTTGAAGTTAGAAAGAGTCCCTAAGGAGATGATTTTCATTTGTTGTGATATGAGAGTACAGTCAGGAGTGGAAGACCTGTTAGAACTTTTGTTTTGTCTGGTAGGACTAGTGATTTGCTGTCTGAAGTTGTACTGGATAATGGTCAAGGTAGGGTTGGAGTCAGTGATTTGAAGGAAATCTGTGTTTACATACCACAAATCATAGTTTCTTGGTTGATAATGGTGGACAGCAGGACAGAACGAGCTCAGTAGTTGTATTATTCTTATTTCCTGTCTGAATATGAATAGCTACTAGGTAGACATTTTGTGATCACTAACCTTTAGAAGGGAAATGGTTAGCTCAAAATTGTTAAAGGACAGTATGCATTAATGGTATACTGACACTAAAATTTATTTTTTAAGCAATATAGCTAAGCCCCCCATAGTTTGCTTGGTCTGTACATCTTGTGATATTATAGCTGGCAGGAGAAATTCTTCAGTTTTAATATTGGGTTTTAGACAAGTTTTAGTTAGAACTAAAATCTCAAAAATGTGGAGAGCAACCCATGCATGTCTCTCATAATCACATTGGCAGCTGATATGTTGAAAGATTAGTCTGGCAGTAGTAGTATGATAATTTGGAATATGGTGCCATGGTTGTTATATGTAATAGTGGGATTTGTATTTGGGCCAGTGTTTGGATGCATGTCTTCAGTGAAAGAGTTAGTGATTGGCACATAGATAAGGGGCAAGATGTTTGTGTTTCAGTTTATGTTTAACGTCAAGTCTTAGCAGAGTGGAATTGCTTAAATAGTATGAAGTTTTATTTAGTAGGATGCATGAGTGGGGAAGACATGAGGGGAGATGGTGACGAGAAAGTGGTTTGATTGAATGAGAAGGTTGTGTGAATAACTATTATGTGTAGTGAAGTAAGGGATGTGGGTTTCATATAAGGGGGTGTGATATGGGGTGAGGTGGGATAGTGACAGAAGTATTATAGACTGAAGGAAGCAAGTAAGTTTGTAGGTGAGTATTGAGGATATTGATAGAGGGCTCAAAGAGGAGTGCTGTGAGAGTGTATATGTTATCCAGAGAGAGGAGTTGTTTTTAGTAGCATTTTTCAATACGATGGTGAAGAAATGCAGTCTGTACAGGATATTTAGCAGGAGTTTATGTGTGGTTTGGGATGTTTTTGAAATTAATAATATGTGTATTTCATGAAGGGGAAGGATGAGACAATAGTGAGGAGGGAGAGATTATGTATTGGAGTGAATGAGTGAGTGATAACTGAGTGAGTGAGTGAGTGAGTGAGTGAGTGAGTGAGTGAGTGAGTGAGTGAGTGAGTGAGTGAGTGAGTGAGTGAGTGAATGCTAAACAGGAACCTGACAGGAGTGTAGCAGAGAGCTGTGGGAGGTGTTATAGATACTAAGATAGTGATGGAAGGATAAGAACTGCAAAATGATTAGTGGGATGTGGCCAAGGAAGATCCTGTGAACTATTTTGACCAGGATAGAAAGAGTTTTAGTGATTTGAAAAAGGAAACTGTGAAGCTATTGCTGGTTGAGTGAATGAATGTTGGACAGAGAACCAGAAAGATAGGCTGAGGTAGAGGTGGGGGTTGTGGATTGACAATAGCAGGATAACAACAGGGTGTAATAGAGAGTATTAGTGTCCTGTATTGAGAGTGGATAGGAGTGAGAATGGTGGATCAGTGGGAGAGCGGATGGTAACTAGGTGGGAGTGCAAATAGTACAGATTGACAAAGGTGTGTAGTTATTGGTACAGAGCATGTATGGATAGAGCTAATGAGGAACAAATGTCAAGAAAGGATATAAGGGTGATATTTGGGGTAGGGTAGGTAAGCAGAATGGGATTCCCCCACCCAGAATGGCAAGATTTGTAAAAAGAAAGCTATCTGTAGAAGGTAAAAAAGTCATATATAGTCAAAAATCTGTGGGAAAAGAACCAAGTGTTTGGAAATTGTTCAAGGGAGTATACAGCTGTAGAAGGACTGATCAGAGGTAGAGTGCATGAGGAAAAACCTGTGTAAGATCAGAGTAAAGATTGCAAGGGGGGATTATACTAGATGGCAGCTTAAATTGGTTCTAGTAAGCAAAAAGAATAGAGCAGCATAAAAATGCTACTGCAGGGAGTAATACCTAGAAAGAACTAGGCAATAGATATTTAATGGGACTACAGCTTGATAAGTAAGTGAAGATGCCCAGCACACTGGTAACTGTGAAGTGTAGATTCTTACATTAAATTACATAAGTCTGAAGGAGACAAGCACTGATATGCCAATGTGTTCTGTTTCACAAGGTGTTCAAGCTCTGACCATGCAGGTTCAAGATGGTTATTTACTTGGGCTGCATTCATAACATGGCTGTGGTCTTTGTAATAAATTACATACTGGGAACCATCCACTATTTTTGCTAACCCCCCCCCTACTTCTAACCCCGTCATTACCAACTGCCTACTCAACAAAATGTCATACAAACCCCATTCTCACTTCAGCCCATACCTACTGATACCATTAAGAAACTGCTACATAAACTAAAACCCTGCTCTACCTCAGCTGACAATCTCCCCCATACTACCTCAGACTGACTGCTAACTCAGTCGCCTACCCAATCAGTATCCTTATAAATAGTTCTTTATCTGAATCAGAAGTATCTACCATATGGAAACAATCTCACATCACCCCCATCCACAAAGGTGACAACTCTTTTGATCTATCCAATTTCTGTCCTATATCGATCTTGTCACCCATATCCAAAATTCTCAAGAGGGGTACCCATCAGCAGGTAATGCAATATCTATTGCAAAACAATCTTTATCCAAAAGCCAACATGGCTTCCAACCTAGCCACAGCATAGTTACAGCCCTATTATATTTTACAGACACCGTAAACACGGTCAGAGATGATGCAGGATACTATACAGCCTCAGTATTCTTTGATCTCTCCAAGGCCTTTGACACAGTGTCTCACCCCTTACTATTAAACACATTGTCTAACTTAGGCTTTTCACATAACACAGTAAAATGGTTTCAGAGCTACTTCAAGGATCGTAAACAAGCAGTGAAACGGTCCAATAAACTCTCGCCCTTTCTCCACAACCCTACTGGAGTCCATCAAGGCTCCATCCTAGGACCCCTACTCTTTAACATTTTCACAAACAACCTTCACACTGTCTCGGACCCTGGGACCCTCATTCAATATGCTGATGATTCCACCATAATCTGTCCTGCTCAATCACTACCAGAACTACTTTCAAAAACTCAACAGTCATTTACTGCAGTCGAATCTTGGCTAAGAAATGCCCAACTCTTTCTTAATCCAAAGAAGACAAAACTAGCACTCTTTAATCCAAAGAACACCTCCCCTGTAACTGATCATTTTAACATCCTTGCGTCTGATAACACTGTCATAGAAATAGAGCAGGAAACCAAACTTCTAGGAGTTATTATTGAAAATAAGCTTTCATTTGACACCCATATACAGCAAAATATAAAGAAAACTCATCAAAAACTGGGACTCTTATGTAGAAACAAAATTTCTTTACTGTAGCAACCAAAACAACCCTTGCAAAAACAATTTTACTTCCCTTCTTTCTTTATGGTGCCTCTGTCCTAACTAACTTACGAACTTCTACCATAAACAAGATGGAACAGTACTACAACAAAGTTGCAAAGTTTGTACAAACTCTAAATATCACACACACCACTGTAAAGCACTCCTAGAATTAAACTGGCTTGAACTCCCCAACCAGCTTGCCTTTATTCAGCTATCCACCTTGCACAACCTTATTTTTAAGCCTACTGCCTCCCTGCACAAACCAATCTAGTCACACCTTACATACCAAATCAATCGCTACAATCAGAAGGCAAAAATCTGTTAGCATCCTCAAAACCCACAGGAAAACCAGGTCACTCACGGTATTCATACCCTGTCTCTATACTTTGGAATTCACTTCCTCTAGCTACCAGGACTATGCCTGGCCTAACCCATTTCATAGGTTCATAGGTGTGTAGTAGGCTAATCGCCCTGTAGCCTTTACAAGCCTAGCCCATAGAGGTGCCCTGACATCGTGCTGCCCGACGTTAGTTCCCAGTGCCTCTATCAAGTAGAGCCACTGGAGTGATCCCCAGAGTCACCTTTCTATTTCCCATCCACTCATCAAGATTTCTCTTGAAAAGGGCCAGTGAAGTGCTCTGCTTGACATGTATGGGAAGTCTATTCCAGAGCATGTGCAGTCTCTGGGATATGAACCTGTCCCTCCAACATGTTCTGTTGATTATGGTAATGAGGTTGAGGTCTCTGGAGCGTGTGATGTGGAGAGATTGAGATTTCTTTAGATGTAGCATTTCTAACAGAGCTGGGTCAGACATGGCTTTGTAAGTCAAGCAGAGATCACCTCTTAGTAGATGATATGAGACAAAGAATAGCTGGAGTTTTTTGAGTCTGTCCATGTACATGTGTTTAAGTTCTAGGATCTTCTTTGTGAGGTACTTTTGTGGCCTTTCCAGCTTCTGCATGTGTCTAGTGAGGTACATGCCAAATGGGACGTTATACTCGATGATTGGCCTAATGAAGGAGGAGTAGAGAGAGATGATGACCTCTTTCTTCCTGGATGCAAAACCGTTGGTAATGAGATGTGCCACATAGAAGGACTTTCTCTCCACACCACATTTCAAAGCCTCTTTAAAATTCATCTCAAAAAGTCATGGCTCTGCTCCTGCATAAAGCCTGCCTGATGCTCAGCACTTCCTCTTCTTCCACACTAGCTTCATCTTCCTCTTCTGTCACATTTCAATCTTTCATAGTCTGCAGGATCCTAAGGCTCTTCTAGCTCCTTCTCTGTTTCTATACCATATCCTTAAGCTACTGCTCAGGCTGTATTGCTTCTATTCTTTTTAACTCTCTCACTATCTTTTTGTATCACTAACTTTCTGGCTATTATTTTCCTAATGGAAACTAACATTCTATGTATTTATTTACTTTTTCATGTACTATAGCAGTGAATGTCACACTTTGCTCTACCTATGTACTATTTTTTGGACAATACATCATGTATAGTGAGATTGACTATTATTGTCTATAATGTTTTTAAGTCTATAGAATCATCTAGATATGTAGAATATATTGTAACATCCTGTAATATAGTTTGTTCTTTCAACTTATTTTGTATAGTATTTCTAATGTGATTTGTACTGTATTGGATTTTACTGTATTTTTATTGTACTGCATGTGGAGCTTTTCTCCCCGGGCCTCTGCTGAAAATGGGTTCTGTAGACCCAGTCAGACCACCCTGGTAAACAAATGTCAAATAAATAAATATATCTTTGCATTGATGTGTTGTGGCATCTATAGATTATCTGACCCTTATTTCTAAACACAGGAGGGAATCTTCACTTTCATTACTGATTTTAAAATTTAATGAGATCCATTGACTCAGTTCTGGTGAAACTATGTACAGTTACCACTTGAGTGTGATTCAAACAATGTTCTGTAACTTGTGATCTTAGGTAGTCAGTTCAAATTCAACCATTACTCGTTTAAGTAATTGCGAGTGCGGAAGAGGGTGAAGAAGAGAGTACAGGCAGGGTGGAGTGAGTGGGGAAGAGTGTCAGGTGTGATTTGCGGCAGACGCATACCAGTAAGAGTGAAAGGGAAGGTCAACAAGAGGGCAGTGATACCAGCTATGTTATATGGTTTGGAGACAGTGGCATTGACATAAAGGCAAGAGTCAGAGCTGGACGTGGCAGAGTTAAAGATGTTAAGATTTGCATTCGGTGTGATGAGGATGGACAGGATTAGGAATCAGTATATTAGAGGGTCAGTGCAGGTTGGACAGTTTGGAGACAAAGCCAGAGAGGCGAGATTGCTTTGGTTTTGACATGTACTAAGGAGGGATGCTGTATATATTGGGAAAAGGATGCTAAGGATGGAGCAGCCAGGTAACAGGAAAACAGGAAGGCCTAAGACAGGTTTATGGATGTGGTGAGAGAGGACATGCAGGTGGTTGGTGTGACAGAGCAAGATGCAGAGGACAGGAAGAGATGGAAACAGATGATCCACTGTGGCAACCCCTAATGTGAACAGCTGAAAGAAGAAGTACAGGACTCATTATTCTCATTTGTCTCAATATGACTGTGAATGTTTACGTAGGTAGCAGTGTGTCACCCAGCTATCTGCTGTTGTATAGTTGTCAATTCCTCTTACAATAATTTCTTATTTTTCACAGAGAAATGCTTTAGTTGATACTGGTGATGCCATTTGATTAAATAAATTTGGCTTTCCTAAGAGAAGTATTAAGGTTTTTTTCTGGTGTGATAAAATGTGACAATGTTATGTATGATGTTGCCTTAGTAAGGCATGTGTTCAAATCCATGATTATCTACACATAGTGCATGACTGTCATTGTACCATCACAGTGATGACTGCATTATACATAACATGTAGTTAGGTATACCTAGCAGCAGACAATCTTGTGTGAGAAATAGAGCAACAGTATATTAAAGAAATTACAGGCACACATATCCCTTGCAGCATTAACATGACATCATGCCTTCAGATAACTAAATATCTCATAATTGCAGCAACAGTTCTGTATTGGTGTATTCATTCTTCTCAATATCATGTAGCTTCTGTTGTCACATAGTCAGATGTTCAAACATTGGTTGATTGCAAGCATTGTGTGTCCTTATACTTGCGCATGAATGAAATCCACCACAGTTACAATGTGCACAATTATAGTAGGACAGGCCTCTCCATCCTTTTTATAGCATGCAAATTGTTTGCAACATAATCATATGATGTAATGACTTCACATAGGTGCAGTCTAGCAGTTATGCTAAGACTTCCTCTGTAGTGAAGGTGATTCATGCACATGCCATTAATGGGTGGCTGTACATAGCTTGCTGTTCAGTTCCTGCACAGACCAACATTATATGAATGTACTGACATTACACAAACAACACTGCATCAAGTTATTAGTATACATATTTACATTGGGCAAACAGATATAAAACATGTTGTAATTTCATGGCAGAGAAACAGTTCTTCTGAGAAAGTCTTGGTGTGAGTGCTCCTGTGGCAGATGCATTCAGTACTGAGTTGTACAGCATATCTACACAGATAAAGTGTGGTTCAAATCTGGGACAGTGTGTATACAAAACACAGGAAAAAAGCTTCCTTGGCCAAAAAAAGAGCACACTGATATCAGACTGCTCACAGTTGTATGAACATTAACAGAGGTGGCTCATTGTCGTCATTCTGAAAAATTATCATCAAAATCCATTCTTACTTCACAGTTGTTTGTGACAAACTCCATTGCTATTTCCTGTGGCAGATGCAGTGAATACACACTCTAGTGTGTAGTATGATAGACAGAGGTTTGAATCTGGTAACATCTGTCTGTCGGATAACTGTGTCAGACAGGAGTGGCTTAGGCAAAGAAAGTAGTTATGGCAAAGTGAGAGGGCCACATTTTTAAGGCCTCATGCTCTAAGGAGGATCCACTCCCATTACAACAGGAAAATGCTGTAAGCCCTTCAAGGGTGTTCTCAGTGACATAAACAGCATGCCTGTTTCCATGCTGTCAGTTGTTGATTTGCAGCTTTCTGATATCTGTCCTGGCATGTGTTTAAGTCTGGCAAAATGCAAATGTTGAGAATGTCATTGATTACTCACAGTCTTTACTAATTTTTCAAATAATAATAATAATAATGCTCTGTATTACATGTCTTCATCCAAACAGGTATGTATCATTGTATTTTTTTCTATACACTATAGAGCTGTATAGAACATGAAGCTACATAACACTTCAAACTGTATGTCATGCGGCAAGATCATACCCTCGTATTTATTTCTGTGGAAATCTCATTTTATTATGTGTACATTCTCACCATTTACTGTCCTTTGCATCTTAAATATTTCAATCAACTTGCACTTATTTTGTAAAAACTATCCATGTGTGCTCACTTACTAGGTTTGCCTTTTGTTTACATTTGTGTGGTAGAGAGTCTCTGGACCTTTCTTGTGGCTGCCAACACTTCTCTTGGCCAAGAAAATGTGCTGAAAATGTATATACTTGATGAACAACATGCATATTCCATGGGGAGCCTGCTGTCATCAGGCTAACATGCTAAAATTGTATAGACTTAGCACAAAGTGTGCAAGATTCATAATGAATCCCAGGAATTGTGAAGGCATACATTTGAATTTATTGCAATGATGTCTATTAAGTCTATGTTCAGATCTATGTGGACTTAATCATCACTGCATTATTTTGAGTTGTTCTTTATTGAATTGCACTCAGCACTCATCACATATTACCACTTCTTGTAAAAAATGGTGAATAGGCATTGCATCACTGATATTATGGTTTGACGAAAGTTCTTATTGTCGACTAATAATGGTTGACTAAATTGCTAATGATACAGGTTAGATAAATCCCATAATACCCATACATATAACTATATCTATCTATCTATCTATCTATCTATCTATCTATCTATCTATCTATCTATCTATCTATCTATCTAGGTATTATGGAATATGATATATATATATATATATATATATATATATATATATATATATATATATGGGATCTGTATGGATCACCGAATGGCAACATAACCTAAACAGATTCAACCGGACATACTTGCACAAAAGTGCTTTTCATTGAAAGGCATTTTCACGTAAGTATGCCTGTTGCGGAGATCGCACTGCAGTAGGGATAAGGGATAATTCCCTTTTCCCCACTGTAGTGCGACCTCGGAGTGAGAATAATTAAGTAGGGGGTGTGGGGGGTGCAGGGGGGCTTGCCCCCCTCTAAAACATAAAAGTAATGTTTTTTTTAAACACACTTTAACGAAAGTGCTTTTTCAGTGAAAGCGCTTTCATTAAAGTGTGTTCGGTGATTGTGGATTCGGACTATTGAACTTTCGTTCAGTAGTCCTAGATCCATATATATATATATATATATATATATATATATATATATATATATATGTGTGTGTGTGTGTGTGTGTGTGTGTGTGTGTGTGTGTGTGTGTGTGTGTGTGTGTGTTGGTCTCTGTCTCTCTTTCTATATATATATATATATATATATATATATATATAGTTACACTTCAAAACATCTAAAATCCATAACATCTAAAATTCTTAACATCTAAAACTCATATCAAATTTCATAACATCTAAAATGTATAACATGTAATAGAGTATCATCAAACATGTAAATGTTATAGTTTATTCTGTAAATCTTGTATATTGTAGTTTTTATTTCTATAGTTATTATTTATATAGTGTAGAAATTTATACAATTTATATAGTGTTTACTTTGCCACTCTGTATGTGTTTTTTAGGCCATATAGGTAAGTAATACAGACGTACATTCTTTATGGTGATCATGATACAGTGGGGTTAGGAAATTAACTTTTTCCCACTGTAGTGCGATCTCGGAGTTGGTATATTGAATTTGCGAGGAGTGTGGGGGGGTGCAGGGGGGCTTTCCCTCTTGCAGAAACTTAGTAAAAAGTGTGTTTGTTAGTTTGGTGTGTTTATATGTGGAGGGGATGTTATTTTCATGTGATTTGTAGTGTTTGATATTATGATGCATATTTTAGATGTTATGAAATTTGATGTTACGGGTTTTAGATGTTTTGGGTTTGAGATGTTATGGTTTAGATGTTATGAATTTAGATGTTATGGGTTTTAGATGTTTTGAAGTAGAGCCATATATGTATATCTATATATATATATATATATATATATATATATATATATATATATATATATATATATATATATATATATATATATATATATATATATATATATATATATATATATATATATGTATGTGTATGCGTGTGTGTGTGTGTGTGTGTGTGTGTGTGTGTGTGTGTGTGTGTGTGTGTGTGTGTGTGTGTGTGTGTGTGTGTGTGTGTGTGTGTGTGTGTGTATAAACACACACACACACACAAACACACACGCACACACACACACACACACACACACACACACACACACACACAAACATACACATGCATTACAGTTGAGGCTAATAATACATGCCAGTGATACGGACCCTTCCTGCTTTATGTTAATTTGTTATCATCAGTCAGACTCATATTGCACACCAAGCTTGCACATTACTGCATATTCTTTAAAACAAGCCAGCTACAATACAATACCTTATGGTAGCTGTAGCTAAAAACCCTTTCTCTCCGAAAGGTGGTTACTATCAGTGTAAATTCACCAACTTAGCGTATTTACTCTAAAAGATATTAATAAAGAGCTAGTCACAAGCCTTTGAGAATGAATAATGCAAATCCTTAAAATCAAGAAATACTCTATGAATATTAAATATATAAACTGATAGATTGTGGCACCTAGGAAAGTGAAAACAAGGATGTCAACAGACATGTATAAAGAAAAAACGCTAACAGCTGTCTCATACTTCTCATCTGTCTAAAACATTTGTGATCTACCACTTGTTTATAATAGATATAGCTACAGATACAGATATAGATTTATAGGTATATAAATACCGATATAGCTATGTAGATATAGGTATATATATATATATATATATATATATATATATTTACACACACACACACACACACACACACACACACACACACACACACAGTATATATAAACACACACACATGAAAAGATGCTTAGGAGAAATATATGAACATGGACTTTCTACCCCAGTAATTAGCTGCATCTCTTTTCTTCATTTCATGTAAAAATTCTGTACTTCAAAACTTCATAAAAGTTCATTATATATGACAGAAGAAAAGCATTGACTGAGCTCAGCAATTGCACTCTGAAATTTAACAGAAGAGTCTCAGTACACAAGGATTCTCAAAGGTAATGTCTTAGAATAAGTCAGTACTGACCATCCTCACTTAGTATTTTCAAGTTAGGAAATTCCCTTTTGGTATTACATGAAGAAAACATGATACATTTTATTTCCTGTAGAGTTGCAGCTTTAAATATTAATAGTTTTCCTGGAGCATGATTGTTTAGATAAGCAGTTTTAATCCCAGACATGGTAACATAGCTTTTAGAAGGTAGAGTTTGTGTGTGTGTGTGTGTGTGTGTGTGTGTGTGTGTGTGTGTGTGTGTGTGTGTGTGTGTGTGTGTGTGTGCGCATGCGCGTGTGTCCGTATGCACGTGTTGTGTGTGTGTGTGTGTGTATGTGCGTGTGTGTGTATGTGCGTGTGTGTAGATGACCCTGAGGGAAGTGACTCAGCATAAAACACTGGCTGCACTCCATGCAAGGTAGAGCTCAGTGCAATATGAAGCAGGTGGTGTCTGATCCACAGCTATAGGCAATGACTAGGACATCACAGAATAAACTTTCATCCATTAGTACACCCATGTACAAGCTCAACATATAAAAAGTGCAGGTAATCTGCCTGTAATACAACAACTGTTGTACAAGGAGTGCCATGAAGAACGCATGCATGACAGGCATCATGACTACAGTGCATGCAGTCTTCTCATTCTGTACCAGACTAGACATGAGGGGAAACTGGTTTACTACGAAAACTCTTCCAGTTGTACTATATTACCTGCATACATCTTCTTCAATGAATGTTGAGAATGACTTATGCATTGTCGAACTTCCCATGTGAGTTGTGATTGACAGTACCACATCGCTATCACACACACTGCAACTGCTTCATTTGTAGGGGGGATTTGCCAGTGCAGATAATCTAACCTCCCATCATATACCGCCTGCAGTGCCAAGTTCCTCTTACAAGTAAAGCTGTTGCTTTACCTCTTTACCAAGTCATGCCATTCTCTTCATTGCTCTACTCCTTTGCTTCAGGGTTGTACATTGAAGGTTTTCACAGATGTTCATCTCTGAAGTATTTTGGCAGTACAAACCCAGTTCTCCTATTGGAATCAGATGTTGGGCTCTACCAGTCCCCATTTGCATACTCTGAATGGAAACTGGTGGACCCCATGGCTTTAGCCTTAGGTAGGACATAACTACTCAACACAGCATTTTACCCCACACCCAGGTCCTTTTAGAACTGAAGTCATAATTTTACATAAGTTTACCAATATCACTATAGAATGCATTCTGTTCTAATGCCGTATTATTCATACTCTCTTTCATACACCAGGTCATTTGTATCTTACCTCATTTCCGTGCTTACAGTGGAAACTTCTGCTCAATTTTATCAATGACTCAGAAATTTGGAATCAACAAGAGCAATTTCATCAGTCAAACTTAACTCTTATTTCAGACAAACTGAGGAAAAAATATGGCAGCAGTCTTAATAACCTCTAAGAATCGTATATGTTGAGAAAAGTATATTGCCTGTATTACTCACTGCCCAGAGTTCTATTCCATAACTTATTAGTGGATATACCACCTCATTTAGAAATGTTATCATTTGGACAAGAGACAGTCCACCAATACTTGCATGCACTCTCTAAAGACCATATGCATCCTGTTTATACTTGTTTTGTCAAAGCTCATATGTACTTTCATAGATTTTGTTTTTGGGAAGCACCACAAGGTATAGAAAAAATTCCATTATGCATACTTCCTTCCAATTTATTTTAATCATAATTTAGTTATTCTTTGTATTGAAAAAATAATCTTTGTTTTACCAGAATTAATTGCAAGAGTATATTTGTATGTAAAATATTCCAGGGCAACAATTTGCCTTCTGAGTGCATGACAACTAAAAACAAGATGTGCTATGACCTTTTATTTTTCAGTTGTCTTCCCTGATTTCATTCAAAGTATTATATATGCCATTAACATATCTCAGTAAAAGGCAGGGTGGCCAAAATAGAGCACTACTTTACATAACCAGTACCTCAAATTCTTAGATACAACTATTTGAGGATAATTTTTACCCTGCTCCATGCTGGGGTGCATACAGTTTCTATTTTGGCTATTTAGTTTTCAGAAATGTCAGCTTATTTCAAATCAACCACATTAATATATGCCAGAAAGAGACAAGAAGCAAAAGTATAGCCATGTCTTGCATACCTCATTATCTTAAATTCATCTGAAAGATAGCCTTTTGAGGCAGTTTTTATCTGGCCCAAAAATGGAGTCCATCAAGCTTCAGTAATGATTATTAAGCATTCAGTAATGCCAATGTTTTTCAAAACCTTCCATGATGTCTCCATTCACACTGCTGACTGTTGTTTCAAAGTCTTTGAATGCAGGGTATAACTTTTGTGAGCCAAGCATTACATATTCTCTATTAAATCATGATGTTTCCATTCACACTGTTGACTGTTGTTTCACAGTCTTTCAATGCAGCGTATGACCTTTGTGAGCTAAGTGTTACATATTCTCTATTACATGGCTCAGAATAAGGTGCATATCTAACACTGGTTAGTTCTGCCTAAAGACATACTAATGTGCTGTCAGTGTAGCTTCTTCTATCATCTGTTTGTTTAGGTTCACAAGCAATAAATTGAAAAATATCTTGCAGAGCTGTTTAGAAGAGTAGCAGAAAGACATATGTTTAGAGTTATCATCCTTCTTGCAGATGGGAACTGTTATACCCTGTTTTCAGGCAAAAGGAAATGCAAGGCTTTGCAGATATTTTCTAAACTCATGAGCAGTAATGTCACATCCTTCCTCTTGTCCGTTATATATTTTTCCTTACACTATCAGAGCCTGGTACCATTTTCTTTTTAACTGTTGGATATCATGTCTTATTCTAACAGTAGTGGCTTGAATATATTTAT
This sequence comes from Protopterus annectens, assembly GCF_019279795.1. Taxonomy (NCBI): domain Eukaryota; kingdom Metazoa; phylum Chordata; order Ceratodontiformes; family Protopteridae; genus Protopterus; species Protopterus annectens. The sequence goes on from NC_056736.1 coordinate 508,280,887, forward strand.
CCAACTTTTTAAATTAGCTCTTTATTCCTCCTTGGTACTCCGACCAGTGTTTCTTGCCCAAAGTTTTCTTTGAGAAATCTGATCATATCTTCGCATCTATCAACCAGTCACCTGGGCTATAAAGTTTGCCTGTGGACCAGTCATAAGTGCTCAGGCTTTTCTATTGTCATTCTTTATCATCACCTGCAACTCCTGCTCCCATCTTTTCTTTATAAACTGCATGTACCAATCTTTTCTGCTAGATACACCAATGGTGGAACCTGTGAGAGCATAATGATAAAACATATGGCAGTGCTGGAACATATGTCTTACTCTTCCAACCCATGGCACCCAAACTGGTACAGGGTACTTAAGCAAATAGCTTATGGGCACATTTATTCTTTGTGTTGTGGGTTTTCATCATTGCAATACCAATATACCCAGAGATCACATAGAAGAGGTAATCAATCCACAGTACAGGAGATGCCATGAAGAATGCATACATGATAGGTAAATGCATACATGACAGGTAAATGACTATCATACAAGCAGTCATCTCTTTTACTGATGGGGATGGGCATAAGGTACCACTGTATCACTAGGAAATTTTTTTAACAACCTTCCTTCCAATTCATCTTGTAATATTTTTTTAAGTTAAGTCTAATTTATCCAAGTTCACTCGCTGTCAAACCATGTTTCTGTATTTCCATCTTTTGCCTTTCTGGACCAGTCTGTAGCATATAAAATAGCTTCCTCATGTACATCCATATTATTGCCGTTTTGATTTAATTATCTCTATTTCTAAGCAAATTATTTTGAAAATACCCCTGCATTCCTTAAATCTGCTTAATGTCACTCTATTTTGCTTAATTTGAGCATCTTTATGATGTGTTATAACTTGTATAGATTCTCTGAGCCTTTATTTCTAAACACAGTAGGGAATGGTCACTATCACTACTGATTTTAAAATTTAATAACAACCATTGTCTCAGTTAGGGTGAAACTATTATTTATAGTTACCACATTTCTTTTTTTTTCCTGGATAATCCAGAAAATAAGTGCCTTATCTTGTTGTCTGATACTGGAGCTAAATGCTCTGGTTTTGAAGGAGGCTGTGCTTCAGTGTTCTTCCAAGTTTACAGTGTCCATTTGCTTTTCAATGTCAAGCCATCTATAACACTGATGAGCAACAACAAAAACAAATGTACACTGCTGCCCTGGTTGCACCAAACACTCCTTCTTGCTCATTGGCTGAGAGGCTGGACTAATGACAGACAGTGAACAAACAGTTGAGAAAAGGATGTCAAGAAGCCAGCAGAATTTGAGCAATAAATACAGTAGGGTCTTAGTCTGTGTATCCATATTTTTTGTACATTTGAGCAAAACTCTAAATTTCTTTGTCAAGAATCTGACAAATCACAAAATCAGGGATATGTTTTAATTATTACTCTGATTCTGTTAATGAACATTAACAGACCAATGAGTTTTCCATCAACATGCATTTTTTGAACATCATGAAGTATGAAACTCTACTGTCTGACATTACTTACTGACTAGTCCTCAATGATTTACCAGAAAATCAAACACTTCATGATAGAAAGGACAAACATAAAGTAAAATTAGGGACATTCAGCAAAATCAAAGACACATGCCAGCTATACAGGATAGTTTGTTTTTTACCAGCTCTTTATAGAGCTTTCATTTCATCTTCACTAGAGTGAGTGCAGACTTCCTTTTGCTGCCTGTGTAATGCTACTGGTTACCACTAGCAAAGTTTCATTTAATTCCCTGACCCCAGGAAACCAGGAAACAGAAAGGAGGGTAGCAACAGCAATGGTGAGAAGCAGCAAAGAACACTTAATTTTTGAAAAGTCCTCTTTACTATTTCAAACATAAGTGAAAAATAAGGCATTTTTCTTTTCATGGAAGTATTTAGTGCAGAAAAGATTCAGAAAGCTATGACTTAACCTCTGCTATTATTCAGTTACTATCAAATCATCACTGGCCTGCCATGTCTGGAGCAAGGCTACACAAGGTATTGTGCTTGCTAAAAATCATACTTCTCAAATATTCCACATTTTCAGGGACATCCATGATTTGTGGCTCAAAATGATGCTGCATTCTTCCTAATTAGTTGTAAAAAATGAATATTTTGGATCAAAAGGAGATTGATTACACTTCATAAATAATAAATATAACTAAAGTTATAGCCTTTGTTTACTTCAGAAAGTACATTCTAATTTACATTATCTTATTCTGACAGCTTCTGAAGATAATAATATGACTAATATTTTACAAAGTATTGCTGATTTTCTGTCATTATTTCTAGATTTAATCTTGATTTTAGAGGTAAAAGATTGGGGTCTCTATTCCTAACTAAATCTTAGTTCACTCTATAAATGCATATGTAATCTAGCACTGATAATGTCTTTTGTGTCTGTTGGAATTGCAAAAAAAATGGGGGGGGGTACTTTGTCAACCTGTCCATTTCTACAATATAATTTATCATTTTGTCTTTACTTTTTAATTCCAGTCAGTACATTAATGCTGTTTTAGTTTTACTGGAATTTAACAGACAGTTTGGGGTTGATTAAATATTGAATGTGTTTTAATCACTTGTAATTCTTGAAATGACTCATCTTTACTTATAGTTATTATTTTTATTGTGTGTACCATAGTCTAACCTCTGTCTTCCACCTCCTAATTTACTTTCCTTCAGTATTTTAGGTTGCAGTCCAATGGTATGATCAAGAACTCTTTAGTTTTATATACAGTGTCCCTTGGGTTTATGGATTTAAAACCAACCTGCGTCCAGTATTATTATTCAACCCTTTCTCTGTACTCTGCTTCCAAAAACAAGTTTCAAAAGAGTCTTGCAAAATTTATTTTCCAGTATATCAATATCATGTTTAACCCATTCATTGTCTTTTAACATTAATTAGTTTATAAAGATGTCATCATCTATATACGTTAGTCTTTCCTTATTCTAAACTATGATGTTATTTCTCTCTAATTGGAAATGTAAGCAGTTTTGTGTAACTATACTTCTGTACTTTTCCTTTGGTGATTTTCTTTCTGCTATTTTTTATTTTCCTTACTTACTTCATTCCCCACCTTTATTAACCTTCAAATCATTGTTACTTTCTTATGTTTTCTCATGTCAGTTTTTTTATTAAATCTTTCCTTCCTTCTTTCTTCCCCATGCTAGCTTTACCTGGGTTAGGGTTTCTTTTTTTCCTATTATTATATCTTATTTTTAAAATAAATCAGTTTCCTCATAGTAATTTTTTGTTGGGAAAGGCCATAACTTAAGGATTTATTACTACCTTTCATTTTACATTTCCTGTTTATCTTGATCTGTAATCTCACTTATTTGTGCATCGTGATTACATCCATTCAGATTTTTCTCTTTTACTGTAGAGATTTGCATCCCTATACAATAGGCTTCAGCTCTAATTCCTTTAATTATATGTTGGAAAATTATAGCTTGAACCATTAGTAATAATTTTCTGTGTGTGTGTATACCTTTAAGAAGCTATCCAAGGGCTTGCACAATTGTGCAAATGCAAGCTAGGCTGCCACTTTGAAGTAAGCTGTTGAGATGTAAGCACATATGTATGTAAGGTCTGTTTGTTTATGATGCTGCTGTCCATCCTGATGTGTTTATATGTATTAAAGCATTTAAATGAAAACCCCAGCCATTTTATTATATGTATTAGAGATGAATGAGCGACATGGTGTCAGAAGTGGCATGTCTAAAGGACATGGTGTCAGAAGTGGCATGTCTAAAGGACAAGGAATCAGAAATGGCATATCCAAGGGGCATGAAGTTAAAAGCATCTTGGGTAAAATGACTTAAGGCACTTGCTTGGGGCTGGTGGAATATAAAGCAGTGAATCATCTCTATACTGTGCATACTTCCCAAAACAGGTCAGAAACAAATTTCAGGTATTTAAACTTGCTCAGCACTATTTCTTTTTGTATAACATGAAATGGGGCATATTTTCTATACAGAGATGAGATTTTGTCTAACAAAGGTATCATTGTGAAAGGTCGAAAAATAATTGTTCCAAAAGCTTTGCAGCAAGAGTACATTACTATTTTGCATTGGGGTAACCCAGGAGTTGATTCTACAAAAAAGAATAGTGAGAAAGCTAGCATTTTGGCCTTCTATGTCACAAGACATCGAGAGAACAGTTTCACCTTGTTCAGTGTGTAATAGTACTAAGCCACATCAACAGAAGGCACCAATCAGCTTAGCCAGATTCCTGGATTACCATGCACAAATCCACACAAAGTTATTTCTGACAGTGGCATGCAGTTTACTATCCAACAGTTTAAAAGATTTGCAAAAGAATGGGACTTTACCCATGTCACCAGTAGCCCTGAGTACCCGAAATCAATGTATGTTGGCAGAACTTGCAGTTCAAAGTGCAAAACAGTTACTAGAGAAGTCAAAACAAGATAATAGTCATGTTTTCCTGAATCTTTTGAATCTCAGAAGTGCTTCTCATGATAAACATCTTGATTAACCTGCTCAGAGACTTTGTTGAGACAAACCAGAATCAGATTACCAATTAGTAGTCAATTGTTGGTTCCATGTGTCAAGAACAACAGGTCAGTGAAAGCTAATCTATTGAAGAAGTGCCTAACCCAGAAGTTCTACTATGATAAAACCAGCAAACTGCTCAATCCATTATGAGAGGGGGAAGTGGTAAGGATGCAAACATCCAAAGGTTATGATCAGATTGATGTCATGAAGAATATTGGTCCAGAGCTAAGATCATACACTGTGGAATCACAAAGAGCAGTTTTTAGGTGTAATGAGAAGCATTTGAGGCCAGTGTCTGGCCCTATACCACAACACATAGCCTGTGGGAAAGACTCTTTATCTCTGAGTGAGTTGTCCTGTGTTCCAATTCCAGAGGAAGTTCCAGAGGACATTCCTATTATGAATCCAGAAGTTCCTGATATGTGTTGTGCACTGCAGACTATCCCTGTTGCTAAATTTAGTCCAAACTGTTATGTTAAGAGACATGGACACATCTCTAAACCCTGTAGCAGATACAAAGCAACTTGGACATGAACATTATGTCTTGTTTCTAATGTATATAGTAATGCATGTCTAGCTCTGATATTGTTTTTCAAATGGCAATCTTTTTAAGAGGGAGGATGTAGATCAATGTGTGTGTATGTACCTTTAAGAAGCTATCCAAGGGCTTGGACATGTGCATAAATACTGAGAACATGCAAGCTAGACTGCCATTTTGAAGTAAACTGTTGAGATGTAAGCATGTATGTATGTAAGGTCTGTCTGTTAACTAGTTTGTTTGAATTCTATGATGTTGTTATCCAGCCTGATGTGTTTCTATGTATTAAAACATCTAAACGCAAACCCCAGCTTACTTGTCATATGTGTTAGAGACGAACAAGTGACAGATGGATTTTTTTAGTCTTTGTCAAGCATTATGCTATTAATCTTAATGTCTGTATTTTTCAGTAAATTGCATAGCTGTCTATAAAAAAGGGACATTTCCTATCTATGGAAGATTTCTGAGATTAGAATGAAATCTACTCTGCATCCACATTTTCTGTACAATCTGGTAATAAGTAGATGAGCATCTGGTCTTTCTCTGCTAAATCAGTTTTCTTTAGTTGAAAAAAAAGTACAGAATACTACTGTAACACTCTAGACAAAGCAAAATGGCTCCCCATACCACAAAGAGCAACTTTCCTTCTAGAACTCGTGATATTTAAACTTATCAATATGGACTTTTTCTCATTTTGTGACAGCAGATTATCACAAAGACAGACACCATTCAACCTGAGGTCATTCTCTGTCTCTACTCAAACCCCCAGCCTCCTCAACCCGTTCACTAAACTGAAACATAGCGAGTGCTCATTGACAGTTATGGCCCCTAAGATATGAGAATTTTTCCCCATCTCAACTGGGACCCAATCCCAGTTCATATTTACTAGAAACCTAAAAACCACATCTTCATAAACAAGAAAAAAAATGTAAATATTTCAGTAAGGGCAGCAAAATTTAATTATAACCTACCTAAAACTTTTAAATCTCCAGATATTGCATGCATTTAGTCAGATGAAGGCATTCATCAGACATAGGCATTTTTTGCATTTTTAACTATTATCCCTTATACTACACAATGTATGTTTCAGAATATTTATCAGAGTATTATTACCAATGTTTTTTGTCTGCATATGATGTGTCAATCTTTGCCATTAATTTATACTTCTTTATCAATTTACATACTCTGAGTTGCTTCAAGTGTCTTGTTATTCATGAATTGTATTACTTTTCATTCCTGTATTTTGTGGTGTTTTTGTTTTGCTTTTCTCTGCCTTGTACTGTCTCCCAGGCTAAGCCTGAAAATTATACACAAGGATCAATGATCTACCTTGGTTAACAAATGTGTAATTCAGTAAAGAAATAAACAAACATCAACTATGCAAACATGTCTGAAATACTCATTGTTTTTCCTCTATTGTTTCCCTTTTTTTCTCTTCAGGGCCCATCATTTCTCCACCTACTCTTAGTTCTGAAGGAGTTACCTACAAAATGAGATGTGAGACTTTCCAAACATTCTTATGTTAAATTTTCCATACCATCAACCTGTATGACCAAGGGCATTAATTATAAAATCACAAAGCATAAACACGATAATCATAAAACTCAAATAGATAAGTGCTTTTCTAAAATGCCTTCATCAGATCTTTTAAAATTGCTAAAACATCCTTATATTTAAATGAAAAGAAATCAATCCAGTTGGAATTATAGCTTCTACCCTTTCAGTAAGGGTTTTTTTTAAAGCAACCATCCCGTTTAATATTGGTGGCTTGTCAGCTTGCAAATCTCCGATCCATCCAGTTTCAATCAACTCTGTTCTATTACTTAAATTTCTACATCTCAAACTTTCTATTACAATTTCTAACCCCAAATAACACAATTTATGATTAGTATGGGTGGAAATAAGTTGGTACAAAGCCTTTGTCTTATTACTGATCCTAATGTCACTTAAGTCATCTAAAATTCTATCCTTAAAAGATCTATTAGTCTTTCCAATGATGGAAAAGGGTCTGATGAAGGCATTTTGCTGAAAGTGCTTATCTGTTTGAGTTTTATGATTATTGTTTTTATACTTTATGATTTTATAATTTACATTAAATGTTACACTAGTTTTACCCCCATTGTGGTGGCATCCTCAGATATGTTCACTGAAGACCTACAGTGTGGTTGTGTTCATGTCTGCATGCATATGGGAGTGTTTGTGCATGTCTGTACAGATATGAATGAAGCTGTATGAATGTGATTCTGTGTGTGTGTGTGTATGTGTGTGTGTGTCTGCCTGGGTGGCTACAAAAAAGGGGTTAGGTATGGAATCAAGAGTGTGTATATGTGTGCATGTGAGTGTGTGTGTGTGTGTGTGTGTGTGTGTGTGTGTGTGTGTGTGTGTGTGTGTGTGTGTGTGTGTGTGTGTGTGTGTGTGTGTCTGCCTGGCTGGTCACAAAAAAGGGGTTAGGTAGGGAATCAAAAATGTGTGTTTGTTGACTGTGTTGGAGCATGTGTGGGTGAATAGGTGAGTGTGTCCATAAGTTCAATCAGCTGTGAGGAATTTATTTGATGTTTGGTGGACATGTGTGGGCATGCGTGTGTGTGTGTGTGTGCGTGTGTGCGTGTGTGTGTGTTAGTGTGTATGTATGTACATGGGTGCTTGAATGTGTGTGTGTGTGTGTGTGTGTGTGTGTGTGTGTGTGTGTGTGTGTGTGTGTGTGTGTGTGTGTGTGTGTGTGTAAGAGGTTACCTTTGCAATAACATGCATGAGCTGCCAGTATAATCACTATAGCTGTCACATGTCTGAGAATACTGGTGCTAAAAAGGGTGATTCAAAGATATGCTGATGAGATGATAACGAGGTATTTCTCATTGTGGACATAACTGCCTCTAAATCACATTTTCTCACTATTATGTAAAGTGCCCTACCTGCAGTTGTCTGTTTACCAGAATGGTGAGAATATTTCTGAATCCTAGAGTATGTTAATGCTTACGTTTGATAAATTTTGAATGCAATGCACAATGCACATTAAAGTTAAAAAGCAGTTTAAAGTCACAGACTTAAGAACCTGTACATAAAAAAATCAATAATAGAGAAAAGATTGACTTTCTGTTGCAATGCTTATTAAAAAAAAATCAGTCTTAACTTTTCTATAAGTAGCCTAAACATCTCAGAAGTAAAGAAAATATATGTTTACTTATGTCAGACTTCAATAACCTGTTATATGGTATAGTTATCCAGTAATTTAAAACAAGCAAACATGTCCATGTCAATATAACACTTGCATGCTGTTTTACACAGTGGCAATGTTAAAACTTGTTAAATTCAGTAAACTCAGTACACGACTCATAGTGCACAATAGTATCAAATATGGTTTAGAATCATACGGTTAACTACCCTTAAATAACAATTTCTCTATGAGTATAAATTGCTTGTCTATTACATTGCTATAATAGAGCACAAATTGCCTCTTAATTGCAGTGTTTATAATGAAATTTCAGTCATATTTTTAAGCAGTATAAACTTCTCGGCAGTAGAGAAAAGTCAAACTGTGTTAAATGTTACATGCTGTGATAAGCAATAAAATAAAATAAAATAACAGAAGACAAATTAATGGTCATTAGAACAATGCCAGCAAATCAATTGTATGCAAAATCAACGTACTCAGAATGGTGCCACAGGGGGTAAACAAAGAAAAAAGATTATTAAATTGTCAGGCTTTTTATTGCATGATAATTTATCAGGCAGAGAGAGCGTGAGAGACAGAGTAATGAGTCAGTCAGTGTCTAAAATGTCCATTTAATATGTAGCTGGAAAAACAAGTCAGTCTTCTCATTCAGATAACTACCATTCCTTCTTATACACACCAGTAAATAATCAACTGTCAATAAATAATAAATTAAAAATAATGAGGAGGAAAGTTATCTTACACATATACTGTAGCCTTTAGAACAAAAATGACATATGCATAGAGCTCTAGAGACTACTGCTAGATATTGTCCTTCAACCAGGCTTTTGAATCTTTTTGTTACATTTCACAGATCCCCAGTCTTTCCCAGATCTGATAGAGCCCTCTGGCACTTGCATTCTTAGAATATGTCTAGCATGGGTGCCTCCAAAAAAAAAGCTAACCACTCCTTTTAAACTTCCACCAGTCAGTCTAGATTATATTGGTTCATCTTTCCAACTTGTCTTAACATTACAAATCAAATCCTTCTCCGCACATGGCACAACTAGCCCAACTGGCCTGGCTAACCTACTCCTGTACCTCCACTGTTACTCAGGCCAGCTCTGGGCTTTTTTGATTCCTACAGTTTTTAACATACAGTTCATTTTCTACACATGGCTACACTCCCCTGACTTGACTAGTGAGTGGCAATTTGCCTCACTGGTCCAATTGAAATATTAACCTTCATGTCATTATTCAGCCAGCCACTGGACTTCGTAGGTTAAGGTACTTACCTGTCAATCTACAGTACTTGCTGGAACTGCCAGCCATACCATCACCTGGAAACACTGTTAAGTATAGATGGGGCTAGCAGACAAAGCTACTGGCCTGTCTGAAATACCATTAATATCAATATCATGGCTATCCCAACCACCTACGTTTGATAGCACGATATCAAATTAAATATTTAAAATATATTTACAGCAAACAGAATCAAAATATAACAAATTATCAACCAACACACACAGTTATCATCTGTCTCTCTCTGCTCAGTAACAATGTTGCTGGTAAGAATGTCAAAAAGTCAGTCCTGCTACAGGTTAATGGAGGCACCTGCTAGAGACTAGAGAGAGTACAGTACTCTCCTACCGATTAAATGTGATATTTAAACCATCTGCCATATCTCTGCAGTAGTAATCAACAAATAGCTTACCGGGTACCCAAGGATTAAAAAAGCCATTTTGAAACTGTTGACAATGGCTATGTCTTTGATTTTTGTTTGTCCAGTAGTTGAGATTTATTGCTAATTTTGTATATATTTCAGCTCTACTGTAACATTTTGGTTTATGTTCATTTTAGGAGGAAGCTGAAATGCTTCAAAAGTCATGAGCAAAGCTTTTCAGTAATATAGAAATTGTACAGTGGTAGCTTCTGAAACAGCCAATTTCTAAATGTAACTTTGTTCTACTGTCTTAAAGCACATGCTCCAGGATTTAATAAAATCCATGTTGGCACAGTGTAGACCCTACATGGAATGTTACCATGTCTGTGTACATGGATCCCCCTCGGAAGCGCCATGCATATTAATCACTGCGCATTGCTGAGCGAGAGCCATGGAACACAGTTATTGAATCAGTGTAGGGAGTGTAGTGCTATGTCCACAGAAGAGTAAGACACTCCCTGCAGTGTCCAGTTTATATTATTCCAATGTTATTTTCTCTCTCTTTTTAAAGCATGTTTGCGTGGAGTGAAGCAATGCTAAGTAGCACCAAAGCACCTGCCAGACATCTAAAAATAGAAATCAGATGCATTTAATTATTTACTTAAATGTCATGTTTAAGCATAGCTGAGCAGATTTGCATGGTACAGCTCGATGCTCAGCAGTGCTTATAGGTAGCTGAGAGGTATATGTAAAGGTATAGCAGAATTCTACATATCCTTGTAGCTAAATGGGTAGAGGTACTGCCTCATGTGCAGTAGGTACAGGGTTTGAATACATGGAAGGGAAAATAAGCATTTATTTTTGAAATACAAATTATGCCAATTATTTTAAAATTCTGGCCCGCTGTGCTCCACTAGCTCTGCTAAGGTCTGCTATGCACTGCGTAAACACAATAAGGGCTAAAAATGTTCATGCACTGCTTAGCTCTGCTTGTCTGGTTTGCATACTGCTAAGCATTGTTTAGCATATGGGTCTCTGAGTTTTTGCACTGCTCAGCTCAGTTGCACTGGTTTGTGTGCTACTAAGCAATGTGCCACATTTTTAAATGTTGCCCAGTGGCATGTAAGGGAAGGAAATCAGGCTATGTTAAGCCAAATAGGTGGGAATACAGCATAATCCACTGGAATTCTGTCTCTGAAGGATACTATGGGAGGTGTTGGTGAAGGTTCGTGCTTTCAAGCATCCGTGGTCATGGTTGGACTCCTAGTAAAAAACATGATGACCGTCTGCTGCAGGGAGGTTATCAGGGCTTAAAGTGTAAGACAGAGGCCTGGGACTGGCTGGCAAGGGAACTCACCTGTGCTACTGGCATCCTCTGTACAGGTGAGCAGTGTTGTCACCACAATGATGACCTGAAGAGATGAAAGGGGGATCTCTTGGACACCTGGGTCCAAGAAGCTCAGCAGGGAATGCCTCACAAATATGTAAGTACTTTTCCCTCTGTTTTACCAATATCTAATCTGAATGTCTGCTAAACTGGTATGCATAATGGTGCACTTCCCTCCCAACAGCGGCAGAGGAGAGGGCTCGCAACATCAAGTTGCATGCCAGGCACTTGGTTAGGTTGGGTCATGAGTGTGGTGAGTATGGATATATTATCCTAACTGTAGTGAAATAAGCAAGAAAGAGTAAAGCATTAACTACAATAAAGTATATACAGTAAAGTTTGTATTGCAATAAATGTGGACTTAGAGCTGTAGTGCAATAAATGAATAATGTCAACTGTAGTGCAATAAAAACAAGAAACAATACCATTAACTACATTAAAGTATATACAATAAAGTGTATATTACAATAACTGTGGCAGTATAGCTGTATTGCAAGACCTAAATAATGACAACTGTTCTCCAATAAAAACTCAAAACAATACCAGAAACTGCATTAAAGTATATACAATAAAATCTGTAGTGCAATCAGTGTAGAATTACAGATGTTTTTCAAGAACTGATTAATGCCAACTGTTCTGCAATAACACATGAACCAATACTACTAATGCCTAGGTAAATTGTATACATCAGGATTGTCTTTTTTAACCATTGCAGTACAACTTTATGCATTCAGGCTGAAAGGTAAAGTGCTGCAAATATAATGGCTGCCAAATGTATTGTTTAACACATACCATACAGTTCAAGGCTGTTTCTAGGCCAAAACTGTTGACATAATGCTCTGTCATTCACAAACAGCACATAAGCAAGTTATATGGGTCAGGTAGCCCACTCCATGATCTGATATTGTTTGTTGACTTCACAGATATGTCAAACCAATAACAATATACTGTGTACACCTGCATTCTATATACTAATGTATAGATCGCCTACTATCTCTCTCATGCTTGAATTTAATGCATGTGTGTTCTACTGTCACTACAGGCACACATCAATCAGTCAGTAAATAGCAGTGACTCTGTATCTCAGTTTGTTAAATGCTCTGTCTGTATTACATTTTGCCACACACAGACCAGGGTTGGAATCCAGTGCTATGTAGCAGTAAATATTACAGTATCAGTCACGCAATGTTTACAGATTCTCTCTCCACAGGAACTACAGGTAAATGGGTGAGGTAGCCCATATTGTGAGTAAATAATTGTGTGTTTAGATGTCATAGACTGTTAAAATCATTAGCAAGAATGTGAAAATACAGCATAACATAAAGGAAATAAATATAATAATGATAAAATAAAATGAAACAAATAAAACATGTAATCTTGGTATGGCTATAGGCCTGGAATGTCTGTTAAAAGTTGCTGCAGCCAATTGACACATTCCATGCAGATGTCCTCTGCAGTCACTGCTATTGGGTTCTATTCTTATGCTTGCCAAGCAAGGCATGATAGTTATTTAGTTTCTTTACTGTACACATACATGTCTGTCAAGTGTCACACTGTCAAATAATGCAATTAGTAGTGCTTAATCCAGCTGTCACAGGTTTACCATCAAAATGATTACCTTAATTAGAAAGTATCATTACATTAGCCCACATTACACCTCGGTAGTTATATAGTTCCACCTGATGTGCAACTGTTCTATGTACTTGTGCACCTGCAGCTGTTACTGCTTGGCCCATACTGTCCCATGCCTATAGTTTGAGAGGTATGTAGGTGCTACAGCAGCTATAGGGGACTTGGACACATAAAGAAATGACAGACCCATAGAGTAGATAGTAGTAATGTTGTCACATAAATAGCCTATAATGGTACTAATGGACTGTTTTTCTCTCTCTACCCACACCTTATCTTCATTTATTTATTATTGTTATCCATTGGTTATGGCTACTATTAACATATGTTTTTTAAATTAACTGTTTTTGGGGCATGTGTATTATTATTGTTATGTATTATAATGGTTGCATATTAATATATCTTGTTGAATTACCTATTTTGTTGGCCTTATGCTGTAACTGTTACTGGCATGCTGTTAACATACTGATTGTTCTGTCATTTATTGTTGTGTTTCATATAATATGCATTGATATGTAATTGGGTTATTTCTACTGTTTTGGTATGCTGTTATTATTAATTATGTTTTGTTCATAACTAACCTATACTTATCGCTATACCTCTATCAACACAGCACATCAGGGTAGGTCGGCTCCCGGTGAGCCACCTACCTTGCCTCAACTGGCCATGGCACCGGGACCTAGCACATCTGGGACCCAGGCCAGTGTTGGCCTCTCTACTGCCCCTGCATCACCTGTGGCATCAGGTGGAACCTCCTCAGGGGATGGGGCCCAGCCTTCCCCTAGGAGTGGTAGCAGATGGACTGCAGTCACCCAAGAGCAAATGCATGTCATGGTGCGCAGGATCATTCATCGGACCTATGAACATCACCTGTGCTAGACTGAGGGCACACTAGCCAACCTGTAGGGACAGGCTGGCTCTAGCACCCAGCCTCCACCACAGCCACCTTTGGGGCACTGAAGGATCAGTGTTGACTGCCAATGGATGGAGATGTCAGTCACACTGCTGCTGCTATCTGGAGGTACATGTGACTCCAATTCCACAACACCCTCCCCATCTAATGTGTTTACCCCATCATGTGTCACACACTGCCCCTGTCTGCTGTCTTGTCTCTCTGCTATCATATCCTCTCCTACCTAATTTACCTCCCCACATGTACCTATGTTATTTCCACAACATTCCACTCTCTCCTTAAAAAAAAGGGCACCTGTCACACAAAAAATATGACCCCATACATAGCTCTCCATCTCACACACATGCCCACTGGGCACAACTAACTTGCTCTCATTGGGTTGTCAACACATTTATGTTGTCCTCACTGCTATCTCTGGGGTTTGAGAGTCCAAATTCTTCTACAATATCTGTCAAAAATGCACAGCTGTTGCTGTACAAGAAATGGATATCTATGGTTGTTTCCTAAACCCATCTTGCACATCACTACCTGCCTTTCACATTGTTTTTCTCCCTGCTTGCCCCCATTTCACCACTTTCCTATCACTCCCTTTTTCTTTTCTTTATATTTTTTTAACACAAGTTTGTGCAGATCGGCTCATTGTGGCACGCCACATCTCTTCACTTATCTAAGCTTAAATGAACCTTAATGAGCTTTAATGACTATACATGTCTATTACATTGTTACTCACATGTAGAAAATATGCACCTCTGCCAACTGTCGAACCCAGGAGCCCCTCAACTATAGTAAACTACATTAACCCACTACACTAAACAGACCTTAAGTGAAACAGAAGTTTCCAGCATAACATACTGATTGCTAATTACAGTTATTATGCATGTAACCAAAACAAAACACTAATGTGAAAACCGGGAGTGTATCCTGGACTCTGGTGTAATACTACATAATAAGAAAGACATATACTAATGGATGTAAATGAAGTCTGTGATAGCAGGCATATGTGCCCTTCTATCAGCAACTTGTGGAAAGACACTTGATAATGCAGCAATGGTAAACTACATGTACAACTGGGACCCTGGTGCAGAAATACAACCATATTAAGCTACTCACATACTCATGGATGTAGAAATGTTTCTCACAGCCTGAGTATGTGCACATATATCTTGCAAATACACATTCTTTTTCAGTGCCTCAATAGCTCAGTCTGTTAAATGGCCTGTATGCAGTACATTGTGCCACACAGTTATGGGTTCAAATCCAGTGTTGTGTTGCACTTCAATTACATTGTTGTGAAGACAGCAAGTAATGAATGAGTCATGCAATTTTAATCCCAACAGGTTACGGCTACTTAAAAAACAGATGTGGCTAACTTCATGGCATTCATGTCAATGGAAAATAGATGCATGACTGCCAAATCATACACAGATGCACTGTATGAACACATACATAAATGCATTGGAACTAGCCATACCCAACAGAACCAAGAAGGGCTCCTCCAAAAAAACCAAGCCAATCTGGTGGCCACCTAACATTAATGAACTCTACAACAGAAGGAAGAAACTGTTGCAGAAAAAGGTGAAGTCCCAAAACTGGAAAAATTCCCTTATTAGCCTCAAGGAAAAAGTTGAGATCCCTCATCAAAACCTCTAAAACCAGCTATGAAGGCAGAATTGCACCAGACACTAAAAACAACCGCAAAGTCTTCTATAGTTATATCAAGAATGTCCACAACAATACCCAGGTTTGCTCTGAGTTACTGAACAATGGTACCTCCTATACTGAGCCAACAGATATTGCCAACATGTGGCCACCAGATTCAGTGCCAACTTTACTCCTCTCTCCCGCCCAAAGGACAAATCACAATACCAGAGGAATGCCAGGCACCCAGCATTACTGCAGCACAGGTTAAAGCTGCATTGTCTAAGGCCAAGAATACAGCTTCCGTGGTTCCTGATAATATCCCTGGATGTGTTCTACATGAACTCCAAAGTGAACTGGCACCACATCTGTGTGCCCTGTTTAATCACAGCCTCACCTCAGGCTTTGTCCCTACCAAATGGCACACTGCTACAGTCATCCCTCTCCATAAAGGGGGAGTGAGTACAGACCCCGGGAATTCTTTCCCTATTAGCCTGATGAGTCTGATATGTAAGGCTATGGAGCACATCATGATGGACCTAACTAACAAGGATATAGGAAATCTCCAAACTCTAGATCCCACACAATTTGGTTTTGTGAAAGGTAGATCATGCCTGCTCAACCTGGTTAACTTCTTTGACTCAGTCAACAGAGCTGTGGATGAGGGCAAGGCAGTTCATACAGCCTACCTCAATCTGGCCAAGGCCTTTGATACCATTCCCCACTCAGGAATTATTGATAAACTCACCAAACTAGGCATCAACCCCTATATCACTAGGTGGGTTGCAAATTGGCTCACAGAACCCACAGTGTGAAAGTAGCAGACTCCAAGTCAGACAGCAAACTAGTCACGAGTGGAGTCTTATAGGGATCGGTCCTGGGTCTTCTGTTTGGCATCTACTTCTCAGAAGTCCAGGCCAACACAGAGGGATTTTGGCTGACCAATTCACAGATGACTGCAAGTTGGGAGCCATGATTAACTCCTCAAGTGCTGTAGACATCCTACAGAAAGGCCTCACTGAGACCTGGTGTCAAAACCATGGCCTTAAGCTTAATGACAAAAATGAGTCATCATCCCCTTTGGGAAAAACTCAGTTCCCACTAATTACCACATCGATTGGAGCCCACTGAGCACTGAATGTGTTATAAGAGATCTGGGGACACAGGTTGACAGCAACCTTTACTTCGACCACCACATTGCCACTGTGGTCAGAAAGTCCTTCTATGTGGCACATCTCATTATCAAGGGTTTTGCATCCAGAAAGAAGTAGGTCATCATCTCTCTCTACTCTTCCCTCATTACGCCAGTCATCGAGTTTAATGCCCCATTTGGCATGTACCTCACTAGACACATGCAACAGCTGGAACGGCCACAAAAGTACCTCACGAAGAGGATCCTAGGCCTTAAACACATGTCCTACATGGACAAACTCAAAAAACTCCAACTATTCTGTCTCATATTGTCTACTAAGATTTTATCTCTGCTTGACTTACAAAGCCGTGTCTGACACAGCTCTGTTAGAAATGCTACATCTAAGAAATCCAAATCCCTCTGCACCACACACTCCAGAAACCTCTACCTCATTACCACAATCAACAGAACATGCAGGATGGACAGGTTCATAACCCAGAGACTGCCCATGCTCTGGAATAGACTTCCCATACATGTCAAGCAGAGCACCTCACTGACCCTCTTCAAGAGTAATCTTGATCAGTGGATGGGAAATAGAAAGTTCACCCCAGGGATCATTGCAGTGGCTCTACTTGATAAAGGCAATGGGAACTAATGTCAGGTGGCATGATACCATGACACTTCTATGGGCTAGACTTGTAAAGGCTCCAGGGCCATTAGCCTAGTACACACCTATTAACTTATAAACCTATAATTATCTGCTACCCATTTGTGCAAGCCAAAGGCCTGCAGGTAGGGGCACACTGCACATATCTGTATAGCCTAACTATATGTTGCCTACTATTCTGTTATTGGCACTGTTGCGTAACAGATGTACCTTAAGCACATGCCTCAGTTAGATTGTAAAGGGTACCCTCACCCTGGCTCTGCTGTAACAACAGGGCTGCCACAGCTGCCACAGTTACACATACAGCTTGCTGTCCTCCAAATTGTTCAACCTCCGCCATGTGTTCTAGGCTGCAGCAGTAGCTGCAGCCTGTAGCATACATAGCTGTATGTTAAGGTAGCTGCTACAGAATTACCATACCAACCCCCTAGAACAAGGGATCTGGACACAACCATACATAAGTTGGGGGCAAAGGCCCAGAGATAGGGACATGTTTAATAATTTTCTCCTACAAAGATAATAAGTTGCTAGAATAGCAGCTACTGCATTAGCATGCATATTATGATGGATATGAAGTGCAACACTCACATGTCTCTCTTCCCTTACTGACCTCATTCCACAATGTTTGACAGTGAGCTGCCAGATGACCACAATGTCATGGGATACTAACCAAACATATGAGGCAAAATTGTGGACATACATCATAAATTTCTACAGTGGACATTATTTGCACCTACCCTCTGTGATGCTGTAGTCTCCACACCTCAGTAATGTCCATCTCAAAAACTAAGACAGGGGCCAAGGCCTACATGAAGGCCTTATATATTGCACTGTGGTGGTATGTCATTGGCCAATGATAGTGCAATTCAGCTGTTTTGGCAGCAATTAGCAATTTTGAGCCACAAATTGGAGGCAATTACCTGTTAAAGAGCATTACCTTCAAAAGGCAAGCAACTGGTTATGGGGAACAGGTCTGCATGAGATTTCAGTCACACAGACAGCATATATCCAAAACATTTCTAGAGGAAAGATTCAAAAAAGGAATACTGCACTCCATCAGGTATATAATAGGTTTCTCCATATATTGGGATGCAGATGGGAGGATGGAGGTATGAGGAATAGGGATTACAGCACTAGGCTTGCCTTAGATCTATGGTGATGACATGTCATTGATACTCTGCTGTCCAACACCTACAAGCATGCCTCTCACCTGTCCCTGCTTTCAATAACATCTCAGCTCTGTCCCTGTCAATCCCATTTACAAGGGTTGGCTGTTGTAGGAAAGCTAGTTTATTACACCTAATACATAGTGATAATAACTAAGGATGTGCACTCCTGTAACATCAAACAATGTACTGTAATTCACCTCCTCTCATTCTGTCAATGTGCAACATAAATAGCTCTAACATTGTATAAGTGTCCCTGAGTATCACTGATGTATTTTGGCTAAGTCCCTCTTTCATTGACATTTGTCCCTGTTTGGCTGAGAGGTTATGGATAACATACTGTCAACCTCCTACAGCAAGAAAACAGGACAAAGCCATAATTAATGGGGGGCCAAAGGCCCAAACTCAGCAACAGAGTAGAAATATTGCTCGTAGAAAGTAAGAACATGAATAGACTAACAGATACTACTGTAGCATAACTGTATTCGGGGGGGGGGGGTACGTGTGAAAGTCAGATTTTGTCTTTATTTTCTGACATCAACCATCAATGTTCAGCTAATCATTTGCCAGACATCCATAAGTTTGTGTAAAAAGGACCTCATCTATAAGGCAAACATTTTGACATTCTACAAACATCTGTATAGTTGAGAGGTCTGATGCCTACAGGGAACATATGCTACAACAGGTTTGCATTGCTTTCTGTCATTGTGGCACACTGGTGTTGCTGGACTGTCCTCATATAGTCATTGTAATAGCACACTGCTATTTTTCTGAGAGTGGCTGTATGACATATTAGTGGGAATATTCCCATAGGGGACACACCACAGTAGACTGTAGTCATGGGTGTAAGGACATACAGCAAAATCTGTCATGGCACTCAGGCACATAACCCAGTATTGCTACTATCTTGGTGATATCCACACATGTAGTGTGTTTCCAGACTGTGGGGTATAATGTATGAGGGAGCAGTGGATAGTGCAGGCCATTATGGGAGTGCAGGATCTGTACAAAGTGGACGTCCAAGTACCTGGTCCTGTAATGTGCTCCCCTCTTGTTGTCTTTCAGGAACCATGCACCACAGGAGATATCCACCATTCTCAACTGCGGAGAATGACGTCATTATGGATGGCCTTAGACACCACCATCACATCTTGCTTTCCAGAGGTCGGCACAATCATGAACAGCGGGCAACATTGTGAGCAGACCTTCTGCGGGCTGTTAATCAGATTGGCCTACAGGATATGACCTATGAGCAGGTCCAACACCGGGCCACAGATATGGTGAATGCTGCATAGCAAAGGGCAGCTGCTGTTGCCAGGGATCATGCTGCCATCGGTAGAAGGACTGCAATGGAATAATCACTCTCAGCCACAGATGAATTCCTGGTGAACCTAGGATCAACCAACATTGCCCAGGCATCCATCATGCCATAAATCCTGCAGGTGAGTTCCCTAGCATCTACAGAAGAGGAGCATCCAGGTAAGCTTACTGTGTTCGCCAGTGTAATACTGTATCAGTCATTGTGCCAGGCTATACATACCAGTACATAGGGGTCATGTCTATTTGCAATGGAGGAAGGTTGGGTTTTATGCACAGCTGTGCACACATACTTAGAATGTCGGCAATATAGCCATTATCAGAGTAGGTACTGTATATGTGGATATATGCACATATTACCTTGCAGCGCTGCAACATTTGGTGGTGCTGACAATATCTCTCCCTCACCTTTTCATAGGTCCATCAGGTGTGTACGAAGTCCATGGTCCTGTATCTGTTAAGTGTGATACTGTTGTTTTATGGATCATACATACGCTATGGAAGTTAAGGGCTGCCATTTTGCTTTATCCATAACTGTTGTGCTTAGCCAGAGTAGAATATTTGTATATTCCATTCTGGAACAGTTAAATACAGTGCATAGACTGGGTAATCACAGATGTGTATTTGTGCAAACATTAACACATTTGCTTATAGTTATGAACGGCTATGCAGCCTGCTATGCATGAGAAAATTACTCCAAGATGCCTATTCAAACACAATAGGGAGATAGTACATACCTGAGGCAGAGATTTACTGGCATATCATTCTTAAGCTAGGTGTACTGGGTTTTATGTGCAGATCTGTCATATTGCATACCTCACAGGGGTATTGTACTGGCAACATTAACTGGATGTAGCTAAAGTGCATGTTATAAAGGGCCTGACTTGTTTATTTATTCTTTATTTATCATTGTATTTGCCATTTGTTAACCTGGTTAGTCCAGCTGAGTCATTTGGCCCATTTTCAGTGGAGACCAGAGGTGAAAAGCTCCAGTAATACTAAAACTTTAGAAAAATGGTTACAATACAGTAAAATGTAAGAAATTAACAGTGTTCATACCTCAGAGAAATAAAAATAAATGAGATAAATAAAAGATAACAGAGTCATGTACAGTATACAGTAGAAGTACAAATGAATCAAGTATATGCAAAGTAAGAGTTTAACAACTTAGTTCATATTTTTTTATGCTCAAGTCTCAGTTCACAGTTAATTATTACAGTAGAGGCAACAAATGAATTCATATGTGTGCAAAAATAGAGTTTAACAACTTAATTTGTTTATCATTCTATAGTTTCAAATCACTGTTTATTATTAAGTGAAGCAATAGATTTTAGTGGATATTCTTTACATGGAATAGTAGATTCTTGTATAACACTATGACAGGTTGAAACAGAATTGGAGAAGTTATGGCAAGAAACAGGTACTTGAGTTCTTGGAGGATTTTGGCATGAACAGATTCTTGAGTTCAAAAGGTAGGTGATACTAGTGAAGTTATGAATGTTAGGGGGTAGCCTGTTCCAGGCTATGGAGACAGAATGTCTATAAAGGAGTTTGCTAATGTTTTTGTGAGGTTTATAGATATCTAAAATGTTCTGGTCTAAGCTTTGAAGTGGCCTAGCTGGAGTATAGTGGAATACAAGTGAAGAGCGTGAGGGACAGGCCAAGGATTTATTTAGTAGGGAATAAGTGAGCTGCAGCTGAGGGATAAGTAGGAGCTTGGGGAATTTAAGCCATTTGAGTTGGTTTAGGGCAAAGGAATGATGAGATTTGTATGTTAGGTTACTGGCAAATCTGGCTATGCCATTATAGGCTTGTTCAAGTTTGGATAGGAGTGATGGATGGACATGAGTAAGGATAGGAGAGGCATAGACAAGGGAAGGGAGGAGAAGGGCTTGAGCAAGAGAGGGTTTAGTTTTGGGAGCCAGGAATTTTTTTGTTTTTGTGGATAAGGCCTCGTTTTTTGTTGTTTTTTTTTTTTATACACCGTTGTATATGGATGTCAAATTTTAGCTGGTTGTCAATTATATTTCCAAGTAGTTTGGTGTGGGGATCAGGTGTGATGGGAGTTTTATTGAGAAAGAGAATGGTAAAAGAGGATTTGTGGTGTGAGAGTGATTTGGGAAGGCAAAGTAGGAGCTTAGTCTTTTTGGGGTTAAGTATAAGTTGGTGTTCAGTTAGCCATTTTTTAACAGATGAGAAAGTATGTTGTATGATAGAATGAAGGTTAGAGATGTTATCAGAGATAGAGATGACAGTAGAGTTGTTGGAGTATTGTATGAGGGAAGAAGATGTGCAGAAGGAGTGTAGATCATTAGTGAAGATGTTGAAAAGGAAAAGGCTAAGGATTGAGCCCTGAGGGACATGTCTGTGTATGTTGTTGTGAGTTTGTCTGTTGTGCATGGGATCAGAGATGAGAAGATGTGGCACATGTAATATAGCTGTGGATCCTCATCTGTAAGAGTCTGTGTGGTTTACCATACATAATAGTGCAAGTAGTAATGTACTGCTTTTGTCTTGCTTCTCACGGCTGAACAGGGGGGGGTTGGCATCTGTCCCCTTCACAACTTGATGTCAGCGCCTCATCGGACTCTGATGATGATGGTGGAGATACTGAGGCACAGTAGGGTTGTTGGGGGCTGAATCTTTCCCAGACATTGAAATCCTTCTTCTGCCACAATTCTCCCCGCACACAGTCTGTCCATACACACCCAGTCCCCAGAGGCCACAGATATTGGACAGTCAGAGGGTGGCAACATTGCACAGGACAGTGTGACAACTATTGCATCAGTGAGTGTAGATACTGGCCATAGCCAGAGAGCTGGCAAGGTCCCACACAGGCAGATTGACAGGGGTGCACAAAGGAGGCCTGTTGCCCATCCACCACATGTCACAGTTGTCACATCACGGGTCACTTGCCGCACATTTCAGGCCATCATGGAGGCACAGGCATGTTCTGAATGTAACACCGGATGGATGCTTAGGGTTATGGATGCAGCACAGTCTGATATCCATGACTGCCTCTACCGGATTGTGATAAACTGGATCGGTTCACTGATGTAGTGGACAGATGGTTGGCTGAGACAGTGCCTGTCTTTGACTGCACATTGTCTGTGATGGAACATCTGGTTGGAGTTGGGTGTCAGACAGGTAAACGTAGGTCAGCAACACCATTGGCTGAGAGTCCACATGGCCATGCACACTCACGCTCCAGTAGAGACAGTACCTCCAGCACTACAGAGGGAAGTGTGCTGTCCACACCATGATGTGGAAGGCCATGTGGGCATGTGGTCCTGGGCAGTCCCGTGAGGGACACAGGGCCAGCAGGCAGCAGTTACTGTCAGCTATTAGCACCACATCTGACCTTGGGCATGATGGTGCCAATGTTACTCCTGGTGGAGCCAGTTCCTGTGTTCATGACCAGAGACAGAAAACTGTCAACTCTACCATATATAGCCCACAGCTGTCCAACATACACATGTGTAGGGCTAGCACTGAGCTTGACTGTGTATACATACACACACATACACACACACACACACACACACACACACACACACACACACACACACACACACACACACACACACACACTCAAACACCACTGTCACATGCAGGTCACCTACAGACACACATGGCACCTATCCATGGCCCATCTAACCAGCACCCCTTCCTGACTCACACACATGCTGTCAGCTGTTTGGCTCTGCCTATTCCTCTGGCACCCCCACACCACGCCCTGCCCATGTGATGATACCTTTGTTACATCCCTGCTATCCATGCCATCGATGCAGGAACATGCAAGTATGTGTCTGATGTACAAGGTGCCTATATTAATTTACATGCACTTGTGTAATGCAGTATTGTTATGCCATGGCAGTTGTTGAGGGCCAAGACAGGTACTGTATGCTGGCATGTGTCATGACTACACATCAAACTTCGTGTATCTTTGCTGCATGATTTTAGACTGGTGGTAGTGTTACAGAATGACAGGTGTGTCATGGACCTGTGCATGTTTCTGTTCCAGGAGTCTGAGTGGTAAAACTATGGACACATGGTAGCAATACAGCAGCACAGGATGGTATGGCAGCACAGCAGAAATATGATGTCAGCAAGGTATGGAAGTATACGTGCATGGCTCCCTAGGTGCATATGTGTAGAACAGTGTGTCAGGGCAATGGTGACAGTCAGTGTAATCATGCTTTCATACTTTGTGAAAAAGTCTGCTACTCTTGAGAAGTGTCACCTAGGTTTTCTGAACATACAACTCTAGATGGCTGTGAACAGCAGTTATGCTTATGTAGATGAGGGCAATTTAGGGCCAGCAGCTAGTCACAGGGATGTAAAATGCATAACCAACCCACAGAGATAGTAGTTTTACACACACACACACACACGCACACACACACACACACACACACACACACACACACACACACACACACACACACACACAAGTTGGATGCTAGGAGATTAGAACACCTTCCTATCTAGTAGTACACACTACAGCTTGCAGTACTTACTGCATGCTTAGCAGACATGAGACTGTCAGCCAGCATTTTTAAGGTGGATGAAATCAGCAGGCCTTGTAAAGGAGGCTAACAGCTAGTCACAGGGCCATAAAGTGCATAACCATTGCATAGTGATAGGCATGTCTGTAGTGCTGCAAAGGGATATATTTAGACAGACACAAACACAAGTTGAATGATGTGAAATTAGAAACCCTATCTATATAGTAGTACACGTATAGCTTGCAGAACTTATTGCATATGCCACGGGGTTTACCTGGTAGTGCACTCTCAGCCAGCACTCTTATGGTGGATGACATTAGCAGGCCTTGTAAAGGAGGCCAGTGTTGAGGCCAGCAGCTAGTCACAGAGACATAAAATGAATAACCATTGCACAGAGATAGGCCAGATGGGCATATCTGTAGTGGTGCATGGGGATATATGTACACACATAGCACTGGCTGATGTGAGATTAGAAATTCTGCCTATCTGCTATTACACAATATAGCTTGCAGTACTTATTGTATGTGCCACAGGTTATGTCTGTTGTATATGTAGATGCAGGCACAGTAATTGTGGAGTACAGAAATTGGCCTTGTGTTAGAGAGCATGTGTGGCCTGCAGAGTGATACTGCTTGGTACTGTTATTGTAACTAGTGTCCTAGGGGAGAGATAACTGTTAATATCCCTGCTATGTGTGTATAATTACCAATATGGCCATATGTAGGTGGTTGTGATTTGATAGGCGGACATGTGGCCAGGGAAAATATGGCCTGTGCAAGGCATGCATTGCAACCAGTGTACATTACACTACCTGCTCACCTGTGTCTGTCTACAGGGTGACATTCTGTAGTCACAGGGGTCTGTGGGTGAGTGAATTATGTAATGATGCAGCCTTGATCTGGTTCCATCGGATAACTGTTGTGATGTGTAAGTGCAGATAACCTCAGCATTCCGAGGGCATGTGGGGACATTTATACACCCCCTCCCACACACACACACACACACACACACACACACACACACACACATACACATATATATATATATATATATATATATATATATATATATATGTGTGTGTGTGTGTGTGTGTGTGTGTACATATATATATCTATCTATCTATATATATATATATATATATATATATATATATATATATATATTTATATATGTATATATATCTATATATATATATATATACATATGTATATTTATGTATAAAAAAAACGATATATATATATATATATATGTATATATATATATATATATATATATATATATATATATATATATATATATATATATATATATATATATTTGTATAAAAGGTTGGACACTAAGGAGGGAGAAAAGGACCAGTACCGATTGGCTAGACAGAGGGACCGAGCCAGTAAAGATGTGCAGCAGGTAAGGGTGATAATGGGGGAAACATACTCACAAGCGAGGAGAGTGTGTTGAGCAGATGGAAAGAGTACTTTGAGAGGTTGATGAATGAAGAGAATGAGAGGGAGAGAAGGTTGGATGATGTGTGGATAGTGAATCATGAAGTGCAGTGGATTAGCAAGGGGGAAGTAAGGATAGCTATGAAGAGGATGAAGAACGGAAAAGCTGTTTGTCCAGATGACATACCTGTGGAAGCATGGAGGTGTTTAGGTGAAATGGCAGTGAATTTTTAACTAGATTGTTTAATGAAATCTTGGAAAGTGAGAGGATGCCTGAGGAATGAAGAAAAAGTGTTTTGGTACCGAATTTTAAGAATAAGGGTGATGTGCAGAGCTGTAGTAATTACAGAGGGATTAAACCGATCAGTCACAGCATGAAGTTATGGGAAAGAGTAGTGGAAGCTAGGTTAAGAAGGGAGGTGATGATTAGTGATCAGCAGTATGGTTTCATGCTAGGAAATAGATGGAGAAGTACAGAGAAGGTCAGAAGGAGTTGCATTGTGTCTTTGTGGATTTAGAGAAAGCATATGACAGGGTGCCTAGAGAGGAGTTGTGGTATTGTATGAGGAAGTCGGGAGTGTCAGAGAAGCATATAAGAGTGGTACAGGATATGTACGAGGGTAGTGTGACAGTGGTGAGGTCTGCGGTGGGAGTGACGGATGCATTTAAGATGGAGGTGGGATTACATCAAGGATCATCTCTGAGCCCTTTCTTATTTGCAATGGTGATGGACAGGTTGACAGACGAGATCAGACAGGAGTCCCCGTGGACTATGATGTTTGCAGATGACATTGTGATCTGTAGTGAGAGTATGGTACAGGTGGAGGAGACCCTGCAGAGCTGGAGATATGCTCTAGAGAGAAGAGGAATGAAGGTCAGCAGGGCTAACACAGAATATATGTGTGTGAATGAGAGGGAGGATAGAGGAATGGTGAGGATGCAAGAAGTAGAGGTGGCAAAGGTGGATGAGTTTAAGTACTTGCGATCAACAGTTCAGAGTAATGGTGAATGTAGAAGAGAGGTGAAGAAAGAGAGTACAGGCAGGATGGAGTGGGTGGAGAAGAGTGTCAGGAGTAATTTGTGACAGATGAGTACCAGTAAGAGTGAAAGGGAAGGTCTACAAGAGGGTAGTGAGACCAGCTATGTTATATGGGTTGGAGACAGTGGCATTGACAAAAAGGCAGGAGTCAGAGCTGGACTGGGTGTGACAAGGATGGACAGGATTAAGAATAAGTATCTTAGAGGGTCAGCCCAGGTTGGAAGGTTTGGAGACAAAGCCAGAGAGGCAAGATTATGTTGGTTTGGACATGAGGAGGGGTGCAGAGTATATTGGGAAAAAGATGCTAAGGATGACGCTACCAGGTAACAGGAAAAGAGGGAGGCCTAAGATAAGGTTTATGGATGTCGTGAGAGAGGACATGCAGGTGGTTGGTGTGACAGAGCAAGATGCAGAGGACAGAAAGAAATGGAAACAGTTGATCTGCTGTGGCGACCCCTAACGGGAGCAGCCGAAAGAAGAAGAAGAAGAAGATATAGATAGATATAAAATTGTGTATAACAGGGATATCACCTTAACTGCTGCTGTGTGTGTACATTATGCAAATGTGTCATGTAGATATATGTGGAAAGTCTATGATTCATTCTACTTTATATAGCTAGATATATATATATATATATATATATATATATATATATATATATATCTTATTTTATATATATATATATATATATATATATATATGTGTGTGCCACTTACGGATGGATACACTAATCATGTGTGAGGAGGATGGGGGAGACAGATACGTATATGTAGCTGTCTATATTTTTTTATTTATTTATTTAACATTTGTTGACAGGGAATGTCCAACTAGGTTCCACAGAGCCTGTTTTCAGCGGAGGCCTGGGGAGAAAATGGTCCAGATGCATGTCTTTGGAATGTGGGAGGAAACCGGAGTACCTGGAGGAAACCCACGCGAACACAGGGAGAACATGCAAACTCCACGCAGAAGGCACCCCAGCCGAGAATCGAACCGGAAAACCTCCTGCTGTGAGGTGACAATGTTAACCACTGCACCACTGTGTCGCCCTGTATATATGCAGACATATTTCCAAATAACAGGTCATTGGGCAGAAGAGGCAACAGACCTGGGCTCAAGTTAGCTAAGTGTAGGAGCATGCCAACTGTGACTGTCAGTATTTACAAGGTGACTCCAGGCCAGAGCTACCTCTACTCCAGTCCAAGATTTTGTGTGCTGCAGACCATTGGCTGCTGCACCTGCTACCACAGTACAGCACTTCCCTGATATTGTCCAAGGCATTCCCCGGCTGTTTGCTGAACTTAATATGTGACTCATACCTCTTAACTGTACAGAGCTTCACAGAATGTCCATATTTTTGCCTCATAGTTTTGGTCCATTTTACATAACATTGTGGTTTTCTGGCAAATTAGTGGCAAATCATTGAAGACTGAAGTTAAGAAATGACATACATTTGAGTTTCAGATTCCGGGTTCCTATCATGTAGTCGAACTTTTACAAGTTCGAACCACATATGGTCAAGACCATATGTTCGAATTTGTAAAGGTTTGAGCGTTTGAATGGAAATCTCCATAAGCTGAGGTTTCCATTCACTTCAATGTGATGCAATATCAGAGTTGGTATATTTAAGTAGCAGGGGGTGTGGTAGTGCAGGGAGGCTTGCCCCCCTGCTTACAACAATTTATTTTGTTGTCTGTTTTTTTTATGTTTTTTTACTTAGTCGAAGTTCTGTAACTTTGAACATAATAGTTCGACCATTAGATGTTCGGACTTATGGAACGTCAACTACATGATATAGACCCTCAGATTCCATACACATCAGGAGGTTCATGCTAATGCAACACTTATTATTCTATCAACTTTCTAATTTTGTAAGAGCAATATTTAAAACGTGTCCCTATTTGTGGGCCTTTGTCCCACTCTTATTAATGGCTTTAGCCAGATTTCTTGCTTTAAGAAGTTGAGCGGTATGATGTGACTGGGGTACATGATTTAACAGCACACACAGGGTGACAGTCTGCATACCTCTCCTTGTACATGTTTTTGCAGAATGTCTAGCATTTTGTCCCATATGTCTGCTCTGTTCCTCATATATTTGTGTTTTTCTGGTAATATAATGTAAAATGCAGTCAGTGAATTGTTGTAACTACTGGGACATTTAAATGATGGCCTTTACATTCTGCAGCTAATCTGACCTGTTGCAATCTGCTGTTGTACTAGCCACCTTCTAGGTTATTCAGAAGATGCATAATGCCTGTCTGCAGGTTTGGCCCTTTGTTCCTCCATTCACAAACAGGCACAGCTGACCTCCAATGAGCTTATAAGTCCTCAGATACACCCCCCTTTGATGTCAGCTACCTCTTCTGTGGACACCAACACAGTTCTTCACCTACACGGATGGAATCTGCGGACAGAGATACCCATTTGTGCTATCCAGTAACCCCAGCTTTTTTGCATAGAGATCCATGCACACAACCTGGAAACTCCATGGTTCCAGGCCCTGGCTCATTAGCAACAGCACCATTCCACCATTGTAGATACTCCACCCAGGGTCCTATAATACATTACTGTCACATACTACTAATTTTCATTTTTACCCTTTTTAAATATTTTATTTTTCATAACATCATGTTTACACACTGAGGTGCACCATGCAAAGATTACCTGATTATTAAAAAAAATTTTAAATTATTTTCCATTAGGTTTTGGACACACAGTGGATAGTTTTGCACATATCCGTGTCTGCTATGCTATTTCTGTCCTTCTAACTGCACTTTTACAGCCCCTGTTGTCTGTCTAACATCCTGTACACAGAATTTTTCCATGTACATTTTGGACACCAACACGAGGTCTGCAGGACTGCATATCTGCTTGCTGGATTGCTCCACCGCCATCATTTGCATGCAATTCACCTGCTCATGAGGTGATTTGCATGCTACTGAGACTTACGTGTTGGGGCACACATGCACATCCCTCAGCTCTGTTTACTCGATCACACACCTGCTTACTTTCATGTAAGCAGTGTGCTACTATGCCTTCATGGAAAAAAAGTCTGTCTAGGCTTTATTAAATTCCCCCCATGGATTATTATAAAGGCTTTAGTAATACAGTAATTTTCCTGCTTTCCATTTTAAAATAATATCACTGAAGTTCAAAAGCAGATTCATCAGTTAACTCTTAATCAGAAAAAAGTCATGCCATCTTTCATGAGACTCCACTAGTGTTTCAATCCCACACACAAACCTAGGAAGTGTTCGTGTGTGATTTTGACCTTTTATGTTCTGGTTATTCTTACCATAATTGTCTAGAGACATCACCCTAGATGATTTAAAAGAAGTAGAAAAATAAACAACAGAACAACTGTCAAACTTTGACATTGCTTGAAGTACTTCAGTCAGGACTGATGATGCATTGATTTTATATGCCTCAGACGATAGATGATAGAATATGTGGAAGGCATTACAAAATACTGGGGATGCAAAGAAGGCAGAAGGTAATGAGGTATTGAAAAAATGCACCCACGGATTCAATAAGTTACCATGACAGCAGGATGAGCAGTAGCGCTAATCACATATTCATGCTGCTCATCATGCTAACATGAATACAAGCAAGGTTTGGAGGCCAACAACAGTGTGGCCAGCTAGGAAGCAATGCAGAGCAGAAGAAACATTCATGTTTGCCTATGGGTAAACCTGCTCTTCCAGATTGTGTGGACAGCCACAATGACTACCAGGGGTGAAAATAATGCAACAACAGCAGTAACAGCACAGTAAAGAAAAGTATAACGAGTGCAATGTTCATGAAAACAATTATTTACAGAATGAAATAATGGAGGGGGGGTAAATGTCAAGGGCAACTACAAGGAAAGATACACTGGGTAGGGAAATTGTGCACAGACATGAATGATAGGAATGAATAAATAGAAAGAGGGTGTAGTAAATATGGCAAATGTCCCCAAGAAAGGATATGTCAATGTATGTACACCTCTAAGACAAGTCAGTAGTATATAACATTGTGCAAATATGTAGACAGCACAATGCGTACTGCTGTTTACATCTCTTGAGCAAGTATATTATGATATAAACTCATATGACAGTATATTTGCGATGGCCACACATGCATACATGTCACTGGAGGTGAATTTTTGCGATATAAACATCAGTGACATGCTCACTAAAGAGAACACTAAACAAGGATGGTAAATACAGTAGCGGGTATGTACTATATGTAGTTTGAAGCTCAGCAAAATGAATTTTCTTGCACATGACTGACATGTCACCATAGTTCTCAACCAATCAGGTACAAATAGCAAGAGAATCCTGAACAAATGTAGTAAGAAACAGGCACAATCATGGGCACTTTCAAAATATAACCTTTAACCTGTAGCATTGACAGAATAATTGAATGTAACTTATTATACATGTTCTACAGTAACAAACATGTACAACTGTAATGATTTTCAGTATTTTATAAGAGGAATTCACCACCCTGCCCCCAAATCTGACCATTTTCTGAGGGGTTAATAGGGACAGTGTTAAACTTGGAGTTGAGGTCAGGGCAGTACTGGTGAGTTGGGACATTTGCATGATACATAAGCCACAATCCCCTTCTACAAGTATCAAACTAACTACATCAACCTTCTCAAAAACAATGGACAACTAGTTCATAGGTTCATAGGTTGGTACTAGGCTATCGGCCCTAGAGCCTATACAAGCCTAGCCATAACAATTCCCTGGCTATTTCTTCCCACCCTATTTACTTCCCTATAATATAATATAGTCACTACTATATTCCTTGATATGTCCAAAGCTTTTGATACTGTATCTCACCAACTACTTTTCAACTCTAGCCTTCTTCAACCTCAACTCTACAGCTTTCAACTGGTTCTTTAGCTACCTTACTAATTGACAGCAGGCAACTAAATGGGATAATAAACTCTCCATACTCCTTCCACTCTCTGTTGGGGTTCCTCAGGGTTCCATCCTTGCCCCTCTGCTTTTTATTATATTCACAAATACCCGAAACACTGCCACTAAATCTGCTTCTATCATTCAATAAGCTGACAATGCTACTCTTATTTGTTCTGCTGAAACACCCCAAGAACTCCAAGATAAACTTCAAAAATCATTTCTAGATATTGAAAATTGCCTAAATGAACTTCAACTCATCCTAAACACAAACAAAACAAAATGTATGATCTTCTCCAACAGGAAATCCAAAGCAAACCCACCTCCTCTCTCCATTTATTCCATTAATAATGGCACTATAATAAAACCAGTTAACCAAACAAAGCTACTTGGTGTCACAACAGACAACGACCTAACATTTGATAAACACATATCACTCACAATTAAAAAGTTTACATCAAACTTGGTGCACTATATAGGGCCAAACCTTACCTCACTCAAAATGCCAGACTAGCCACAGCCAGATCCCACCTCCTATCTATTCTCCTTTACTGTTCTCAAATTTTCACTAACCTGCGTATGTCTGATTTATATCTATTTGATTTATGCTATAGCAAAATTTGCTGCTAATATACCCAAAATGACCCATAATTGCCTTGTTCTTCAAAAACTACACTGGCTTGAATTTCCCAATCTGTTATCACCCAATTGGCTCACTGCTGCCCACTCCATTATCCACAAACCTGAAAACTGCCCTGCACTCTCCAACCTATTACAACTAAATACCAACCCCAGGACCCGTGGATCATCTGATAAACTTATACTTAAAGTAACTAAATCCCAGAATTACTTTGGTGACTCTCTCTTCTCCTTTAAAGTAGCCAAACATTGGACAGCTTAGATGACTTCATGGTAAATTGCTGTGGCTATTGTGTACAGGGTCCTGGGTTCAAGACTTGCAAGGGCTGATTATTTTATGTCAAGCAAAGTTCCTCATTAGCACTCTTCAAGAAAAATCTTGATGAGTGGATGGGAAATAGGAAATACACCTTAGGGATCACTTCTGTAGCTCTGCCGACAGGAGCACAGGAAATTAACTTTCTTGGGTAACGTAAGCCAGGGAACCTTGTTTGCTAGGCTTACTTAGATCCTTGGGCTGGTAGCCTAGTACCTATCTATTAACCTAATACCCCAGAATATCCTAAAACACATAGTCATAGATTCAAACAGCTCCTAAAGGAATACCTTACTCAACAGTGGCTATGCTGCTGTAATACTCCTCACTAGTTTCTCATGCCATAGATTAAATGTTTCTTTTCTGCTATTTTTCTCCTTGTCTTGCTTCCACCAAATCAAAATACCACAATGGTTTATTTTACTCATGTATCTAATGAGTTTCATATTACTGTCTGTAGTAAGGCTTAGGAAATGTAATGTTTTCAGTTTTACATTGTCTTTTTGTAAATTGTGATTGTAGGCAACTTTTAAACTTTTTGTATATTCTTTGTAAATCTTTGTAAAAAATGTTGTAATTTTTTTGTACTATTATTATGAAGCTTTTCTCCCCAGGTTTCCACTGAAAATGGGCTACCTGCCCAGCCGGACAATACCCAGTTAACAAATGTAAACTAAATAAATAAACTTATGCCATCAATGTTGTTACTGAGTTGTGTACTTACTGGGTGCAATACAGAAGCATGTATCACACATGCAGCAGTAGAACACCTTAAAAGGAAGTCTACACTGTCAAATCCTAATGGGTATGCATCCTATTGAATAGTTATGTATGCCCTACCAGAAGTGTAAGCTCACTTTGTCAGCTGTGATATACTTGACTAAAGCATTCCTGCCTGACATAGGTATTGGCCATACAGATAACAACATATACGTACAGTACTATATTATGCAGTGGATTCCCTACACAAACCTGTGTATTGCATTCATATGACATATATAATACCAATGAATGTTGTCTGCAGCATCTGCAACTGATGTGTGAATTAAGACATGATCCAGTATAATGAGTGGTACAGCAGTATGTGAGACTGATGGCAACGCATCATCTATGCCCATGTACACAGAAAGTACAGCAATACAAAGTCAAATGTCAATGATCGAGGAAGCTGTCACTGTAATATTGTACATATGCCAAACAATATATGGACCACCCCCTATAAGTACATGTCGAAGCGCAAGACATGATCACGGTCCCTGATCTTGCCAGTAAAATTGTTATACTGCAATGAAATCCTAACATACATCCATATGTTTTCATGTAAACTATTAAGTTGCAATGCTGATGTGATGCAGTGGTATGTTCATGACGCAGTGCATTCACACTATAGCTGTACCTATGCTACAATTAGACTTCAAGCTGTACATCATCTCCAAATAAAATCTTGGGTAGGAATCACATGCAATACAGTGGAACTGTTAAAACAGACATCAACTCTATCCATTTCACATCATTGCATCAGTTGTATATCGTATGCCTATATGTTTATCAGTGGAAATGTATGGGTGAGGGGCCTGACACCATATATGGACACATTACAACTGAGATTGATGTGGTTCATACAGAACAGTTAATGACACAAATGTTGACAGTCACATAATGCTGCTGGGGAACACTTGTATAATCCTTATGAATAATAACACAGTAGTGCATACAATGAATCTGCCAAAGCTGCAAGTGAATCTCAAAATGTCATATGTTTATGTATATAACAGCATTTCAACATGTTGATGAACCCAGGATTATGTGCCCATGTAATCACTATGACCTAATATTGCTGTATGTCAGGTAACATTTCCAGATGCTAAATATACACATGCACATCTGTGCCATACTGCAGCTGTCACTGTGATGGTTGAATGAGAACTGTGTACAATGTGGATATACTCCAGTATCAGACCACATGCCTTATTAAGGCAACAATATACACAGCATCATCCCATGTCCTCTAGTCTTCAGGAGGCATATTACTACAGTTGTTATAGAAGGGACATGTAACTAAATTGCAGCAGTGGGCATCAATACAATAGTTCATATCCCAGACTAGAATACACTGTTGTAAGACTATAGTAAATCCACACCTTAACATAACACATGTGGCTGATGACATCAATATGTGCAATGTTCATAGGGTCACAGGAGATTACTAGGGTAATGGCCAAGAGTCCATGCAAACCCAGCCATTATTATCTTATTTAAACCAAATTGCTATTTCTAGGTGAGGGGTGATAGTAGAGTTATGTGCATTTGTGTTTGATTTTGTTACAGATTGCTTCTGTCCATATGGGACTTGGACACCAGCCCATGAGTATATAAGGAGTCACAAATCCTGTGGTCTGCAGATGACTTGTAGAGGTTTATGCAGGGGATCTGTTTCATGATGCATGTATGCATCTTTGACAGGATGACATCCTCAGTGTTCTGCAAAAAAGGATCTTAGATGGACAGAAAGAAAAAGGGGATGTTGGATTCAGGAGGCTACATAAAAGGTTCTCTTGACTGGTAGTTAAATGAGAATAGATTCAAAGCATCATACAATCACCATAATATACCACCAACCCACACACCAGTTGACTGAGGTCAGATTTGACACTAAACCTGCAGAACTAACACCGCCACAGAAGTTTAACTTGCACTCTGTCAGAGTACAATTTATACAGGATGACATCATCAAGGTATGCTGAGAAGAAGATGTTAGCAGGAGCATCTGACATTGGTGTTCGCTCACATCCTGATCTACAATTGTCTCCAGACTGACAGGTGAAGGAAGACAGCAGTAGGTAGGTTTATGCTGACATGAGTCTGTAAACAAACACACACACACACACACACACACACACACACACACACACACACACACACACACAAGTTGACTGCTGGGAGATTAGACCCCTTACCTATCTAGTCACACAAGCTAGGGAACACAGTACTTAATGCCGGCACAACTGCAGAAGTCTGATTTAAGCAGTGTCAGAGTGAACTTTACAGAGGATAACATTATCAGTGCATGCTGAGAAGAGGATGTTGGGAGGGCTGTTTGAAGTTGCTGTGGAGTCAAGTAGCAGTGTAAAAGTATCTCCTGAATATTACTTGAATGAGGGCAGCAGGACTTGGACTCATGCTCATCTGACTACACACACAAGTTAACTAATGTGAGAGTAAAACTCCTACCTATCTACTTACATAAGGTAGAGATCAGAGTACTTAATGCTAGTGCCACAGCAGAAGTCTGACTTTAACAGTGTCCAACTACATTTTATACCAGATGATATCATCATAATGTTGCAGGTTACATGCAGCGTAGGTGCAAATTCAAGATTTGTGATATGATTCTGTGAGTGCAATTTGTAAAGATTCTTATAAATATATCCTGGCAACTTAGGTCAAATAAGTTGTCATGAATGCATATTTCAGATGTGAGACAGATATGTACCTGCTTTTCAGGACACTGTGTAGATGAGACACACACACACACACACACACACACACACACACACACACACACGCACACACACGCACACACACACACACACACACACACACACACACACACACACACACACACACACACACACACACAGACACACACACAGACACACAGACACTTGGGAAACATCAGTAATGCAATGATGAAGTTGTGTCTTCATATTCGGATGAAGGTATATTCACATTAATACAAGTTACCGACAATAGCAATGGGATATGATTGTGCATGTCCAGTGTCCAGTATTAAGAATGAAGTAAAAACTGGAAGCCACAGAAAGCCAGGATAATCAGCAATCCACAAACGTTTATTGATAAACCACAGGCTAAGCACTTTTGTCTTGTAAGAAAGACATCTTCACAACCTGACTTTACAAAAGCAATGTGGATTCAAATACAGTTACAAATCAAAGTAAAACAGACAAACCCTCCCTCACACATCTCTCAGGATCAATCATGAGAAGCTGATTGGCACAGATGATGGCAAAGTATTGGAGCATGCTCTTTCAAATTTCAGGAATTCAACTTGGATTTGTGAAGTAGCAGTGTCCACTGTTGCTAATTTCTAAACTGTGAACAAATAGGGGCATACAGTAACTGACCTGATGGGGGTTAAGTTCTAAATGCATCTTTCTGTTTGTTGTTAATGTTTCATGCATCAGGCTTGCAATATACGCTATGGAACAAATTGCTGGCAGCTAGTATGATGTGCATGCTGTAGTCTATCTTTGAAATGTTAAGGCCAAAATTTTATTACATAGATAACTGTTGGACTTGCCTTCCCTGTTTGCATGATATTAAGGGCCAAGCAAATGCAGATCTCTGCTTAAGCAAAACAGTGAAAATTTTAATTTAGTATGTCTTGTGTTGCACAAACAGGCTCAGTGGCAATGTGTGACCATCAGCACTCTGAACATTACTAAGTGTGGAAAGTGCAGGCATTGCATAGATTTCTCTGTGGCACAGGGTGTAAGAGCAACGAGGTTCTGGTCAGGGCACAAATGAGCCAGAGTTCAACTTCGGATGACTTTTTGTTTTTCACAAATGATGTCAGGATGTCATCGGCTAAGTAAATGTGATGAGGACTGCAACTGTGACTATCAATGACTACAGTAAAGCATATGTGTTCCCCAAATTGTATAAGTAATGCCTACCACAATACACTTCTATAACTAGAAGCTGTTTTGCAGGCCTCACTGAAAATCACATTAATTGTGTGTACAGTTTGTTGTAAATGACAAGCGTGGTACATCTTTTGAAATGATTAGTATGACTTAGCAAATATGCTAACTATTTGTGTATAGCCAGATATTCTGAAAAGTGTGTGCAGTATGCTTCTTCACAGTAAAGACAGTTTCCACATCATATTAGATCCTACTAAAGATGCTACAGTATATTCTGCTGAGATAGAGGAGGTGATAACAGACACGGGGCTGCACAGGACATAGGAGGTACCATCCTGGCACATTCATGAACATCCTAATAGCGTGTTGGTATGATGCATCTTCACAATCAGAATATGTCCTGCTCTGTAGCATGAATTGCATGAGATAAGACTAGAGGAGACAGAGTGACAATAAACAATACATCCATATACATCTGTTTGAAGAAGATGTGGGATATCTGAAATATAATGGGGCCATGCGGGAACTGATTTTTGACTGTTATATCACTTGTGGCCCACCTTACAGTTTACTTGATAGACAGCTGTATCATACTTATGTAGGAGAAGGAGAAGACGGATGCATAAGCAACAGATACAATGTATCATATATATGTAGTAGAAGGGGTAGACAGATGGGCAGGCAACAGTTACACAGGAACATGACCTCTGAAAGCAGTCCTTAAGAGCATCCCTACTGCTGGGTTATAAGTCCTGAAAAAATGCAAATGTACATTTATACATCCGATCATCAACCAAGTATGACACAAAGGGAATCTACAGTAGACTTTGAAGCCATGCACATTACAGGAGCAATGATAACTTATTGAATTAAGGTAACATGTTGGTAATGTCCATCAACAGACTCATGACAGAATGCAGAACCCATGAGATGACATTTACATACATCAACCTAATAGATGCACTCAAGTAAAGAGGGGTGGGAGTGAAGGGGTGAATACAAGGAGAGATGGACATACAAATAACGTTTGGTGTAACGGAACATTCATGGACATGCTTTTGGTGCATCTCATTATTACTCTTCTATATTCTGCAACATGAAGTGACTGACACAGAGGTAAAGAAGGCTTAGGAGATGGACAACAGGCTTATGGAAAGCTGAACAAGGCTGCATAAATATCTCACAGCTGTGGGGATGGATTTAATTTCAAATACTCCTTTTTTGGACAGTATTCAATATATCTCCATGTGAACTCATAACTGTGACAAATGTTAAGATGTGAGTTATTAAACATATCATAGACATATAACATGACACTAAAAAATGGTGTGAGATGCATCTGGAATCAAAACCTTGATGCTATGTGCCAAAAAATCATCAGTAAAGTGATTTATGTCAACACTTCGCATAGGATGTTGCACTTTGTTACATCCAGCAGTCTAAAAACTGTCAGAGTAACTGTTTCACAGTACTGCCATTACTCTGCTTTAACTCTGTGTTCCTCTAGTGCAGGGAGGTTACGCAGCATTATGCAGAGATAACAGGACTGTTGTGGTCATTTAGAATATGAACAGCCTTTCACTAATGCTTGATATTTTTGTACAATGCCAAATTTATTTATTTATTTGGTGTCTGTTTACCAGGAAATTCTGACTGGATCGTGAGGTACCCATTTTCAGCACAGGCCCAGGCAGAAAAGCTCGAGATACATATGGTTAACAGGATGAAAAACTAGACAGACATAATAAAGTCATAACATTTGTAGAATATGAATGGCCAAAGTATGTGTTTAAGGAAATTGGGTATGTGATAATCTGCATGGATTAAGATGGATTTTGTACTGCGAACTCTGAGTAAACTGTGAATAGTGGAAAAATACTGAAAAACAGGAGCCTGCTTGAAAGCAGGAAATGTGCCTTATATGGAAGAGTATACGATTTTCTCTCTCTGCCTAGAGATGTAGTAATGTGAACTGCTTTAAGCCTATGGGTAAACCACTGATTGGTTAATTGTCCTTTGTACTAATTTAATTGGTCTAGTTTATATTTTTGTACTGTTAGCAGTATCACCAGCATATAAGCTTATGCATTCCTTTGTTCGGGGAGTCTCCCAGGTACTTTCCATGAGGCTCCCACACGTGTAAAATAAAGAGAGGAAGAAGTGTCTTGTCTTCATTTAAGGTAAAATGTTAAATGCAACAATTGGTGTCATTTACTCAGATCTGAATTGACAACCGCTGCGGCAGTTGGGGATTGAACAAAATACTTCTAGTGAAAGGGCCCATGACAGAATTT
Source organism: Protopterus annectens (assembly GCF_019279795.1). Classification (NCBI taxonomy): domain Eukaryota; kingdom Metazoa; phylum Chordata; order Ceratodontiformes; family Protopteridae; genus Protopterus; species Protopterus annectens. The sequence goes on from NC_056736.1 coordinate 508,320,429, forward strand.
TCTGTTCTGGCAGTGTTTCTTTCATTTCCTGTACTTGCCTACTTTAAAAATTTGGTATTGATAATTTTATAGAAATGTAATAATTCTTTTCATTCAGTTGTTTTGAGGTAAGTGGCATGCATTTTTTTTCTGCTATTGATTGTGCAGTATGAGAGTGGGTTAAAATGAAAAACTGGTGACATAAGAGTGAAAGGAGATACGAGAGTGGGGAAAATGATGTTTACAAAATGTCACAGCTAAATCTGTAAACTACAGTATAGCTTATTGTGTGAAAATGGGAGCGAGTGTTGGAACCATAAAAGAGCCAGAAAGAGGTACACCAGCTGGTTCTATGTTTTTTCCTGTGTCCTGGGACAGTTGTATGTTTATAAGTCAGTGGGTCAACCTCACTAAGGGTGATGGTAAACACGCCTTTCCAGAAAATAGAAGTTTTAATTAAAATATTTTGCTTAATCTCCAAGGAAAGTTAAGGAAAATAGGGAGAAGAATACCAGGGCTGTGCTGGGCAGCATTTAATGACTAGATGACAGAGGCGAAAGAAAGAGAAAAGGATTCGGTTATTAGTAGTCTAAAAGATAATCAGCAGAAATTAAAAGAGCAGTTGAGGGAGTTACAACTTACTGCTAGTAATTTAGATGTAGTAAACGGTAAATGCTTGAAGGACCCACCGTTTAAGGGGTTTTATCCTGTAAAGGAATTAGCTAAATTGCAGATAACTGAATCGTTGGAAGACGATAATGCCTGGCTTCTCCCCAGGAAAAGGGAAGCGACATTTACACCAATGAAGGCATTTTGGCCAGTTCCCCACTATAGTTGACAGTGGGAATGGATATTTTGGGCCAGATAAATTTAATCCAAATTCAGAATCGGAGTCGTCAGATGACGACAGATTGTTACCTTTGAGGGAGGTACCTAACCCAGCCCATGCTAGAAGTGCACAGGAACCACAGACCATTGTAGTACCTAGGGCATGGTCAGCTGTTGATTTTCAAGCCATTACCAAATCACTACCGCCTATCCGTAGTAATCCAGCTAAGTTCCAGCGTGTTGGTGGTGGGACATATTTGTTTACAAAATCCTACAATAGAAGAAGTCAGGGCAGTTCTTCAGTATGCCATACTGGCTGATCTGATGAAATGGATTTGGGACCATGCTAATGTCCCTACTCTGATTCCAAAACATGATGCACAAGGAGATAATGGGTTTGAAGTGGTCAGACAGGGTATAGTAGATGCTATTACAGTAATAGTCCCACCCACACCCAACTGGTCCAAAATCAAGTCAGTTCTTCAAAAAGAAGACAAACCTGTGTACGAGTATGTAAATCATCTCACTGAAGCCTTTGAGGCTTATTCTGGTTACCCAGAACTCACTGAAGGGCCAGCACAGAGCGGATTGTCGGCTGCCTTCATAGATGGGTTATGCCCACAAGTACGGGATAAGCTAAAGGAAGTATGTTTAAACTGGCCTAGTCTTGGATTGCATGAGTTAGTCACACAAGTGCAATACCTGTACGACCACTTAGCACAAGAAAAAAAGGACTTACAGGAAAAATTGGTTAAAGCGTAGATTCAGATGTGTACTGCCTTTGGGCAGCATGGACAAGGAGGACGAGGACGGGGAAGAGGGAGAGGTGGACACCAAGGGGTAGGAAACCAAAATAGACAAAACTGGCAGGAAACTCAATCAGCCCCATCCCAAAGCTATAATAATCAGACAGAGTGTTTCAATTGTGGCCAAGTAGGCCATTGGAGAAATGAATGTCCGTATCTGGCTGAGCAACCTGCCCCACCCACTGATACATCACCTCAGTGGAATTCTAATTGGACCCCATCCAATCGGCAGCCATCACAATGAAGGTTCCCTGAACAAAGACAACAGCAGTTGTGCCCTGTCATCCCTGTGGATCAAGATGGACTGCATGTTATGTTACTTGTCAAAAATAAACTGTACCCATTTTTGATTGACACTGGAGCAACCAAATCTATGTTAGCTGGTGAAGCAGCAATAAATGTCTCCCTGTCCAATAACATAACTAGAGGGGTAGGTGTCTCTGGTATTCCTATTGAATATTCTGAAACTGTCCCAATCCCAGTAACTTTGGGACCTTTACAAGACAATCATGCATTTTTAGTAGGACCTTCACCACCTTTAAATTTATTGGGGAGAGATTTGCTCTGTAAGATGGGAGCAACCATCTTCTGTACAGCTGAAGGAGTATATTTACAAGTACCTTCAGAAAAACAAGATAGTATTTTGGCTACTTTAGATGAAAATGTCACTGAAAACAATATGTATGCAGTCTGACCTCGATAAAAATATGCATTTAAATTCATTACCCTCTTATCTATGGACCACTCATGATAATGATGTTGAGTTTCTGATTCAGCCACTCCTGTTAAAATAACCTTAAAACCTGGAGCAAGGTTAGCTTGGGTACCACAGTACCCTTTGACAATAGAGGCTACATCTGGTATTGCCCCTGTCATTTCTGCCTTGGTACAACAAGGAATTATAGTACCTACAACAAGTCCATGTAATACTCCATTTCTACTGGTAAAGAAACCTGGTAAACAAGCATACAGATCTGTGAAGACTTGCGAGAAGTCAATAAAGCTGTCTTGCCTGTTTTTTCAATTGTACCAAACCCAGCTATGATTTTAAGCTGCATCCCACCTACAGCACGTTGTTTTACAGTGATAGATATCTCATCAGCTTTCTTCTCTAACCCAGTACATTCAGATAGTCAGTATTTGTTTGCATTCACTTATAAGGGCCAACAGTATACTTGGACCCGACTACCCCAAGGATATGTAGAATCTCCAATCCTATTCTCTAGAGAGATGCACAGACAACTGCCGGATTTACAGTTACCACCACGTTCAGTATTGGTCTAATATGTAGACGATATTCTTATAGCTTCACAAGATACTTAGTCTTGTATAGAGGATTCACTTCTAGTTTTAAAGTTTTTAGCTGAATGACGCTTTAAGGTAAATAAATCTAAACTGCAGTTCTGTCAAGAAAAGGTACAATACCTGGGACACATCATTTCTATGGGTTCACGTCAAATACTTCCAAGTAGAATTACCTCCATTCAGACTGCCCCCACCATGTAACTCAGAGACAACTCAGGGGGTTCCTCAGCCTAGCAGGTTATTGTAGACAGTGGGTGCCCAATTTTTCAGAAATTTTGGCCCCTCTGTTACAGCTTCTAAAAAAGGAGGTCACAGATCCTCTGCCTTGGTCCCCTGAACATGAAAACGCCTTTCAAACTATTAAAACAGCACTGATGAACCCACCTGCCCTGGGGCTCCCAGATTATTCTAAACCCTTTGTTTTCTTTTGTTGTGAAAGAAACAAGACTGCCCTGAGCCGACTGGTGCAAGCGTTACTCTTAAAAACAAAAACACAGTATCTTTCTAATGCTCACCTCACTAAATATGAGTTAAGTTTATTAAGTAATCCTGCTGTTCAAATTACATGTTGCCCACCACTAAACCCTGCTTCATTGATTCCAACTAGTGACGAGGTTGAACCACATGACTGTGTACTTGTAATTAACACTGTTCTTTCTCCTAGATTAGATTTGCAAGATGTTCCTTTGCTTAATCTTCATTTATTTTCATAGATGGGTACTGTTTACAAAATAATCTTGGCGAACTCCAGGCTGCATGTTCAGTCTGCTCGCCATCTGTGGTTTTACAAACTGGACAATTACCACCTGGCACTTCCACACAAGCCGTGGAATTAGTGGCACTTTTGTATGCATGTAAAATGGCCAAAGACAGGTCTGTTACTATTTATACTGACTCACGTTATGCCCATGGTGTTGTTCATGATTTTGGTACCTTGTGGAAGGAAAGGGGGTTTTTGACATCCTAAGGGTACTAATTAAAAATTACCTGTATATTGATCACCTCTTACAGGATTTATTATTACCTTCTAAAATTGCTGTTGTCAAGTGTGCAGCTCACCAGTCTAACGACTCCCTAGTAGCTAAAGGAAATAATTTGGCTGACTGGGCTGCCAAGCAGGCTGCTCTTTCACATACTGTTCAGGGACAATTTCTGCAGTCTCTCTTACAAACGGTTACTTTTTGCACTACTGATTTAAAAACTTTACAAAGTGAAGCATCGGAATCAGAAAGAAAAACATGGCTGGCCCAAAGTTGTTTCAAATGCTCTGATTCAATTTGGCAGCATCCTGATGGCAGATTCATTTGCCCTATATCTATGTTAAATTCTCTTATAAAAGCATATCATTTGCCAGCTCATGTAGGGTTACAGGCATTACTCAAACAAATCCAAAAGGATTGGTTCGCCCCAGGACTTTCTGCTTCTGTGCAACATTTTTTGAGCATGTGCTCCATTTGTTTACAGCATAACATTTCAAAAGGCATTCTGGCTCCTGCTCAACCGGTGCCAAAACCAATGGGACCATTTTGTGCCTTACAGTGGGGCTTTATTGAACTCCCACCTTGTTCTTGTTTTAAATATGTTTTGACTGTTGTTGATATTTTTTCAGGGTGGTTAGAAGCCTACTCATGTGCTAAAAATGATGCTATTTCAGTTACAAAAAATTGTGTTATGAATTGATACCTCGTTTTGGAGTTCCTTGTCAAATATACTCTGACCGTGGAATGCATTTTACTGCTAAGTTAGTTGAATCATTGTTTACAATGTTAGGCATTACTCTGAAATTTCATTGTCCATATAGACCACAGGCATCAGGTATTATTGAACGAATGAATCAGACCTTAAAAGCTAGACTTGCTGAAGTCACTTCAGAAACAGGCTTAACTTGGGTGCAGGCCTTACCACTAGCCTTACTTTCTATGCGAGCACAACCGCATCCTACTAAGGGTCTTTCTCCACATGAAATTCTCATGGGTCGCCCTCTGCATATGCCCATGACACTACCACCACCCTTTTCTGAATATGATGCACTTGATAATGATATTATCTTGTACTGCAAATTTCTTGTTTCCTTCCTACAGTTTCACCACCAAGTAGCAGCTGCTCAACATCTTCCAGATCCTTTCCTGTCATTTGCCCTACAACCAGATGATTGGGTTTACGTTAAGTCCTTCTCTAGAAAAACAGCACTCCAGTTGTGCTGGAAGGGGCCCTTCCTGGTTCTTCTGACAATGTTATCTGCTGTGTGACTGCAAAGATCTCCAACCTGGATCCACATTTCACACATCAAAAAAGTTGTGCCATCTGAAGACCAACAGCCTTTACCTTTTTCAACTCCGGATTATCCTCCCACTTCTACTCTTACTCGAAGTAGAACTGTTCCAGTACCTGGCAATGCCTGACATCTATCCTTTTGGAAAAGTCCAAACTCCTACACTATGCAGACTCAACAACCATTTTCACAAAAATATTGGACAGCCATTTTGGTGGTCATTCTTGTTGTACTGTTATTTTTAATGTGGCCATTTTTATTTCCTGTTCCATCGACACATCACACCAAGTGAGCTATTTGGCATCCACCTTTCAACACCTACCAAGCTATTAAATTTGCCTATGCATCATCCCTCAATGTCTCTGACTGTTGGATCTGTACTGCTTTACCTACTGTTCATGGGGGATTGATGCTAAGTACAGTCCCTTTAGGGGCTAATGAAACCTGGACGAATCTGATCTATGACACCTCAAATGTCAATTCCAAAGACAGGATAGCATTACATCTGTTTAACCATCAAAATGGAACTGTGTGTTTTCATAAATTTGGTAAAGTCAAGGTAGGATGGAGTTTTTGCAATGTGACAGTTCCCTACAGGTGTAATAATAACTCCTCCTACTGTAACACAACCTACGATTCATTCTGTGAACTGGTGCATAAAACATACGAAAAGGTAAGAAATAATTCCGTCTTATATCAACAGCTGGGATTGATTGATAAGAGGGTGTTTCATTCTGAACAAGGTTATATAGATAGTAATATCACCACTAAGGTGGAAAATTGCTACTTTGTGTGTGGTAAAAGAGCCTATAAATGGATACCAGGAAACTGGTCTGGTAGCTGTTTCTTAGGTTATTTAGTCCCAGCCATCCGACATACATCTGCTTTACCTCAAGGAAAATTCAGAATGTTCGAGAGGTTAAAAAGCCTGCCAATCCGGTAGGCCAAACTGACACTTCATGGATTTATCATCATGACTTAGCTCATGCTGGCACCAAAGGACTATCTCATATGGACTTGGGTGATGATGTCATATTGTGGGCTGGTATAATTCCAGCATACTGAGCAGTAAAATCAATTTGGGAACTGAGAAAACTGTCCAAATTGCTTGAAGTATTAAGCAATGCCATATTTTCTGCTTTAGAACTAGTGACTGATGAACTGACTGCTTTGAGAGCTGTAGTCCTCCAAAACCGTATGGCTCTTGATTTCATCCCAGTGGCAAAAGGTGGACCTTGCTCTTTAATCTAGGAGGAGTGTTTTATGTTTATTCCTGACAATCAGCATGAAATTGAAAGTAATCTTGAACTCATTCAGAGAGTCTCCGAACTCTCTAAGGCCAAGGAGGCCGATAACTCAACATGGGCATAGTCAACCAACCTGTTCTCAGGTTGGGGAGGTGGACTATTGAAGTTAATTTTATTAATCGAAGTATTAGCTCTTATTGATTTTCTTGTTGTGTTTTTAATCAAAGCATTGATTTTGAAATTAATGTCTTTTAAGACTACTAAAAAGGTGCCAAAGTTTTATATGCCTGCAGTCATAAATATGGATAATGAAATAAAAATGTGTGACAATGTTGAAGGAACCAGCCACATGGTTATGTTAGACTTAGGGCAAATGTATGATAGACTAAATGGTGATGCTTACACAGCATCAAATGGGGGATTGTAGAATATGAATGGCCAAAGAATGTGTTTAAGGAAATTGAGTATGTGATAATCTGCATGCATTAAGATTGACTTTGTACTGTGAACTCTGAGTAATATCGCCCCTTTCCTTAAGTTGAAATCATATATGAGATAAATGATCAGATTGTTATTTTATATTTGTTGATTTTGATTATGCTGTTTGTGTATCCAACATTTAATATCTTTACAGTCATGGAGTATACATTAGGATTGGCGACTGGGCATTCACTTCCCTGCAAAAACTTTAATACATTTTATATTTATATTTATTTTTAATGAATGGTGGTTGTTACTCTAGTATGTAAACCCCCCTTTTCATAGGGTTATGCTCTCTACGTTGTGTAGGCTGTTGTGAAAACAACAACAAAAATGTATATTGAACAAAAAAAAAAAAAAAAATATATATATATATTTATACATTCCATATATTTTGTAGTTGCAAGTCAGTTCCCTAATAGATGACTTCTATTATGAGTCTTTGTTTTTTATTTTATGTACAGGGCTTGTTTATGTGTAACCATTGCCCTATATTGTTTTTAGATCCTCTATTTAGTGGAACACAAAGAGCTTGCTTAAAAACGCCATATGGGCATACCTTAATTGAGTTTGTCAAAGTACTTTTAAAGTGTCTTATTGCAGTTTTACTTAATGAAAATTAGAGGATGCTTCCTCTTTAATTACTGTTTACTAGTTATTGCTTTCAATTAACTGTGTATTTAAGGAGTGCTTTACTGTTTGCTTTTTACCTCTGAAGAAGCCACCTAGTGTGTGGCGAAAACGCTGTTCTACTGTTATATCAAATAAATTGCGTTCAGGTCTTTACGCTTGCCTTCTGCATTTTCGGATCCTTTTGCTTCAGTTTGTCTGTGGATTTTACCTAGTTTGTTGGTGAACTCTGAGTAAAGTGTGAATAGTGGAAAAGTACTCAAAAACAGGAGCCTGCTTGAAAGAAGGAAATGTGCCTTATATGGAAGTGTATCCGATTTTCTCTCTCTGCCTAGAGATGTAGTAATGTGAACTGCTTTAAGCCTACAGGTAAACCACTGATTGGTTAATTGTCTTTTGTACTAATTTAATTGGTCTATTTTATATTTTGGTACTGTCAGCGGTATCACCAGCATATAAGCTTATGCATTCCTTTGTTCGGGGAGTCTCCCTGGTACTTTCCATGAGGCTCCCACACGTGTAATAAATACCACTGAAAGAGAGGAAGAGGTGTCTTGTCTTCATTTAAGGTAAAATGTTAAATGCAACACATTCAAGTACAAGTATGAAAACAATATATTAGTTTGTCAGAATGAGAACTTAACAGACATAATAAAGTCATAATATTCAAGTGTAAAATTGGAAAAATGACACAGTTTGTGAGAATAAAAACTCAATGATATAATAAAGTCATAGTGTTCAAGCATAAATTATATGGAAAGGCTGATAATAGGAATAGGTAGCATTATTTACATAATAGATGATTACCATAAAGATTATAAATATTCTAGTGGTCATGAAATATGGTAACAGATTATATTGGTGAAGGCATAAGATAGTATGAGCAGAGAAGGGTAGGGTGTGATAGAGGGGATAGTAGGAATAGATGTAGAAAAGATATGACTGTAATGTCATCGGAATATGTGTAGAGGAAAGGAGGGTAGAGTAAGTTAGTAGTGGGGATATAAAGAGTAGCGGCAAAAAAAAGGTATAGGAGTACCTCAGCCTAGGCTCATACAGGATCAAATCCAAGCTTTGTTGAAGTACTCTTTTATAGAAGTTTTGAAGGAATGCAGGTTAGTAGCAGTTTTGATAGTTAAAGGAAGGGAGTTTCATAGTTTTGCCACAGAGCAGGAGTAAAAGCTTAGGCTTGGAATTTTGTTAGGTTTATAAGCTTTGAAGAGATATTTATCTTCAGATCTGAGATGTTTATTTGAGATGTAAAAGTTGATTAATGGGCTAAGAGCAGGCAAGCTAGAGGGTTGTGGATGATTTTGTATAACATAGTAAGTTGTATGTATTGGAGGGGGAGGGGGAGGGAATGTAGGGCTTGACAGTTATGAGTCAGAGGGGTTGCATTTATGGTACATTTGGCAATTTTGTTATAGTAGCTTTCTAGTTTTTTTCTTAGGGTGGTCAGTAATTTAGCTACATTGGGGCCCCAATTAACAGTGAGGGCAAGAGGTAGGTTTTGGCCAGGATAATTTTATTAAATGCTGTGAGGATGTTTTTATTCCTGTATAGCAAGCCTAGTTTTTGGTGTTTTTTTTATATTGTTTTGTATGTGTAGGTCAAACATGAGATAATTATCAATTATGACACCTAGTAGTTTGGTATTCCTAACCAATTCAATTTCAGTATTGTTGGCTGAAAAGATCTTGAATTTTATTTTGCTGGATGTATCGTGTTTGTGGGTGAAGAGAAGGAGTTTCTTTGGGGGTGTTCAGTAGGAATTCAGCATTGAAGAGCCATGTTTATATGGAAGAGAAAGCGTTTTGTGTTATGTGTTGTAAGTGAGTTAATGTGTCTGAAATGCAGATGATAGTAGAGTCATCTGCATATTGGATCAGAGTGTTTTCACAGGAGGATATATGTAAGTTATTGATGAAGACTTTAAAAAGTAATGGGCCAAGGACGGATCTTTGAGGTACACCTGAGGGGATGGTGCGATATGGGGAGTTAAAACCCTGCCATTTTACTGCTTGTTGACTATCAGCTAGGTAGATAGAAAACCACTGAAGTTAGGAGGAGGATAAATCAGTGATGGAAAGTTCTTTAAGGAGTATGGTGTGAGATACCATGTCAAATGCTTTTGACAAATCTAGAAATACTGCAGAAACTATTTTGCCAGTGTCTCAGGCCTTATTGACAGAGTCAATGAAAGATAATAAGGCTGTTGAGGTACTGTGTGCAGGTCTAAAGCCATGCTGTGGGAAAATAAGTTGTGTGTAAGATGGTGGAGAAGTTGTAGGTGCACACATTTTTCTAGAATCTTGGGGGGACAAGATTGCAATAGGATGGAAGTTTGTGATTTCAGCGGAGTTACCTCCCTTATGTAAAGTGATAATGTGTGATAATTTCCATAGGTTTAAGACATGTGATTCAGCTATGGATCTTTTAATTAAGATGTTAACATAGAATGTTATTGCCTCTACTGCAAGCTTTAAGTATTCTGGTGGGGGTTGTCTGTTGAGGTTGATCAAGGTTTCAGTTTTTGTAGTAGTTTGTTTTTATTTGAGATAAAGGGATGGGCTAAAAAGCAAGCTGGGGAAGGTTTAGTTTTTGGTTATGAGTGAGGGGTTGGTTGTGTATGTGTAATGTGTGAGGTCTGCAGAGGTAAGTACTGGAGGTATTAGTAGAAGTAGTGAGTTGGGGTGGATGAGTTGAGTTTACTTTTAGGGTGGATATGGACTCTATAATGTTTGTGTGGCTGTTTGAAGAAGTGGTATATTAGGATATGGATTGGGATTTTTATTTCCTAGGTTGAGTAGTGATGTTACAGAGGACCAGAATTTCTTAGGTTTCTTTTTGTGGTTATCCTGAATATAGGAATAGTATGATTTTTTATCATGCAATATTTCTCTTTTCTTTGATTGCTGAGTTGTCTGTATAACTAAAGATTTATGTTGTTTTTATTCTTTAGCCAGGCAATCCATGCTTTGTATCTGTATTTCATTAGAATTTTATAAGATTTTGTGAGTCATGGGGCATGGTTATTTTTTATTCTTTTTGTTCGCTGAGGGGTAAAGGAGTTAAGAATGCTTAGGCGGGTGGTGTTAAAATGTTCAACTGCATCATTAAGGTGAAATCTTTTTACAATGGACCAGTCTATAGCTTTTAGAGATTCATTAAATACCTCTTGCTGAATTTTTGTAGGTTGCACATAGTTTTGAACCTGTATTAGTTTGTGAGTTGAGTGATAGTCCTGTGAGTATAGGCTGGTAGGTGGTCACTTAAGGAGCCAGGGAGCATGCCTGAGGCTGTAAAGTTAGAAGGATTCAAGACTATTATCCAGTCCAGGGTGGAGTGCTGGATGTTATTTTTGCTATATCTGGTAGGAGTATTTATAAGCTGAGTAAAGTCACAGACGTTTATACTTTTTTTTGGGTGGTGTGAGATTGGTGTCTGCCAGTCAGTGTTAACATCCCCCAAGATAATGGTTTAATTTGGTATTGTTTCAGATATTCGGGCTAGAATATTTTCTAGAATTGGAATGTTTTGCCCAGGAGGGATGTATAAAACAACTATGCAGATGTACTTAGATGAGTTAAGTTTTAGAATTGTTATAAGGATTTCGGCTGCGCAGAATTTTGGTATAATATCTGAGTACGGGGAAACTATCAAACTGTTAGGGAAAATTAATGCTATTTCACCATCTTTATTATGTGGTGTCTTGACTCTGACAATGCTGTAACCAGGAAAGAATTTCAGTATGTTTTATTTCTGTTTTTAGCCAAGTCTCTGTAATTGCAAGGATGTCTGGTTTACAGTGTGTTAACCAGGCATGCCAGAGTGTCAAGTTTATTGCACATGCTCCTGATATTACTTGTGATAAGTTATTTTTTTTGTCTGTGTAGTAGGAATTGAACCTGGGTTGGGGTGAATGTCCCCACACTAGTTTAAGGCCATGAAATAACATCTAGTTGTTTTAGGAGTTTTAAGTAATTTGGGCATTTGTATTAGCTTTAGGTTGTAGTGGATAGTATTGAGGAGTTTAGGGTGGGAATAGAAGAAGATCAGTACAGCGAGCAGTGTCGGGGTTATTATGGTGAAGGTACTGAGTGGTGATAATGATGTAATAGTTAAGGTATGCTTTTGTAGTACTGTTACTGGAAGAGTTGTTAAAGCAGCAAGAAGAAGGAAGAGAAATGAAAGGCATGAGTAAAACAGTATGACTGGTGTAGAGTGAAATAGCTTAAATGGAAGTAGAGGGGGAATTAGGGCTTTTGGAAGTGAAGCAGTTATAGGGAGTAGACTATAAGTAAAAATACTGTGAGACAGTAGTGTAGAAAAAGGGGTGTGGTTAGAGTATTATGGGTAAGGAGTGGGAGGGGAATGGTGTGCTGTAGACTGATTGGAGTATTGTTATAATTTGAAGGAATTTGCAGGAGGTAGAGCAAATGGAAGTATAAGTTTATAAAAGAAGAGTCATAGGTTATCCTAGTATCATCTCTGGAATGTAAGGAATAGAGGTGTATTAAAGGCTAGAGTAAATTGATGCAGTAAAAATAAGAAAAATGAGAGCTTATTTGGGAAAAGAAAAGGATACAACATGGAATAGATAGCTACTATTAGGGAAGGTGTGATTATAAATAGATATAGTGCAAAGCAGTATGGGAGGTAGAAAGATAGCTGGCAGTGGGGTTACAATTAAGAATATATCAGGAAGTAGAAAACAAGAAATAGAAGTGTATGTATAGAAGTAGTACGGTGATTTGGGGAGGGCTTTGGAAAAAGCGTCACAAGTGAAATACATATATGCAGGAGTATAATATTAGAGTAAGAGGAGGTGGATCAAAACTAGAGGGCAATGTATACCTGAGAATGATCACTTTATAGCCAGAACAAAGTAATTAACAAAGGGATGCAGGTAAAATGAAAGAAACACAAAATAAATTCTACTAAGCTGTACAATTATACTGAGACAATAAAGTTAGTACTTCTTATACAAAAAGAGATGGAGGAAGGACTACTGTAGATCATAGCAAGAGAATACAGGAGAAATATGAGAGTAAAGTGATTGTAGTTGTAGCAGAATGTATACTGATAGAGAACCATAATAATACAATTTAAATATACAACTGTAATAAACAAATTATCAGAATATGGCACTACATTGATAGGCACAATATAACACCATCACCAGTACATCAAAACAAAGTTCTACATGTATATGTGTGCGTGTGTGTGTATATGTATATATACATATATATATATATATATATATATATATATATATATATATATATATATGTGTGTGTGTGTGTGTGTGTGTGTGTGTGTGTGTGTGTGTGTGTGTGTGGGTCTACTTTGATTCACTAAAAACTCATTTCACTGAATTTCAATTCACTTTCAAAAATTCACTGAAAGCTCAAATCACCGAAAACTCATTTCACTGAATCACATTTCACTGATTGTAAGTACTGTTGGGCAAATAAAACATAAATGCCCTTTTCCCCACTGTAGTGCAATCCTGGAGTTAGTATATATAGTTGGGGGTGTGGGGGGCACAGCCCCCCAGCTACTTAGCTTTTATGTTTATGAATCTCATTTTACTGAAAGCTAACAATATAAAACTAAAAATAGGTTAAGGGGCTACACCTCACCAGACCCCCTAATGTGGGGGGGGTGACTTCACACACCCCCTAACTATATATATACTAACCCCAGGCTCATATTACCCTAGGGAAAAGAGCATATATGTTTTATTTGTCCAATAGTACTTACATTCAGTGAAATGTGAATCAGTGAAATGAATTTTCAGTGATTTGAACTTTCAGCAATTTGCTGTGTGTGTTTTGAAATTCAGTGAAATGAGTTTTCAGTGAATCAAAGTAGACCTATACATATATATATATATATATATATATATATATATATATATATATATATATATATATGTATATATATATATATATATATATATGGTTTACTATCACAATATTGAAGAGGATTCAGTTGAATAAAGTCCGGAGGTCAAATGGTGACAGTGTCAAACTCTGACATTGTCGAAGTACAAATCTTGCCCCTATCTCGAACCATGTTAACACTTGTTCCAAGGTCAAATTTGGGACCTAATTTGACAATGTCGGAATTCGACATTGTGACTTTCGCCAACGTGGGTCGATGACACCATCATTTAACTGAGTCCGCTTCAACATTTAGATAGCAAACCATATTATATATATGTATAACTATATCTTTCTAAAGATATATATATATATATATATATATAGATAGATATACACATGCATAAAGCTTATCTGATCTGAATGAATCTGTGACAAATATAACACACAACCAAAGTCTTTACAACATTTTACACAGTCTTAGAACAAATATAAATGTAATAACATATAACACATGAAACAAGAAACCAATCACAGGAACTAGGTAAATAAAGACACTGATGGACACCAGACAAGAAAATAAACATCCACTCTCTTTTAGTGCTTTCGTCCCATTTAATGAAAACTTCTTCAGAAATACAGACACTCCCCTTCCCATAATTTAAATACCATTTTTTTTAAAAATCACATAATCCAAATGACCAAGCAGAATGTAAAATTAGTAGTGATATCATATACTAACCACAATATATACATTTATAAAAAATACTAAACTAATGCTCCACATAATAACATATATAAATCATATATATAAATCAAATGGATCTATTTCGAATATACCCTTTGAATCTGTAAAAACATTTTATATTTATAGATTAATTTAAGCCTGGTGCATGATCTTCATTAAGCCTTATCTGCAAGCACATTTATGACACATACCTGCTCTATGAAGGAAGACAGTGACTATGAAGGAAGACAGTGACTGAATGTAGAAGAGACAACACTGAGGGGGTGATTAGCAATACATTCTACTATAGAGACACCCCACCCTCAAGTCAATTTATAGGTCAGTTTATAACTGTGGGCAATCAGTTTATTCTGAGAAGAAAACAATTAACAAAGAAATGCAAGTAAAACAGGTTTTCTGTCATTTCCTGAGAGCAAATACTTGGCATATGCAATTTAGTCTTCCAGTCAAGCAAAAGGGGACAGTGACCAACATAGTAGGGGAATCCTACTATTTCACAGAACAAGCATCTATTTAACCTTTTTAAAGTTAATATGCAGCAAGGTTCTTCATAATAAATATGCTTACATAAAACAATGACAAAGGTCTCTGTAAACTTGTAGGTGTAGGTCTTTGTGACAGAGCTCCTGCAATATTGGGGTCAGATGAAGTGACTGCAGGCTATGAAACAATGACAAAAGTCTTAGTAAACTTGTAGTTGCAAGGCATTGTGACAGAGCTCCTTTAATACTTGAGTCAGATGTAGTGATTGCAGGCTATGAAACAATGACAAAAGTCTCAGTAAACTTGTAGCTGTAGGACTTTGTGACAGAGCTCCTGCATTATCGATGTCAGATGTAGTGACTGTACACTATGGAACAATATCAAAAGTCTCATTAAACTTGTAGGTGTAGGGCTTTGTGACAGAGCTCCTGCAATATTGAGGTCAGATGTAGTGACCGCAGGCTCTGCTCTATGAAAGAAGATAGTGACTGAGTGTAAGAAGAGACAACACTTAGAGGTATTTAGTAATACATTCTACTCTCGCTGCACATACTCTTATTCTACTTTCCAAACTCTGTGTGAATGCAGAGGACAAAAAGTGAAGGCTCTTTTATGGGCAATTTATGGCCATGTGTGTTGTACATGATTATATTTTTTGGCCAGATTAAACATGTGAAAATGGGTTTAATAAGAAAGTGGTGACATGGGGAGGCAAACAGAGGGAAGAATAAAGGGAAAGAAATACTGGCATTTGCAGGAGGGGATTTGAAGATAACCATAGATATCCACTCTTTACCACAGTAATGTACACAGGTAGACAAAATTAGATGAATTTGAACTGTTACCACAAAAGAAATTGATGACAACAATGCAATGATGTTATCAAGTGTGTCAAGAAGACCCATATGCAAAGTGGAAAGCTATATATGAGACACATTTTTTTTTAAAAAGGAGGAATGTTGGGTAAGAGACCTAGGAATGTGAGACTCAGGTTGTAAGGGTAGGTGAGGAAACAGGTGCAGGCAAACAGGACATACAAGACAGACATAGGGATGGTGGTAGACACAAAAAGGTTGGGGGACACCATGATTGGGGATAGGTAGGGAACAACAGAGGTACATGCCATTCAAGCAATGGAAAGTGAGAATCTAGTCCTCACCCTCAGAACTGTCATCACTGTCCCCTTCTTCAGTTGCCTGAAAGCCTGATTGATGTGGTAGGTCTTTTTTTCCATTTGTTGGAGCACCTTCTCCATTCAGATGATGAGAGCACCAAGACCACAGTCTATCAGATCTCACACCACCCCTGGCAGCTCTGGTGGGCGATATATTCACCTCCTCCTTGAGTACTCCCGGAGGATACCACTGCACCACCAGCTGGAAAACTGCTACCTGACAAGGATGGACCAGGTAGAGGTGGGATTGTGGGAGCATTACTGCCAGGTTGCATCCGGAGGTGCTTGGTGTTGGTGCTGCAAATGCAGATGGTGGAGGGTTGGCAGGTCGAGTCATAGTGATTGACCCACATACCTGTGCTGAAATGCATATGTTTTGGTTGCAGAAAGGTATGACATCAGAATGGTATGATTCCAGGTACCCCCCAAAATAAATAAATAAATAAATAAATAAAAGAGAGCGACAAAGAAGGGGTGGAGTAAGACAAAAACAAAAGAGATAATTAGAACCATAATATGTCACATTCCTTCTTCATTACAATAAACAGCCATTTACTATTATCCTAGCTACAGAGCTTTCACACTCAGAAAAAATATTGTGAATTGCTGTAAGTAATCCTTGTAATATTCACATATCCCATAGATGCATTCAAAGATACTACAAAGTAAGTTAGCAACATGGTGTTACTGCTACATTTCAACTGTAAAAATAATACTTGTTGAATGTAAATCTATAGGTTAGTTGTGGATATTGAACCCACATAATCTGAATACACTATTGCACTTACCTAATACAATCACCAGCAGCTACAGAAGAAAGCATGCATGCATGGTGCTACAGTTAAGGCATGCATGTTGAGGTTGTTATTGATCTATGGAATCACAATAATTAATACAATCAGAATCACTTGTGCTGGTGACATATCCTTTGCCTTTCTGAGTCTCACCAATCTCTGAGCATGCTCCTCTCTGTTTGCCATGATTTCCTCTGCATCTGAAAAATAGAAAATGAGAGAAAAGAGACATGAAAGCATTATGCATATCAGTCTTTGTTGTCTATACCATTCCTTATCATTTACAGCTGCTTGATCTATATACTTACAAAACAGGGGGATGTTAGCAGTTCTAAACTCACCCATCCACTGGTCGAGTTGTGCTTGCTTGTACCTCTTTAGGTCACTGTATTGGTGCCTACACTGCTACCCAGTGCATGGTATGCCAGTTACACTAGGGACAGCCTTGTCTAGGCTGTCCAGGTCTCTGCCTTGTACTGAGACCCAGTATAGTCCTCCTGTAGCAGCTTCTGGCTGTAGCGCTTGATGAGGAGTGCAACAAAGAGTTTGGAGTCCTCCACACCCTACATCTGTACCATGAATTAAGTATCATCAACCCCATCACTTGCCATGTCTGCACAGGTCCTCCACAACAGTAGCAATGTTCTGGAACCAAATTGTGATTTCACGTTTTAAGACCAGTGTGCAACATGCACAAACTTGACAACCACCTTTGTGCAGTGGTAAACAAAGAGAGACATTGCCAAACAAAGAGGAATGGAGTTTATGAAACAGCAATGATGATGTGAAACTTGGCAGGATCTTTGGCATGTGTGATGATATACTTGTTCACACTTCATCCAGTGGTCAACACTGAAATGCTTAATGTTTTGGCATTTAAGCCTTAACTTTGGACAGACCAGTGGGATGACTTGGCACATACTTTCTGGGACTAACACACTGTTAAAAGGAATACACGAATTCCTACACAAATGATTATTCCTCATTACCACAGAAGAAATGTTCACCAACCATAGTCATTAAAGATATATAGCTTAAAGAGTGACCAGTTCTATACTTCAGTTATGCATGTATAGGTGTGGCATTAATAGGTCCTGGTTCATGCACTCTCAACTGTAATGTAGGACTAATGTCTGACAATATATTGGAAATGGATAGACTTGAATAGCTTTAGTTGTATAGTTTGGAATTATGATATATATCTCAGAATATACTATGTTTTACGCTTATAATTGAGTTATGGGAGGGATCTCGATGAATGCCAGTAAATTATTATGTCTATCAGAGATGTACAACTGCATTCTTTATTACATGCTCATCATTGTCATGCTAAACCAGTTACACACATAATCGACTAGGGTTCACATGTCAGTCACTAATGAGATATGATACCTACAAAAGTATGTGTCTGCAAGCAGTAATGATACATTTCTGTCAATCAACCTACTATACATAGCTATTGGTATGTAGTATAACCTTTATAACCAGTGCTTTGGGAGCAAAGGCGGTATGGCACCCTTACTAAAATATAGAGTCTGTTGGAGTTGAATCCTGACTCAGTTCAGTTCTAATCATAAACTCACTGTACTTACACCTGGTGTCACCAAGAAAGTTAGGAAGTGGGTATATTTTCAAAGCAACCAGAAAACCAGGACCAATAAAAGCCTAGAACAAAGCCAGTGGTCAAAAGAAAGACAGTTCAGATAAAAACACACACACATTTATTGTCAGTAGAATAGCAGCAAAACTCTAGTGCCTCTAGTGTATTTTCCCCACTCAGTACTGTTCAGAGTGCTGACAGCTGTTCATCGATGCTGAGTCTCTTTGTGTGGAGGAAGGCACACCAAGTTAAATGTTCACTTTTTCTGTGAGCAGTGAACCATGTTTGCACTCAGGTAGGTAACATGCAAATAAAAAAGGCAACAGCAAACACATTTTACTTGTGTAAATACTCATTATGTCCCCCTCACTAGTATAAGTACACATTATGACCCCTTCACTAAAAGTATCAACTGTGGGATTTGAACGTTGCTTGACCTCTGTTCTATCTATTTTAATTCATCACTTTTACATCTTGTGCCACATATATGGTCAGCTGACATCATTTCTGCAGTCATTACCATTCATGGTGTTGACTGCCATGCAGTGCCACTGTGTGTTTACGATTTTGTAAGGTGACTGATATTCAATCTTTCACTCTTTCCTGGAACACCTGGTAAAGACAAAAAGATAAATACATAAATAATAAATAAATAATAAAAAAGATAAAAAAGGGAAACAAGGATTAAACAATAAGACAGCTTTGGATTTGAACCATCAGATTATTGCACTTAGACTGTTGTACTGGGTTATCTCCCTTTGCTATAGACACAGATTTACAATAGGAATGAAAGAATGTGCATGCAAGCAATTCTATTCCATATCCAGCATTAAACAGATCATACAGATGGACATTCTCAGTTGACTGCACATGTGTAAGTAACATATTTTGTGGAATGAGTGATCACATAACATTTATGAACACGTTTGCAAACCTGCAGCTATGCCTTCACTTTGTATTCTAGGCATCCTTCTCTTATCTCTGCTTTACTATCAGACATACAAGCTCTAGTGCATATCCTCTCATTTTTCTTTCCCGGTATGATACAAATGCATGACAGTGAACAACAGTCTTCAGCAAAGGCAGAAAACTGTGCTATTATGACAAATAAATATACATGCCAGGCGTTTGGTTTTGTTGAAAAGCTCACTGCAGCTAGTTCCACACTTTGTAAGTGCATCCTCCCTGACACACCCACTTCAGGGTGAGGAGTCTGTGAATTAGTGTGTTTTGTTCCAGTCAGACTAATTATTCACAGTTGCAAGCCATTAGCACCTAACAATGGTGTAGAGGCTGCATTTACATCTGCTGCACAAAGTCAAAACTTTGGTATTCAGCAATTCTAACAAGTTCATACCTCATTTTCATCTTCAAAGTGCTGAGAGGGCTAAATCTACACTATAAAAATGT
This sequence comes from Protopterus annectens, assembly GCF_019279795.1. Classification (NCBI taxonomy): domain Eukaryota; kingdom Metazoa; phylum Chordata; order Ceratodontiformes; family Protopteridae; genus Protopterus; species Protopterus annectens. The sequence goes on from NC_056736.1 coordinate 508,340,073, forward strand.
AACAGTGTAGCTAGGGAACTTGAAGGTAAGGGAACTGTTCTGAGACAGAAGACTATGACTGCTGATCCTCTGAGGCAGATTTTTCTGCAAAGAAGCACATATTTTGCTAAGGTATGTTTATTCTATTTAAGTAGATTTACATTTTAACATTAGGAATGTATTTATTTAGGCAGTAAAATAATAAATGTTAATCTTACTTGTTATACTTCACTGTTGGCTTAGACATTTCTTACAGTGATTCACATTAATTAATTTGTTTTTTCTTTAATTTTTACTGCTGTACATTTTTAAACTATGTAACTATGAACTTCTTATATGTATAACTTGTGTCTTTATTATTGTCCAAAAAACCAAATGTTGAGAGCAAAAACCTTTATCAAAAACAAAGCTTTCAGGCCAAAACCCTTTTTCAATGCTAACAAAAGGTACAATAAAATCACATGTTTAAATACAAGCCCAGGACATCACATGACCCGCAGCCAAGGTCATATGACATGAAATAATACAAACTTAAAATAAACAAATAAAAAAGACATATTATAATAAAACTACATAAAAATGTGCTTACTCAGTCACAGTGCTTAAAGATTCTAGTGATTTTTTAGTTAAGCTCAAGAACTGGCATATGAATATGAGTCTAGCTACAGATACCTGTGAACATATATATATGGTGGTAATGGACATTGCATCGTTATTTACTGTAATCCCCAATGATTATGGGCTGGATGCCATTAGAGAATTCTTGTTGAGATATTCAGGTTTTTAGCCGGACATATAGAAAATATTTGCATGTTGTTAGACCTGGTTCTAAGGAACAATATATTCTTGTTTGATAACGAATTTTATTTACAGCAAACTGGTGTGGCAATGGGCACACCAGTAGCAAATACTTATGCCAATCTGGTTCTTTCCCAATGGGAGAGAATGTATATAAATGATGGTGAGTGGTTTTTGAATGAAAATTTGTTATTTTATCAAAGATTTGTGGATGATTGTTTCCTTCTTTGGAAAGGCACCCATAGTGAATTAGAGGATTATATTCTTTCTCTGAATAATTCAACTAGTTTTTTAAAGTTTAAGTATGAATGTTCGTTTAGCACCATTAATTTTCTAGATATTACATTAATTAAGAGGGAAGGTGTTATTAACACCACAGTATTTAAGAAAGAAGTATCATCTGGAAGGTACCTATATGCATCAAGTATGCATGCTCCACATGTGTTTAAGGGCATTGTTAAGGCGCAATTGGCTCGCATCAGTAGACTCAATACTGATGATGATGCTTTTAAGAAGCAACTTAATGAAGCATGTGAGGAATTTAAGAATAGTGGGTATTCATCGCATATGATACAAGAGATTAGTGAATACATAATATCTAATAGACATACCCTTTTCAAACCTACATTTCTACTGATACCTAATACACTGTGTGAAAGATTGAGTGAGCTGGTGGACAGGGTATGTCTGAGATATATAACTTCTTACAGCACTATGACTGCCACGGTGAGAAATATAGTTAGAAAATACTGGAAGGTCCTTCTTACACAGGATGATATCAGGATGGTTGTGGGGGATAGAGCGTGTTTTTCTTATAGAAACATGAAGACAATAAAAAGTATGTTAGCGTATAAGGACTTTGGTAGTGTAAATTCTACATCTATTGGTGTATCAAGGAAGTGTACTTTCTCCTGTTATAATTGTAGTTGCTGTGTAGACATTTTACAACAGTGTGATCCATTAAGTCCTGTAAATACATTTGTTCACCCTGTTTCAAAAAGAGTGTATACCTTTAACTGTTTTGCCACTTGTGTAACAAGTAATATCGTTTATTTGGCAACATGTGACACCTGTCCCTCCTTTTATGTTGGAAAAACTACTAGAAAACTTAAAGACAGGATTATAGAACATAAATCCAACATAAGGAATGGGAGTGACACGAATGCATTATCTAAGCATGTAAAAAGTTATGGTATATCTCACACTTTTAAGTTTAGGGTTATAGACACTGTTAGTGTGTCAAAAAGGGGGGGGGGGAACTTATGTAATTTGTTTTGTTAGACAATAGAGAATATGATTGGATTGTAAGACTAGCAGCAGATGTGGCACCAGGATTGAATGCAAGTGTTTCATTAAAGCCTGTTTTGACTAAAATACAACACACAAGGTTAAAATAATAACATATATTAGCAAGTATATACTTTGAATATGTTGAATAATATGATATTTTATTGAGTAAGCACATTTTTATGTAGTTTTATTATAATATGTCTTTTTTATTTGTTTATTGTAAGTTTGTATTATTTCATGTCATATGACCTTGGCTGCGGGTCATGTGGTGTCCTGGGCTTGTATTTAAACATGTGATTTTATTGCACCTTTTGTTAAGCATTGAAAAAGGGTTTTGGCCTGAAAGCTTTGTTTTTGATAAAGGTTTTTGCTCTCAACGTTTGTTTTTTTTGGTCATTGTTCTATTTAACAGCAGTGTTGGATATTACAAGTCTTTATTATTGTCACTGGAGCTTTTTTCCCCAGGCCTCCACTGAAAATGAGCTTTCATCCAGTTGGAATATCCTGTAAATAAATATTAAATATATAAATGAATTACATTTGTGAGATGGGAAGCTGATGCTTAGAGTACAGTATGTTGTTGCCATTTGCTTTTGCAATTTTAATTACTGTTGCCTTTTGGCCAGGGTGAGGCCATACTGTGCACACCTATGTCTACCTACACCTGCAGCAGCTGGGGTTTCCCTCTGACTCCTTAACTGCATGTGGATGCGGTGGAATGTTTGCTCTTACCCATTGGTGCTCCTGCTGTTTTCATGAGATGATATTGTGCAGGATAGCACAAACCATAATAATTTTTGCACAGATACTGGGATCATACTGCAGCCCCCTGCCCTGCGGACAGGGCCCAGCTTGAAAGTGGATGACATGATGATAAGTGGGAGGCTGGACATCCTATGTATCCAAAAAATGAGATGGAAAGGCAGTGCGGCATAGTCATTTGGCTTGGGATCCAGACTCTACTACTCAGGAGGGAACAGGCTAGAAGTTGTGTAAGAATTGTAGTGAGACAGAGGCTTCAGAAGGCAGTGAAGGATATTATCAGAATTAATGACAGACTAATGGCAATCAGACTCTAATGTAATGATAGGGCGTATTCATAATCTTAGCCTATGCCCCACAACAAGGTTCTGATAGTGAGGAAAAGAGTGCATTCAGACAGCAGTCACAGGACCTACTAGATAAAGCAGGACAACATGAATTGGTGTTGATAATGGGTGACTTAAATGCACATATTAGGACAGACAGAACAGGATATGAGGACTTCCTGGGTTCACATGGATGGTGCAACATGAATAAAGAATGAGAAGCCATTCTAGACTTCTATCTGGCAAATGGATTGATAGTAGTCAACACATGATTCAGAAAGAGAGACAGTCACAAGATCTCACACAAAAGTAGCCAACACGCAACTCAGTAGACTTCCTCCTAGTAAGGAAAAGACACTGCAGTAGAATCCGTGATTGCAAAGTCATCCCCAGTGAAACAGTTGGCCCACAGCATAAACCACTAGTTGCCACAACCAGCTGAAAGAAGTGGTCAGAGAAGGCTCTAAGGTCAACAGGGTCCTGGCTAAAGACCTGGAAGTTGACTGGAAAGAAAGTACAGCAGTTCAAGGAATTACTCAGGACTCTAGCACCCCAAGAAGAGGAGGAACTAGGTGGAGTTGAACTAGAATGGCAGTGCCTAAAAACAGCACATGTTAGGACTACAAAAATGATATATGGCTAAGTCAGGTATGGAAATAAGGTACATAAGGAAAGCTAGTGATGGAATGCAGAAGTCCAGGAAATCATCAAAAAGAAAGAAGTAGTGCAGGAAGAAATGGGAGATAGAAAAGACTGACCAGGCTAGGAAGGACTACTGGTTGACTACAAAGAAGCTAAGAAAGAAGTTGCAATAGCAAAGAATAGGGCATGGGAGGCACTCTGCCAGCTTATGGAAACTGACTCAGTAAGTGGCATAGATAAACTATATCAGGTTGCAAGACAAAGACAGAAAGATAAAGAAGATAGTCAGACACCTTTCACAAGGGATGCCAACAACAACCTGCTCACCAATCCACAGGACATCAAAGCCAGATGGAAGGATTGTTTCCAGCAGCTTCTGAATGAAGAAACCCCACAAAAGCTGTACTGCCCCAGAAATAGCCTATGATGAGAGTCCACCCTAGAAGAAGTAAGAACAGCACTAAGGAAAATTAAGTTAGGGAAACCAGCAGGCTTGGATTATGTAACAGCAGATATGACAAAGATGCTGAGTAAGATAGGGGAGAAATTGCAGTGTGGAGAGTAAAGCATATCCCACATGACTGGAGAATAAGCATACTCATGCCAGTGTACAGGAAGAATGGGTTCATCCACAAATGTGGGCAGTACAGAGGCATCAAACTTCTATCACACTGCATGAAAGTTCTGGAGAGGGTGATTGATAAATGGATACATAGAGTAGTAGAATGTAAGATGGGAGATGAGCCATTCAAATTCAGATCAGGATGCAGCACAATTGACCCAATGTTTGCAGTCAGACAGATACTTGAGAAGAAGCTAGAGATGAGGAGAGAGTCCAACTGGCCATTCCTAGACTTGGAGAAAGCATATGACAAGGTCTCAAGAAAGCTGATATGGGCAGTACTGTGGTGGTTTGAAGTCCCAGAAACATTGGTAGAATTAGTGCAGGCTATGTAAAAGGATCAATGACTTAAGTATGAACAGTGTTCAGCCTCAAAGAGTGGTTCCCAGTGGGAGTGGGTGTACACCAGGGTTCAGCTCTGAGCCCACTGCTGTTCATACTGGTGGTGGACTACATTAACAAACAGGTCAGAGGGGACAGATCAACAAAGTTGTTGTATGCAGATGATGTGGCATTACATGCAGACTCTGAGCTAGAATTTCAGCAAAGGATAGGAGAATGGAATGCAAAACTGAAGGCACATCAGATGAAACTAAGTACAGATAAGACAGTGGTAATGGCAGCAAATTGGGGAAATCAGAAGAAGCTGAGAATAGAGACAGAAGAGAAGATAGTGGAACAAGTAAACAGCTTCAAGTATCTGGGAGGGGTGGTTGAGGAGAAGAGAAGTCTGACTGAAGAGGCCAAAGCTAGAATCAAAGGGGCTGCAGCCAACTAGCACAGAGTGTCAGGTTTAGACTGTGACAGAAAATGCCAAATAAACTGAAAGGTAAGGTGTACAAGTCAGTGGTGCAACCAGTACTACTGTATGGTACAGAAACCTGGGCAGTATAGGCAGAAGAGCTGAAGAAGCTAGAGGTGATGGAAATGAAGTGCCTGAGAGGGGTGGTAGGTTGTATACTGTGGGACAGATGAAGAAATGAGGACATAACAGCAGAAGCCAAAGTAGCTCCAATTGCAGAAAAGATCAAAAAGAACAGATTACAGTGGTTTTGGCACATGTCCAGAAAAGCAGAAGACAATCTGGTGAGAAGATTTGAGACAGATATGAAGAAGGTAAGAGGAAGTGAGGATGTCCAGCAAAGAGGTGGATGGATTGTGCGAAAAAGATTTGTATCAGTCAGGCATGAGTGTTGAAGAAGGCAGGTGTGTGGCAATGAATCGAGAGAGTTCACAACAGTTAACATGATACCCCAACCCCATGTAGAAAAACTTGGAAAAAGGGGGCTGATGATGATAACTGGAGCCCCCTAATGTATCTAGCCACTGAAACCGTGACTTCAGCAGCCCAAACACATTATGTACGATCAAAAGTCCATGGTGCCCAAGGAAGCAGGAAACAAGCACTTTTAATAACATGATTTATTGCACAAAACCACAGCACATAAAAATCCCAATGCACATTAACATTTCTGAAATCTCAGCCTGTACGTTTCCATTTGGTTTACTTCATCAGATGTGGATGCGAGCCCTGTGCTGACTTTCCAGGTCACCGGTGCTAGGAGGCTTTTCCATGGATCTCAGGACTGAACTGAGAAGGATGGCCATCTTGGACAAATTCTCCTCTCAGAGTCTGTCCAAGATGGCTGACCTTCTTGGTTCTATGTGCTGTGGTTTCGTGCAATAAATCATGTTTTTAAAAGTGCTTGTTTCCTGCTTCCTTGGACACCTTGGACTTTTGTTTTGAGTGACTGCTGGTGCTTTTAACGTAATTTTTGAACATTATGTACAGTGCTTCTTATTTGAGTGTGTGCCTCATTATAGCATTCCACCACGTTGTGTGTGCATTTCTGATGGGCATCATCAGTCATAGTCCCAATGGATACACTGCATCCCCCAGTAAACAGCCTTGTGGGAAATCACCCCTGGAAAACCTCAGGTAGGGCTGTGAGATGTGCCAGATATGGAAGTTGTAGTAACTGCTTCGATTGCTAGCACACACATTCAGAATGGTTCCCCTAGCATCACACACAAGATCTGGCAGTTAATGGAGTGGAACCTCTTTCTGTTGATGTAGACCCTTCTGTGTTCTCTGGGTGGTGATTTGATCTCAACATGGGAGCAGTATATCATATGCAAGACTTCAGGGAAGTGTGCTATGCCATAGAACTCCTTCATAGTTCTAGCTCTGTCCTCAGGGGTATGGGGAAATATATATTCACTTAGCATGCTGTAGCATAGCATTCAAGAATTGGTGTAGAATCCTGGATGCTGATGCCCGTGACACCCCCAGAATGTCCTCTGTAGATCTCTGAAAGGTACCTGTAGCTAAATTCTAAGTGCTGCACATACCTTGGTCCCCACAGGTATTGATTCCCCTTGGTTTGTATTTGGTCTCAGGTGAAGACTACAGAGGTTGCAGAGTTTCTGGAGAGTGTCTCTATCCACTCTGTACTGCTCTACTATTTCCACTTCATACAGACCATAAAAAGTCTAAATACCCTTCTCCTCCTTGTCTGAGGTCTATGAGCAGCAGCATAGACTTGTGCCTGTTGCACATACAGATGAGCTAGACAGCAACAGTCCCTAGCATTCCTTTTTTCCAGTGCAGTTTCTGTGACTATATTCCAAATGGTTTTGCAGTACAGGACAAATGGCTACATGAATTGTACATGATTGCTTTATAGCTTGCTGAATAGCTCTACCATATTGGATTGGTTGATTAGTAAATAATTCAGCTACTTATGCACTAAATAGCATGCCACAAAGTTTACCTGGGTTGTGCAGCTCTACACAAAGTGTAAAGCCATTTACTGAATACAAATCAGCGCACTATCATGTGCATATTGTGACATGATGCAAACATGGTTTTCAACAACAATTTGGACCTGAACATCAATAAAACAAAATAAATTATTATTGACTTCAGAAAGAGCTCTGCCATGCACCTGCCCCACAAGATCAATGGTGAAGAAGTGGAGAGAGTCCAAACTGCAAAGTTCCTGGGGTACATATATCAGAAGATCTTTCTTGGAGTACAAACACAGGCCAGCTAATTAAAAAAAGCCCACCAGCAACTACACTTCCTAAGAAGGCTGAGAAAAGTAAAGCTCTCTATGAATGCTCTAAATACCTTCTATAGAGGAGCCATCCTGAGCTTTATTACCAGCAACTGCATCTTATGGTTCAGTAACATAAAATGGCCAAAAGGAAGAAGCTCCAAAGAATAATAAGAACAGCAAAAAAGATCATGGGCACTTCCTATGTTACAGCAGCTCCTTGAAATGAGATGTAAAAAGGGGTCCCACAAAATACTGAGTGACACTTCTCATTCAGCGTCTGGCTGGTTCACTAAACTTGCATCTGGTAGAAGGTTATGGAGTATCCACTGCAGGTCCCCCAGATTCATGAACAGTTTTTAATCCAACAGCAGTAAGACTCATTAATGCAGACGTAAATCTGGAAGTTTCAAAACTATAATAGATCATTACACTCTCATTCTTTTTCTTTTTTTCCATACAGTAATTCTATTTATATATTGCATACTAAAATTAATATATTCACATTCAAGAGCAATTCAGATCACTTCCTTATGTGCAATATCACCCAATCTCACCTCTGTGTATAGTGTACTTTTCTTTTCATGTGTCAGTCATCTAGTTCTCAGTGTTGTCCAGTGTGTATATAAATAGTGTACAGGCATGTGCGTCAACTACTGAGCTATTTACTTTTTTTGTACTATAGTTATTGTTTATTCTTTAATACCTATCAAGTCTATCTTTTTGTGTTTGTTTTTCTCCTGTAAAAGAGCTGATACCCGAAATTTCATTTAGGTAGCACTTGTATTTCCTAAATGACAATAAAGTTTCTCAGAATCGAGACATGTAGAGTTTATTGAATCCAGTCTACAGTCTTTGGATGAATGATTTTTACCCAGTTTAATAAATAGTTTGTAATATCCATGAACTATAAATGAATATAGTTTAATAAATACTATGCAACATCCATGAACTATAAATGAATGTAGTTTAATAAATACTATGCAACATCCATGAACTATAAATGAATGTAGTTTAATAAATACTATGCAACATCCATGAACTATAAATGAATGTAGTTTAATAAATACTATGCAACATCCATGAATTATAAATGAATGTAGTTTAATAAATACTATGCATCATCCATGAACTATAAATGAATGTAGCAAACAAAAAGGCAATGAGTGCACCATCGACTAAAATGAAAGCCAAAATGTAATAAATAAGTCCAAAAGATCTTCTTGTAGATGAAGTCCACGTTTATTAAAGATAATAGAACTGCAGCAGATAGCAAATAGTAAGCGCTTTCGCGTTGTTACCCAACGCTTCATCAGACATGTCAGAAGATCTTTTGGACTTATTTATTACATTTTGGCTTTCATTTTAGTCGATGGTGCACTCATTGCCTTTTTGTTTGCTGATTTTGTGTTCTTGAGGTGAGTGCTTTACCTGGCAGCGTGGTTCCTTTGTTTTATAAATGAATGTAGTTTAATAAATATTATGCAACATCCATGAATTATAAATTAATGTAGTTTAATAAATACTATGCAACATCCATGCACTATAAATTAATGTAGTTTAATAAATACTATGCAACATCCATGAACTATAAATGAATGTAGTTTAATAAATACTATGCAACATCCATGAACTATAAATGAATGTAGTTTAATAAATACTATGCAACATCCATGAACTATAAATGAATGTAGTTTAATAAATACTATGCAACATCCATGAACTATAAATGAATGTAGTTTAATAAATACTATGCAACATCCATGAATTATAAATGAATGTAGTTTAATAAATACTATGCAACGTCCATGCACTATAAATTAATGTAGTTTAATAAATACTATGCAACATCCATGAACTATAAATGAATGTAGTTTAATAAATACTATGCAACATCCATGAACTATAAATGAATGTAGTTTAATAAATACTATGCAACATCCATGAATTATAAATGAATGCAGTTTAATAAATACTATGCAACATCCATGAACTATAAATGAATGTAGTTTAATAAATACTATGCAACATCCATGAATTATAAATGAATGTAGTTTAATAAATACTATGCAACGTCCATGCACTATAAATTAATGTACACTTGGATTAATGAATGAACTGTAGAACAGGTTATTGTGTATTTGGAGGCTGTGATTGTGTGTCAGCTGCATTAACAAATAAGGAAAAAGGTAATCCAGCACATCTCTGGCAAACAGAAAGTCATTAAATGTAAGGAAATTAGCAAGTACCCATTTCCCCCACCAAAGTGCCATGCATTCTTTTAAGACTCTTTCAAGGAAGATTAACAAGGGTATTGTATGATTTCCAGGTAAACACCTGTCAGTAGCTTTTTGTGCTTAGTAATCCACATTTATTCTGTCTATAAGAGTCTGCCAGTAATTCAATTTAGTTCTGTCTATGAGAGTCTGTCAGTAATTCACATTAGTTCCATGAGAGTCTGATAGAGATTCTTGGCAAGACATGTTATGAAATGCAGTAGAGTAGAAGTGAATGAAGTTATTGTTGTTGTACAGACAGGCATGCCTTTAAGGTAGGAGATACTCATCAGAACCATTCCTGATGCCTATGTGAAATCTTTAGCATTTTTATCGGATGTCTGGAACCATGAGTAACCTACTACTTATCACACTGTAGCATTTCAAGTTCAAAGCATTAACAACCTGCTGTTCAAAGTCATTTGGATAAGTTAGTTCTTAAATTCCCAGCTAGTTTAATTAATTTGAAGCAATATTTATATTAGTCTTTCCTTTCTTTGTTGTCAGTAGTGTCAAGAAATTAATTTAAACCTCCAGCATGACCCTATAATTCTTTTCAGTCGCTTGAGACCATACTTAGACTCTTATCTATTCACTCATTTAATTGCTAGCTCTCTATAATGATATATGTCTTATCACAGCATTTCTCTAAATTACACTAAATCTGTTATCAGATGTAGACTTCACAATTGCTTCCAACAGATAACAAAAGACTTCATCAGGACAAAAAGTTTTTCAGTACTCGAGTAGAAAGCCTTCTGTATGAAAATTCTAACAGTTTCCTTTTTAGCATGCCTGACATAAGATAAGAATTATTATTATTATTATTATTATTATTATTATTATTATTAATGGTTTTCCTACCTTTTCATTACTTTTAGTTGCACTAGTCTTCACTCTGTTTTTTCACTTACCTACATAAATGCAACAGCTTTACAAGGGATCATATATAATTATATTTACTCCATAGTGAACCTTGTTTTTTACCTGTATCTGTCCATTATCATTCATCACACTTATCTACTTTCGTCACCTTATCACGCATGTTGATAATTCTTCACTGAGAAGGATTTCCCCAGGATATTCTCATGCAGTGGTTACTGATGGCAGAAAGTCCATTCTTTTTTGCTCCTCTTTGTGCCCATTATTAAGGGGTCTCGTTATAACCCTCCAACAGTTTACCTTGCCCATGGTGCCATTTCCTGTCTGTGATTTACAAATATTTCAGCACAGGAAACTGTCATTGGTTACGAGGGTAGCACTTAGTCACTATGCATACTGTTCTAGATGGTCCACTGTTGAGTTAGGTGACTAGATGCAGGTCTTCTGGGAAAATCCTGTGAACTGTGATCTAATTTATCTTTTGGGTGTGGTTTCAGGAATCAAAATGTATTTTTAACGTTTACATGAGATCTGCCCTCCTAAGACTTGTCTAAGACAATGTTATTTAACACCATTTCTGTAAGGAATGAGTTGGATTTTGCAATGGAATTTCTTTGTGATGTGCAGCTGGTGTTCATCATGGAAGTCTATCTTTCTGAGAACGTTTAACCCTACCTTGAAGCTTTCAGTCCACTAATTCACCATGCAGCTTTGTTTTCTAGCCAACACAATACTTGTGGTAGGATTGTCTTAAGTTTTAAAATGCAGCTTCGGGTGAGTGATGTTACAAGCAGGGCAAAACCACTTCTGGTATACCACCCAGCAAAGTTATTCAGGATATTTTCTGCAAGAGGCTGTAGAATTCCATATCAAAAGATTGTAAGACCACTTGAGATGGTTAGTACTGGGTGATTTTGATGCTTGGATTAATTATGATTCTGGTGAACTCACCATGGAATTCCTCCATATTATAAGGGATCGGGGTTCATTCAGGTCAATACTGCTGCTTCTCACTCTTTGGACTTAATCTCCCAACTTGTTCAGCTTTATATAAAGGTTGTTGTGCAACCTTCCTCAGGGTCATAGATTCTGGTCCTGGTTAATTTTAGGCTGGAGTTCCACTGGTTTTGCTATCCATTTTTGAGATGGTCTGGGCTGTTATAAATTGACATATGTGGTCAAAGTTTTTATTATCCTTGATGCAGTGGCTCCTAGTAAACATCACTGTAGATCATACCTCTCAACTGTCTAGTTTTTTTTTCCAGAATGTCCAGAGTTTTGCATCATACATTTGGTCTGTTCCTCCTAAAAAATTTGGTTTTCTGGCAAATTATTGCAGATTGAATTCTTTGGATAATGTCAGACATTTGAGTTTCTGACTTCACATTCCTCAGAAAAATGCACAGAAACACAAGATCTTTTTTTTTCAAGCAACTTTTGAAGTTTATAAGAGCAATATTTAAAATGAGCACCTATGTTTGGGTCTTTGTCCTCCCATTATTTTTTGGCTTTGTCCAGATTTCTTGTGCTAAGAGATTAAGAGCTATTTTGCTGTTCTTGATTCATTACTGGAGACATATAATAGGATGATATCTAGTAAGGTGGAGTATGTAACCTCACAACAGCTAGTGCAGAGTTTTAATGCAATAATGCTGCTAAACGCTAGGAGTCTAAACATGAAACTGCACTAATTGCAAGCATTCTTAACCCTGGAAGATGATGACATTTGTGCAGTCACAGAAACCTGGTTCAAGGCTGTGAAAAGCACCCCAGCCATACCAGGTTATTAATCTTATCATACATTCAGATGCCAAACCGTGGGTAGTAAAGTAAAAGGAGGTGGAGTTGCAATATATATAAGACATTCATGATGCATAGGAAATTCTCCAGGTGCCGTTAACAATTGATAAGACTCATATCATAGCTAGCTATAGATCTCCAACGTTGACTCAAGATGCACACTCCAACTTTCTGGACCTCTGCGAATCTATCATGATTCAACCCTTTACCCTAATCCTGGGTGACTTTAACTATCCAACCACACAAATGCCCAGAAATTCCATGATTTCTTCAATGCAAATGCCTTGGACCAGTTAGTCAACACCCCCACAAGAGGTGAAAATATCTTGGACTTAGTATTAACCAACATGAATAACCACTGGAGCATCCCTACAGTGTCATCATTCCTGGTAAGATCCAACCACAGAGTGGTCATTTCAAAGTCACCATCTCCCCTGAGCCCCCTAGCTAGAGTCAAACAAAAAAACTTCTCCAAAGCTGATTACAACAGCCTGTGGGAAAGTATAAACAGCTTCACAGCCCCCTCCCCTCCATAGGAACTGGCACATATATCCAAACCTATACCAAAGTACTGTATAAGTATTTATATAGCTGCATGGAATCAGGAATACCTGACAGGATGAAATCACCCTCCTCAAGGAAGAGTAAACTTGCCTGGTGGACATCTGCAATAAATAAACTCTATAATAAAAGGAAAAAAAATTGCTGCCCAGGACCAAGAAGGAGCAGGTGCTTAATTGGAGGCAATCTCTCCTTAACCTGAACAAGCAAATAAGAGCACTACTGAAATCCTCCAAGCAAACTTCGAGTCCAAACTGGCCACCTCTACTAAAGACCATCATAAGGCCTTCTTCACATATGTCACAGTCTCAGGGGAAGTACCTAGATCTGCTCAGAACTGGGGGCAAGGACACCACATACACAAACACTGTAGATATAGCCAACCTGCTGGCAGACAGGTTTAGTGAAAACATCACTCCTCTGTCCTGCCATCAGTAAAACAGTGCCTGCTCCCCTCCACTTATCTCTAGGGAGCAGGTCATCATTGCTCTCTCAAAGGCAACAAATACAGCCTCCATGCATCCCGATAACATACCAGGCTGCATCCTACATGAACTCAGGCAGGAACTTGCAGCACCATTAGGCACCCTATTGCACCAAAGCCTGAGTACCAGATTCTTCCCACCCAAGTGAAGGACAGCCACTGTCATCCCTTTCCACAAAGGTGGAGCATCTACCGATCCAGGAAATTATAGACCCATTATCTTAACTAGCCTGATCTGCAATGCCATGGAGTGGATTATCATGGACCTTATTAACAAGGATATTGGCAACCTCCAGACACTCAGTCCCAAGCAGTTTGGTTTTGTCAAAGGGAGGTCATGCCTGTTACATTTGGTTGACTTCTTTGAGACGGTCACCAAGGCCATGGACGAGGGGAAGATGGTATACACTGCCTACCTTGACCTGGCCAAAGCCTTCAGTACTATTCCCCACTCAGGTATAATAGATAAATTATTTCAATTAGGCATCAATCCATATGTCACCAGATGGGTAGCAGACTGGCTCACTGGTAGAACCCACCTAGTCAAAAGGGGAAGCCACCTCAAGCAGTACACCCGTAACAAGTGGTGTACCCCAGGGATCAGTCTTGTGGCCTTTGCTGTTTGGGATATACATTTCTGAGGTGCAGACAAAAAACAGTGGGATATGGCTGACCATGTTTGCAGATGACTACAAGCTGAGTGTTGTTATCAATTCCCCTAGTGATGTGGACATCCTTCAACAGGGTCTCACCAAAACAAATGACTGGTGGCAAAAACATGGCCTCAAACTGAATGCCAAAATATGCATCACATCTCCTTTGTGGAGAGTGACATTCCCACAAATGATCACATTGATGATAAGGCCCTAAGCACACAATCAGTTGTAAGGGACATGGGCACCCAGGTTGATAGCAAACTGACTTTTGACAACCATATTGTCTCCATTGTACGGAAAGCTTTCTACATGGCCTACCGCATTAGTAAGGGTATCTCATCCAGGGACAAGGTGGTCATAACATCCCTGTATTCTTCCTTTATAAGACCCATTATTGAGTACAATGCCCCTTTCGCATGTAGTTCACAAAGCACATGCAGCAGCTGGAGAGACCACAGATGTTCCTCTCCAAGAGAATCCAGGGCCTCAAGCATCTACTCTACATGGATAGGCTAAAGGCCCTGTCCCAGTACTCAGTCTCCTACAGACACCTCAGAGGTGACCTCTGTCTGGCATACAAACCAATCTCATACCCCACCCTGACGGGACTGCTGCATATCTGCAGGTCAAGCTCCATTCAAGTAACTCACACGTGCAACTTCAACCTGGTCTGGGACATCAATAGACGTTGGTGGGACAGATTTGTGTCCCAGAGACTCCCCCTTTTGTGGAATAAAATCCCTCTCCATGTCAAGCAGAGTACCCCATTAACCATTTTTAAGCACAACCTGGATAACTGGATGGGGAACAGAAAAAACACCCCTGGGATTCCACCTGTGCCACTGCTGGACAGTGGCATAGGGTGCTGACTTGTTGGAACATGGGCTAAATTCTTGGCTAGGTTTGTAAGGGCCTCAAGCCAATAGCCTAGTAACTTCCTATGATCCTAGGATAAGCTGGTTAAGAGCTACTTTCTTTAGTCTACAGTGTGATTCCCTCAGCCTCTGTTTATCTACTGTGTGATTCTGAACAAGTCAATTTATCAGACACTATTACTGGTGAATTGAGCTAGGCTCCACAATAGTCTGCTGGATTGCATGTTTAGTAATAACCTTTTAATATGTGCATACAGGGTCTATATTAGAACATCAAAGTTTCAAAACTTTGAATGTTCTAATATCGACCCCTATTCAGCAAAAGCTGAAAACATTGAACATACAGAACAGCAATTTTTTTTCCTAAGGAAATAATTTGCTCTTCCAAAACACATACACACAACACAAGCACACCAAACAAACAGCAATCCACACACATGCACCTAAAATCTTGCACCTAACCCTACACTATACTATACATACACCATTAACTATCCACTTACCTTAACCCAAACCCTAACCCTAAGGTCCGTCATTATCGCACACTCATCTCACCCGCACCCTAACCCTAACTCAGCTACCCCACCCTAACCCTCACGTCCACACAATCACACACTTACCTGACCTGTGCCCTAACCCTAGCTCACCTAACCCACCCTAACCCTCACATCCACACAATCGCACACATACCTAACCCACACCCTAACCCTAACTCACCTAACCCACCATAACCCTCATGTCCACACAATCGCACACATACCTAACCCACACCCTAACCCTAACTAACCTAACCCATGCTCAGTCGCACACTTACCTGAACCCAACCTGTAACTTTCCACTACAGCGCTGAAAATACTGAAGCAACAGAAACGGACAACCAAATTCTTTCCCTAGGAAAAAATTTGGTTTTCTGTAGCTTCAATATTTTCAGTGTTCGCTGAATACGGGTCGGTATTAGAACATTTGAAGTTTTGAAACTTCGATGTTCTAATATAGACCCGTGCATACAACTTTTAACCATCTACCTGTTCTTCTTTGGACTATTGATAGTCTGTGTAGTTTTGCCCAAAATCACAGAAATTGTTCATCATTTTAATGTGAAGAGCATTTATGTTTATCTATTTTTTTTTTGACAGTTTGCGAGTAAGCAGTGCTTTTTTCCCTCAGGCACATACCCTGTGCATAGTGATGTGAGAGGAAAGATTTCCAGTATCAATTATGCTAAGGTCAATTTGTAGATCAGTGTCCTTTTTTTGAATTTCGCACTATGGTTTGGACCTTGGACCACCTTGGCTTGTAAAGTTTTGTCTATTCTAGGTCCAGTGATTTACCATCTCATGTAGATGTTCTCAAGTGTGGGTAATGGAATTAGGGGTCTGAATGGAGAGATGATAATCCAGCAAGCAAGGGGTAGTATTGCTGAAGTTGAATTCATCCTCAAGACTTGGTGAGTACATTCACGAGGTGGACCCTGTTTAGACAAAATCTCACCAAGACGACACTAATATATAGACTGTATTTATATAGCGTATAACATGGACAGAAGTAGGTTAAAAATAAAAAAAGATAGCTGAGTGCGCAAGGCCCAGGGTAAAAAGTGCCCAATCCTGGTAAGCACAATTGTGCCAGGACTGGAAAAGATGACAGTGTAGAATCCTCAAAATATGGAAACATTCCTACAATGGGGCCAGGCCAGGCCCAGGGGGAGGATGCCCCCCACCCCCCCATTGTAGAAGGAAGTAATAATCCACACAAATCACAAAAACTGACAGGCCAAAGAAGAGACATAAAGATGATAAAGTGGACTATTGAGGATAAGAAAGAAATTATGCATTGTTAATATTATGCAAAAAGCCCAGAATTTCCAAACACAAGATATACAAAATGATTAACAGAAAAACTAAAGGAAAGAAAAATACTTCCACAATAAAAACTGTCAGAAGCCTCAAACAAAAAAAATGTATTCATCAATACAACAGATTTGTGAAAAACAGTATATAGATCAAGAAACTTTGATTTGTTTGAAAAAAGAAGCATCTGAGGACGTGTGAAAATATGAACAACAAAACCTAGAGGTTTTTGAAAAGTATAAAAAAGAAATATGGACATGGGAAAGAAAGAGAGATTTAATATGGTGCAATATGTATGCAAAGGAGAAAGCCAAATTAATCAATATAAAGAAGGCAGCCTCAAAGATATTTGAAGAAAAATACAGGCAAAGGCATCCAGATATAGAACATTTTGCAATAAAAATAGTACCACAAAGAAGGAATTTAGAAAAGAAGATTAGTAAAATAGAAGTTAAAAAAGTTATGCAGTGCCTGTGAAGTGAAGGATTTGGTGTAGAAGGTCTAACACAGGTTACATCACAGCATGATGGAGTGAGCCCCCCCAAAGTAAGGAGAAGCAGGAAAATCAGGAGACATCTGGAGAAGGAATACGGACATGGGAAGAAAAATAAGATTTAATATGGTGTAATATCAATGCAAAACTAATCAATACAAAAGGAGCAGCACCAAAGATATTTGAAGAGAAATACAGGCAAAGGAATCCAGACATGGAGAGCTTTACATTACAAAAAATAAGAAGGCAAAGAGGAAAAGCAGAAAGGGGATTAATAATGGAGGAGTTAAAGAAATAGAGATCGAGCTTATGGAGTACCTCCAAAGTAAAAGATTCAGTGTAGAAAATCTAATTTGGAAAGCACCATAACAGGAAAGAGCAATGGATATCCAAATTAAGGGGAAACCAGTAGAACGGGAAGCAATTGTCAGGTGCCATATGAAGATATTTTGGAGCCTTCTACAAAAAAACAGTATAAATGTTCACTTGAACCTATGGCAAGAGAAGGAACAGGAAAGTGTGGAAACTCTGACAGAGTTAATGTTGAGAAGTGATACACAAGTGAGTTCTCATATGACAGAGCAACAGATGGCACAGGTTGAAATTGAAGAGAATGTGCCACAGGAAGATGCTATAGAGATTGAAGCAAAGTTAAGAAAACAGTTTATAAGAAAATCAGCTAAGAGAAGAGTTGCTCGATTTAATAGAGATAGATAGACATATTAAGATCAATGAAAGAAACAGACTGCAGAAGGTCAATAAAACCCCAAAAGTCAGAAGCTTGAGCAAACAAATGAACACAATAATTAGAACTGTGCATACAGATCCATGAGATATAATAGAGGTAAACAGGATATATTACCGTGCAGCTAAATTAATAACTGATAAAGTTCTACCATAAGAACACAGGGTAGTGAGGGAGAGAAAG
The DNA here is from genome assembly GCF_019279795.1 of Protopterus annectens. NCBI lineage: Eukaryota > Metazoa > Chordata > Ceratodontiformes > Protopteridae > Protopterus > Protopterus annectens. Next base: position 508,358,356 of record NC_056736.1, read on the forward strand.
GGGAGAAATTGCATACCATCATGGAAGTATCAAATAGAGAAAACTATAAAGCAACTAAGACAAGAAGTGTCACTGTTAGAAGAGTATAGAAGATGGAACAGATCAACAAAAATGCTTAGAAAGATAGACATGATAAAAGCAATGCATAGTACTAGAAAAGGCCAGGATCTATCATGCATTATCGCAAATAAACTAAAAATCTCAGCACAGGTGGAAAAACTTAGAAGATATACAGATAAATATAAAGAAAAAGTACAAAATAAGCAATTTATTGATGACCCAAAATGTTTTATAGAGAATTGGGAAACAAGGTAAAAGGAATTGAAAGACCACCAAAAACAGAAGAAATAGAGACATTTTGAAGAAGTATCTAGGAAGATCATGTGGAACATAGCAAAGATGATAAATGGATAGAAGAAGTGAAAGAAAGAATAAGTTTAAAGGTAAAGGATATGCAATGGGATGAAGTAACAGCCAGAGAGATTGAAACAAAGTTAAGAAAAGCCTCAAATTGGGAAACCCCAGGCCCAGGTGGAGTACCTAACTTCTGGTTAAAAGTATTAACATCTTTGCATGAAGATTTAGCCACAAGTAAAAAATATTTATATGTGCACCCTGAACAGGCACCAACCTGTCTAACAACAGGAAAAACAATGCTCCTACTTAAGAGTGAACCTGCAAGCTACCCTAAAAATTATAGACCACTAACTTGCCTTCCTGTGACATATAAACTATATACTGGAATTGATGCCAACAGAGTCTATAGTCATTTAGAAGAAAACTCAATTATGGCAATAGAACAAAAGGGCAATAAAAGAAAGTCATTGGAATAAAGGATCATTTGCTGTTAAATAAAGTCATAATGAAGAACTATAAAATGGGGAAGAATTTAAGTATGGCATGGAGTGACTACAAAAAAGCATTTGATAATATCCCACATTCATGAATAAAGAGTGCTTAAAAATGTATGAGATACACCCTACACTGATCAACTACATTACAGTAACCATGAAACAGTGGCAGACCACTTTGCAATTAATCCATGATAAAGGGCTAATTATTATTCCAAGGATAAAAATTCAAAGAGGGATATTAAAGGGTAACTCTCCATCACTGCTGCTATTCTGCCTTGCTCTTAACACATTAAGCTGTCTGCTTAACAGATATGGCCACGGCTATAATTTGGCTCTTAAAAAACAATAAAGTGTAAAGACTTCTCATCTTCTCTTTGTAGATGATTTAAAATTGTATAGCTCATCAGATGAGGAACTGAAAGTATAACTGCAAGCTGTCAAAACTTTTTCAGATGATATAAGAATGTCATTTGGTCTTGATAAATGTGCAAAAGCAACCTTTGAAGCAGGAAAACTGCAGCACCAAGAAAACATCAATTTGGGACAAGAATATGATATAAAAGAACTTGAGCAAGAGGGAGTGTATAAATATTTGGGAAATGATGAAGGATCAAAAATAAAACAAGAACAAATGCAAATAAAACTTAGCGAGGAGTACTTTAGAAGACTTAAATTAATCCTGAAAACAGTGCTGACATCTAGGAATAAAATCCATGCTATAAACCAATTTGCTATTCCAGTCCTAACTTACATTTTGGAGTGATTGACTGGCCCAAAAATGTGGTGTATAGATTAAATATTAAAAGAAGAATGATGCTTCATGCTCACCAAATGATTTATAAAAATTAGTGCATACCAAGATTATATAGTCCCCGTTCCAAAGGACAGATGGGCCTCCTTGAAATTGATTACATGTACAGATCTATAATTGTGGGACTCCGCACATATCTGTTGACCTCACAGGACCCAAAAGCAGTGAAAGTTTTGAAACGTGAGGAGAATAAGTCTGTCTAAGATGACTTCTTTGATTAATCTATCAGAAGCATATCATCGACAAGCAGAAGTGGAAATCATACCATAAGTAGATAAAAATCAGGCAGCAACTGAATGTGCCAAAAAACAAAAGAAAGAATATAAGTGAAGGACCAGATGAGAAGGCAAGAAATGTGGAAAATGCATAAATATACTTGCAAGTATGGAAAACTCCAGGAAGAACCTCATGCTGATCAGGAATGAATGCAGGAATGGTTAAGGAGAGGTGAATTCAAACCAAGAGATGAAAGTTTAGTACTGGCAGCCCAAGATAGTGGGATACATACATGCTGGTTTACAAAGTCCAATGAAAATGTGGGAGAAACAGACAAATGTAGGTTTTGTAAAACCAAATTGGAAACAGTAGCACACCTTGTTGCTGGTTGTGACATACTAATGGCTGAAGGACTGTATACTGAAAGGCATAATAATGTGGCAAGACTGTTGCACTGAGGATTGTGTAAACAATATGGTATTGAAGTGGCTGAAAAACACTGGAAACATGAGCCACAAAGTATCATAGAAAGTGATGAAGTCTACATCACATGAGATCATCCATTAACAACAGTTCAAAAGATTGATGCTAGAAAACCAGATATAGTGGTCCAAGAAAAGAAGACAAAAGTTGCATTGATCAGAGATCAAAACAATGCTAATTTCATGAACTTTAATCATACTTTGACTTAGGAATGGGGTCCATTCCTGTCATGGTATCAGAAACCCAAAAGATTTGGAGGAATTAAAAGGGAGAGATTACATGTATAGAGTTACAATTATAGGATTCCACAAATATCTGCTGACCTCAGAAGACCCAAACATAGTGAAAGTTTTGAAACATAAGGAGAACAAATGTAAAATGACTTCTCTGCTTAATCTAGCAGAAGCATATCAGTGTCAAGCAGGAATGGAAATTAAACCACAAGTAGATAAAAATCAGGCAGCAACTGAATGTGCCAAAAACAAAAGAAAGAATATAAGGTGAAGGACCACATGAGAAGGCAAGAAATGTGGAGAATGCATAAATATAGTTGCAGGTATAGAAAAGTTCTGGAGGAACCTCATGTTGATCAGAAATGAATGCAGGAATGGTTAACAAGAGGTGAAATCACACCAAGAGATGAAAGGTTAATATTGGAGGTCCAAGGTAGTGGGCTACGTACATGCTGGTTTACAAGTCCATTGAACATGTGGGAGAACCAAACAAATGTAGGTTTTGTGACAAACTAATGGCAGAAGGACTGTATACTGAAAGGCATAATAATGTGGCAAGACCATTGTACTGGGGATTGTGCAAACATTATGGGATTGAACTGACTGAAAAACACTGGAAACATGAGCCACAAAGCATCATAGAAAGTGAGGAAGTTTCCATCATGTGGGATCGTCCATTACCAACAATTCAAAAGACAGATGCTAGAAAAATGGATATAGTGGTCCATGAAAAGACAAAAGTAGCATGGCTCATTGAAATTGCCACACCCAGTGACTGCAGTGTCTTGCACAGAGAGAGACACAAAGTCATAAAATATCAGGATCTGCAGGCAGAAATGAGAGCAATGTGGAAGAAAGATACCCAGACACTTCCAATTGTAATAGGAGCAATGGGTCTTATAAAAATGAAGCTAGAACTGTATTTAGATATATTACCACTACCCAAATAAAACCAAGACCCAATCCTCCAAAGGCAGGTGTCCTGTCTGGAGGACCCCAACCATAAACAAACTATACAGTAGAAGGAGGTAGCTACTACATGATAGAGCAAAATCCCAAAAAGGGAAGGCATCTCTGATCAGTATTAGCAAAAAACTACGGGCACTCATAAAATCGTCTAAGGCCAGCTTCGAGAGAAAAATTGCACAGGGCACTAAGGATAATCACAAGGCTTTCTTTAGTTATGTTAGGAACCTGGGTGGGAATTCCCAGATAAGCTCAGAATTAGTCCAAAATGACAAAAAATACACCGAACCCACAGACATTGCCAACATCCTAGCTGACAGGTTCAGTGCAAACTTCTCCCCCCCTCCCCACCAAAAGGGCAAATATCTATCCCAGCAGAGTGCTGCTCCCCTGACATCTCAGATGCTCAAGTAAGAGCCACCCTCTCCAAAGCAAAAAATACAGCATCAATGGGACCAGACGGTGTCCCGGGCTGCGTCCTACATGAACTCCAAGAAGAGCTAAACCCAAACATAAAACTACTCTTCAATCTCAGCCTTACTACAGGATATGTACCCAAAGAGTGGCGTACAGCAACAGTGGTCCCTCTCCACAAAGGTGGTGCCTCAACGGATCCTGGAAACTATTGCCCCATAAGCCTGACTAGCTTGGTCTGCAAAGCTATGGAAAGGATCATCATGGACCTCATAAATAAAGATATTGGGGACCTACAGACACTGGATCCTACCCAGTTCAGCTTTGTTAAGGGCAGATCCTACCTCTTAAACCTGGTCAATTTCTTTGAAACAGTCACCAAGGCCATTGACGAGGGGAAGGTGGTCCACACAGCCTACCTGGACCTCGCAAAAGCCTTCGATACAATACCCCACTCAGGCATTATAGATAAGCTCACCAGCTTAAATATAAACCCCTATGTCACTAGATGGGTTGCAAACTGGTTCAAGGACAGAACCCACGTGGTTAGAATTGCTGGAGCCATGTCAGACTCCAAAGCAGTTGCAAGTGGCATCCCGCAAGGCTCAGTCCTGGGACCTCTCTTGTTCGGTATATATTTCTTGGAGGTACAGGCCAACATGGAAGGACTGTGGCTGACCAAGTTCGCAGATGACTTCAAACTAGGCACCATAATCGACTCTCCAGCTGACACAAGAATCCTACAAAAGGGCCTCATAGAAAGAGACAACTGGTGCCAGAGCCATGGCCTCAAGCTAAACGCCAAAAAATGTATAGTCATCCCCTTTGGCAAAAACAAAGTGCCCACAAATTACCACATAAGTGGTAATCCATTAAGTATGGAAGAAGTAATTAGGGACCTGGGGACCCAAGTTGATAGCAATCTCTCATTTGAAAACCATGTGGCCAAAGTGGTTAGGAAAACATTTTATATAGCCCACCTAATCATGAAGGGATTCACATCTAGATCAGGGGAGGTCATCGTGCCTCTTTACTCATCCCTCATCAGGCCCATAATTGATTACAATGCCCCTTTTGGGATGTACCTTACCAGACACCTGCAGCAACTGGAAAGACCCCAAAGGTACCTCACCAAGAGGATCAAAGGGCTCAAACAGATGCCATATGCTGCCCGGTTAAAGAAACTCCAGCTCTACTCAGTGGCATACCACCTGCTCAGAGGTGATCTGTGCCTGACGTATAAAGCCATGTCCAACCCAGAATTAATGGACATGCTGCACCTCAGAAAATCCAAATCCCATCGAGCTACGCTCGAGACTTGAACCTCAGCACTGAAATAAATAGGACATGCTGGAGGGACAGATTCATAACCCAGAGGCTCCCTTCACTCTGGAATAAAATCCCAGTCCAGGTTAGGCAGAGTCCCTCATTGACTCTCTTCAAGAGGAATCTTAATGAGTGGATGGGAGATCATAGGCTTACCCCGGGTATCACTTCTGTGTCACTGTTAGACAGAGGTACAGTATACTAGCCTTGAAAAAGGGCATAGCAAAATTCATTTAAAATGGGTGGCGAAAGCCAAACACACTGTGGCTAGGCTTATAAATGTCCTAGGGCAGACAGCCTAGTATGAACCTATGAACCTATGTAACCACCATATGAATTGCAGAAGGAGTCATTACTGGGCATATTGCTGCTGCTGCTGGGAAGAGCACTTTTGCCTGACATCAAAGATTGAAACAATACTAATTTCATGAACTTTAATCGTACTTTGACTTAGGAATGGGGCGCATTCCTGTCATTAGAAACCCAAAAGACTTGGAAAAATTAAAAAAGGGTGGGTGTGGAATTCTGGGAAAGCTGTCAAACTATTAGCAGCAATGGCATTCCATAAATGCTGACCAGGTTACAATATATACTGGTCTGCATAATGTCAAAGTATTCAGACAAAGATTTTTTTAAATATTTCTCTTTACTCAGGCCACTTGTCTCTTCTTCTGGTTATTATGTCAACAAACCCAGGATACCTAAATTCTTCCTTTCTTAGCAGGCTGCTGCTATTACTCAGAGGACCAGCCTTATGGTACATGCAATAGTAGGGCCTGGTAAGTGAGGAATCTGATGGCAAGATACAATATATGGCACCAGAAGCTTTCATGTGCATGTAGCTGGTAACCCTGTTTTGGGGAGTGTGTTGTACAATGACATCATGACATTCTGTCACTCATCATGTTAAGTAGATCACCTGCAAGGCTGCTGATCACCCCCAGAGGATATATAGGCAGCAATTCCCTTTGCAACCTTCTTCTGAGTTAGGAGAACTGGCCAGTGACTGCTTCATCCTATTCCCCCAGGCACTTTACAGACTATCTGATCCTGTTTCCAAACTCAGATCACTGGTAGTTCAAAAACATGCTACCTCTGTGTGTTTGGGCCAAGATTCAGATAAAGATAAAGAGTTGTAACTACACAACATGATCAGTCTCTACATGCATTTTTGCCTCAGTTCATATGTCCCACAGAGTAAGGGTAGCAATGAGTTTAATAAAGTACCCTCATGGCTGCAGAATGACCTATTTGGGCAGTAGTATTGATGAATTTTAGCTAGTCATGGAGTCATAATCAACATGGATCAAGAAAAATGAGCATATTTTAATGGAAAATGACATTCCTGAAGATAATCATGAGTCAAAAGTGTTAATTTTTTGACTGCTTTCATGCATGGGTGACCTTTGAATCTGGATGAGACAAAGAAACTGAGATATAAAGCCAACAAGCAATTTGTAAAAAGGTTAAAGGTCGTATACTTCTAATCCCTAACAACTATTTCTCTGGCCATAATATTCTCCCTCACATATGTTTGGCGATATATTGCTCACTAACCCATCACTCACAGAACTTAATATCCATTTTATCTTGCACATCTTCTTTCCTCTATTGCTATCCATTACTAACTTTTCACTGCACAACCGTACATCACTTGTCTTTCTCCCTCTTCATTCTTTTTCCACTTGTATCAACCATCCTAGGCACCCATTAATCAGTATCCACTTGTTACATGAGTATCTAGCTATCTTGAATATTATCCTTGTAGAAAAAAAATTCTTTAAAGTATGTGCATTATACAGTGAAACCACCAAAACTCTGTCATATTTTTTTTATAAAATATTCACTATAATGTATGTGTACCACAGTGCAACCTCCAAAACTGCCTTTGTATCCAGGTTGGGGATTATCATAAATGTTAAGGTGTTTACCTCACAGACATAAAATACAGGGTTTGATTCTTACCTTTGAAGGGCAGCTACTTTAGTACATGCTTAGGAACCTGTGTTGGAGTTTAGTATAATGGTTAAGGTGTGCCTTGTAAGGAGATATAGCTTTTAATTCTCACCACGGGAAAATTGGCTAGGCTTAAAATTGTCCACAAAGGCACCTAGTCCTGAGCAGTGGAGTGCTCCAGATTGTGCAGAACACTCTGCGTTTGACCATAAATGAACCACTGCTTGTTAAAGAAAGTTTTTATCTGAACTGAATCTGACTTTTCCAAGAATATTTAAAATATTACTAAGCACAGAAATGATAAACATAAATACACAACAGCTAAGGAAATATGTGATACCTGCTGGTTTGATACATATAGTAAAACTTCAGAGAAATAAACATAAAAGTAAAAAATATTGGTCTGGATTCAATAAAACATGTTTGTGTTGTGGCACTATGTGCACATAATAGAATGCTAATTTGTATTCAGTAAACAGCTCTACCAGAAGTGTAGAGCCATGAAAACCAGGTAAACATCATGGCATGCTAATTAGTGCATAAGCAGCTGAATTATATGCTAATCACTCAATCCCTGATGGCAGAACTATTCAGCAAGCTATAAAACAATTGTGTACCCTTCATGTAGCCATTTGCCCTGGACTCCAAAACCTATTGAAATACAGCCACAGAAATTAAAATAGAAAGAGGGTTGGGAGGGTGGCCAAAGGGTTGGGAGGGTGGCCAAATGGTTAAGGTGTTTGCCTTACAAACACAAGGTGCAGGGTTTGAGTCTCACAAGGGATAATTGGCTAGGCTTACAATGGCTCACAAGGGCAGTTAGCTTAGTACTAACCTATGAACCTATGAAGAAAGAATGTTAGCGGCTGCTTCTGATCCTGATCATATGTATGTGTAACAGGCTCAAGTCTATGCTGCTGTTGCTGCTGATAGACCTCAGAGTAGGGTATTTAGACCCCATTTAACTTCTCATTGGCTGCATGAAGTGGAACTAGTATAGTGCTATAGAGTGGATACAGGCACACTCCAGGAACTATGCAACCTCTGTCATCCTCATCTGAGATCAAGGGCAAATTGAGGGGTACCAATACCTGAGGAGACCTATGTATGCATAGCACTTAGAATTTTAGCTACAGGAACCTTTAAGAGACCCACAGGGGGGCATTCTGGGGGTATCACAGGCATCAGCATTTAGGATTCTACACCGATTTCTGAATGATATGCTACAGCATGCCAGTGACTATATATACATATTATCCCCCCGTACCCATGAGGACAGAGCTAAAGCTATGGAGGAGTTTTACCCCATGGCACACTTCTCTGAAGTCTTAAGTGCAATAGACTGAACTCACAATGAGATGAAATCATCACCCAGGGAACAGGGAAGGATCTACATCAACAGAAAGGGGTTCCACTCCATTAACTGCTAGGACATGTATAATGCTAGGGAAATCATCCTGAATGTGTGTACTGGCAACCCTGGCAGGTACCACAACTCGCATATCTGGCATACCTCACAGTTGTATTAGAGATTTTCCAAGGTTGATTTAACACAAAGCCATTTACTGGAGGATGCAGGGGATGCATTGAAACCATGGCTGATGATGCCTATCAGAAATGCGCACACACACACGCACACACACACAAACATACACACACACACGCACACACACACACACACACACACACACACACACACACACACACACACACACACACACACACATGCTATAATGAGGCAAACATTCAAACCAAAAACATCATAGAACATGTGTATGGGCTGCTGAAGTCACAGTTTCAGTGCCTAGATAACTCAGGGGTGTCCAGCAGTACAATCCCAGTAAATGTGTCAAACTTATTACAGTCTATGCTATCCTACACTATATCATCCTGCAAAAACAGCTGCAACAGGAACAACAAGGGACAGGGGCACACATTCTACCACCACTGGCAGGGCCACCACATCCACATGCAGGTGAGGAGTCAGAATGGAACCCCTAACTGCTGTGGATGTAGGTAGACATAGGTGTGCACAACATGCTAACTGTATATGTCAACACTGAAGTATAAAAAGTGCATACAGATTAATCTTTTTCTACAGCCTATATAAATACATTCCTAATGTTAGAATGTAAATGTACTTGAATAAGAAAAACATACCTTAGCAAAATATGTGCATCTTTGCAGGAAAATTTCCTGCAAAGGAATAGCAGTCACAATCTTCACTGAGTCAAAACAGTCTCTTCAGCTTCAAGTTCCAAGCTACACAGTTACCTTTTTATAATGTAGATTCAGCCCTCTGAGCACTGTGAAGATGCAAATGAAGTGTAAACTCATTAGACTTGCTGAATACCAATCTTTTGACATTGTGCATCAGATGTAAACATAGTGTAGCCTCTACAGTATTATTAGGTATTAATGGCTTGCAACTGTGAATGATTAGTCTGACTGAAACAAAACACAGTAATTCACAGACACCCTTCCCTGAAGTGGGTTTATTGGTGAGGATACACTTACAATGTGTGGAACTAACTGCAGTGAGGTTTTAAATGAAATCAAACACACCACGTGTATATTTCTTTGGCATAATAGCACAGTTTCCTGCTTTTGCTGAAAACTGTTGTTCACTGTCATGTATTTGTATTACAGTTTGAAAGTAAATGAAATGATATACACTAAAGACTGAATGTCTGATAGTAAAGCAGAGATAAGGAAAGAATTCCCAGAATACAAAGAAAGACAGTGCTGCAGTTTTGCAAATATATTCATAAATATTGTGTTTTCACTCATTCCACTAAATGTTATCTTATCTACACATGTAAAATCAACTGAGAATGTCCAACTGTATGAAATGTTTAATACTGGATATAAAATAGGAATTGCTTGTATGCAGATTATTTGATTGCCATAGCAAAGCTGTATCTATGACAAAGAGAGGTAACCTTGTGTAAGCGCAATAGTCTGATGGTTAAAATCCAGTGCTAATTGTTTAACCTTTGTTTCTTTTTTATCTTTTTTTTGCCTTTACCATGTGTGCTGTGCATGGCATTGAGCAAACATAGTTCGCTGCATAAGAAAAAAGTGAAAATTTTAATTTAGTGTGCCTTTATGAGTGCAAATAGGCTCAGTGGTGTTGCGTGGCCATCATCACTCTGGACAGTACTGAGAGGAGAAATACACCTATTGCCTAGCTTTCCCTGTGGCACTAAGTGTAAGTTCAATAAATTCATAGTCAAAACACAGGTGAATCAGGGTACAGATTCAGCAGACTCTACATTTTAATAAGAGTCTCACACTGTCATTGCTACCACTTTGATTATAAAGGTAATACTACATACCAATAGCTATTTACAGTCTGTTGATTGACATAAAGTTGTATTGCTTGCATACACATACTTTTTTATATATCATAGCTCATTAATGACTGACATTTGAACCCCAGTTGATTATTTGTGTAATTGGTTTAGCATGACGATTGTGTAATAAAAATGCAGTCACATATCTCTGATGGACACAATAGTTTACTGACAATCATCTAGACCCCTCCCATAACCCAGCTATAAGTGTAAACAGAATGTATTGCAAGGTATGCATCATAACTCAAAACTTCATCACTAAAGTCATGCAGGTTTATCCAGTTCCAATATATTGTCAGATATTAGACTTGCATCACAGCTGAGAATGCCTGATCCAGGACCTTTTAATGCCATACACATACAGGCCTAATTAAAGTTTAGAACCAATCACTCTTTAAGCTGTATATCTTTAATGACCATGGTTGACAAACATTTGTAAAAATTGCTTTTAACAGTGTGCAATTTCCAACAAAATATGTGCCAAGTCATCCCATTGATACTTCCAAAGTCAAAGTTTAAAATCCAAGCCATTGAGCATTTCAATGTTGGCTATTGGACAATGTATGACCAGGTACAGCATCACACATTCCAAAGACCATTGCCAACTTTCACATCATTGTTGCTGTTTAATAATCACTCTTCCTCTTTGTTTGGCAATGTCTCTCTTTACTTGCCTATGTGCAAATGAGGTTGGCATAAGTGTATGTGTGTGCAAACCGATCTTAAAATATGAGATCACATTTTGGTGCCAAACCATTGTCTCTGTTGTGGAGGACCTCTGCAGACATGGCAGGGGGGTGGGAATGATGATGCCAAATTCAGGAAGCAGAGGTGCGGTGTGGAGGAGTCCAAAATCTTTGTTGCACTCTTCATCAAACTCTACAGCCAGAAGCTGCTACAGGGGACTATACTGAGTCTCGGTACATGGCTGAGGCTTTGACAGCCTAGCCAAGGCTGTCTCTAGTGCAACTAGCATACCATCACTGGGTAGCAGTGTAGGTACCACTATAGTGACCTAAAGGGGTGCAAGCAAGCACAACTCGACCAGTGACTGGAGGAGTTTAGAAATGCTAACACCCCCAACTGTGTAAGTATACAAATTAAGCAACTTGAAATTATATGGAATAGTGTAGATAACCAACACTGGTATGAATAATGCTTTCATGTCTCTTCTTCTCTCATTTTCTATCTTCTGGCTGCAGAGGAAATCATAATGAACTGAGAGATGCATGCTGAGAGATTGGAGAGACTCAGAGAAGCAAGGAGTATGTCTGCAAGACAACTGACTCTGTTTGTAGTAATTATTGTGGTTTCACAGATCAGTAGTAACTTCAGCATACATAGTAACAAAAAGCATACATGCTTTTTCCTATAGCTGTTGGTGATTGTATTAGGCAATTGATATAGTGTATTCAGATTATGAAGGTTCAATACCCACAACTAACCTATACATTTACATTCAACAAGTGTTATTTTTACAGTGGAAATGCAGAATATTGGCTTTAGCTTCATGTTATTAACTTACTCTGTAGTATCTTTGAAAGCATCTATGGAATATGTGTTTATTCAAAGCATTACTTGTAATAATTCACAAACATTGCTGGGAGTGTGAAAGGTCTATAGCTAGGATAATAATAAATTGTTATTTATTGTAATAAAGAATGAATGTTATATGTCACGGTTCAAATCATCTCTTTTGTTTTTTTGTCACACCCCACTGCTTATCTCTCTCATTTTTTTTTTTTGATTCCCTGGAATCATATCTTTCTGATGTCATACCTTTCTGCCAATAAAACAAATGCATTTCAGTACACAGAGGTGGACCAGCTACTGTAGATTAGCCTCCTAACCCTCTACCAGCTGCCACACCAACTAACACCTTTGGGATGCAACCTGGCAATACTGCCTCCACAAACACTGCCCTACCTGGTCCATTCTTTTTAAGTAGCTGATTTGCTGCTGGTGGTGCAGTGGTATCATCAGGGAGTACTGAAGGAGGTGATGATTATGTCACCCACCAGGAGCTGTCAGGGGTGGTGCGAGATCTGATAGAGAGTGGCCTTGGTGGCCCGATCAGCTGAGTGCAGAAAGTGCTCTTCAAAGTTGGAATAATGACTCCCACATCAAGCAGTCTCACAGACAACTGAGTAAGTGGACAGTGCGGCAGTTCTGAGAGTGAGGACTAGATTGTCACTGTTCTCATGCCTGATGGACATGTGATTTCAATGTCCCTTACCTATCCCCCAACCTTTTAATGTCCATCACCATATCTGTGTCTGTCGTTTATGTCCTGTTTTTCTGCACCTGCTTCCTCACCTACCCTACATAACTAACCCTCACATTCTAGGTTCCTTCCCCAACATTACTCTCTTTTTGAAACAACCAAAAAATGGGCACCTGTCCCACAAAAACAATTTGTCCCATACATAGCTCTCCATTTTGCATTTGTAACTTCTCAACACATTTGATTTGAAGTGGCTATACAACATTATCTTATTGTTTTCACCCATGTGTGTTGTGTTTACCTGTGTACATTACTGTGGTGAAGAAGTGGATATCTATGGTTATCTCCCAATTCCCTCTTGCAAATACCTGTGTTTCTTCCCCTTAGTTCTTCCCTTTGCTTGCCTCACCATTTCAACACTTTCCTATCAACCCCATTTTCGCACATTTAATCTAGTAAAAAAATAGAATCACAAGCAACACACATGGTCAATAATGGTCCATAAAAAAAGCCTTCACTTTTTGTCCTCTGCACTTGCACAGAGTTTAGCGTCATGCACCAGTGCTGAGTGGCTGTAAACCGCTGTTCATGTCCTATGGCAAAACCTGGTGAGTTTTTGCTATCTGCTGCACTAGTCCAGTTAACTTTGTGCAATACAGCTTAAACGTGCTGTGCAAGAGGAAGAAAGAGTTAAACAGAGAAAAGGCACTACTTTGAAACAGTTACTCTGACAGTTCTGGGACTGCTAGATGTACAGAAACCATAGATGTACACAAAATGCAACATCCTATGTGGAGTGTTGACATAAATCACTTGACTGAAAATTGTTTTGCCCATAATATCAAGCTTTGATTCCAGGTGCAACTCATATAATTTCTTAGCATGATGTTATATGTCTAAAATATGTTTAATCACCCATATCTTAACTTTGCCACAGTTATGAGTTCTCATGGAGATATATTGAATACTGGCCAAAAAATAATATTTGAAGTAACATCCATCCCAGTAATTATGAGATATTTATCCATCCTTGATCTGCTTGACATAGGCATGTTGTCCCTCTCCTAACCCTGCTTTACCCCTATTCATGTTACAGAGCATGGCAGGTTAATAATGAGAACACACCAAACACATGTCCATGAATGTTCCATTACACCAGACATTGTTATGTGTATGTCCCTCTGTCCTTGTGTTCACCCCTTCACTCCCATACCTCTTTATGTGTGTGCATCTATTAGACTGATGAATGTACAAGTCATCTCATGGTTTCTGCATGCTGTCATGACTCTGCTGATGGATACTACCAACATGTTACCTTCATTCAATAGATTATCAGAGCTCCTGTATTGTGCAAAGTTTCATAATCTGCTGTAGGATTCCCTTTGTGTCATATTTGGGTAATGATCAGATATATAAATATACATTTACATCTAGTTAAGGCTTATAACCAAACAGTAGGGGATGCTCTTAAGGACTATTTTCAGATGTCTCTTTCCTGTGTATCATTTGCCTATCCATCTGTGTACCCTGTCTCCTACATAAATATGATACATTGTATTTGTTGCCTATCCATCTGTCTACCCATCTCCTACATAAGTATGATTCATTGTATCTGTTGCCTATCTATCTGTCTACCCCATCTCCTACATAAGTATGATACATTGTATCTATCCATCTGTCTACCTGTTCTCCTACATAGTTATGATACATCTGCCTATCAAGTAAACTGTAAGGCCACAGATTATATGTCAAAAATCAATTCCTACTCTGCACCATTATATTTCAGATATCCCACATCTTCTTCAAACAAATGTATATTGATGTATTAATTATTGTCACTCTGTCTCCTCTATGCTTATCTCATGAAATTCATGCTATAGAGCAGGACATATTCTAATTGAGAAGACATGTCATACCAACACACTATTAGGATGTTCATAGATGTGCCGGGATAGTACCTCCTACATCCTCTACAGAACTGAATCTGTCATGACCTCCTCTGTCTCACCAGAATATACTGTAGCATCTTTAGTAGGATGATGGATCAAATGTTCATCTAAGATGATGTGGTAACTGCCTTTACTATGAAAAAGCATTCTGCACACACTTTTTCAGGATATCTGGCCCTTCACAAATAGTTAGCATATCTGCTGAGTCATACTAATAATTTCCAAAGATTTACCACCACCCCCCCCCCCCCTTGGCATTTGCTTTAAGCTGTGCACACAATTAACTTGTAATTGGCAGTCAGGCCTGCAAAACAGCTACTAGTTGTAGAAGTGTATTGAGGTATGCATTACTGATATAATTTGGGGATGACACATACCTTAGAGCAGTCATTGATAGTCACATTTGCAGTCCCTAATCATGTTTAGTTAGTTAATGTCATCCTGACACCATTTGTAAAGCAAGGGAATCATCTAGATTTGAATTTTGGCCCAACTGTGCTTTGACCAGGAGTTCACTACTCATACACCCTACACCACAAAGAAAGCTAGGCAGCAGATGTATTTTCAACAGTCAGTACTGTCCAGAGTGCTGATGGCCACACATCACAGCTGAACTTGTTTGTGTGAAGGAAGGCATACTGCATTAACATTTTCATTGTTTTCCTTAAGCAGAGAAATGCTTTTGCTTTGGCCCCAATATTTCAAAGATGGACTACAGCATGCATATCATACTGTCAACAATTTGTCTCATAACATATTGTGCAAGCCTGACACATGAAACATTAACAACAAACAGATGTATTTTACAGTTAACTCCAACTATGTCTGTTACTGTATGCCCCTATTTGCGCACAGTTTGGCAGTGAGCACCAGTGGGCACTGCTATTTCACAACTCGAAGTTGAATTCCTTAAATTCAAGTCATAAATGCAATAATACTTTGCCATCATCTGCACAAATCAGCTTCTCAGTGATGCATTTTGTGAAGAGGTGTACAGCATGTCTAACTCTGTTTACTAGGCTGTAATCATAAATTACATGGAAATGCATTCTTAAACACAACAGAAAGGCAGTGATGTGTGCTTGAATGAATACATAATTTCTGATTTTCATGTGTGCCTTGCAACAATGCACTTGGAAGTGACATATCAGTACTTGTGCCACTGTCAAACAGAATCCAGGATTACATAGCCTAATTGCATTGTTACATTCGGTATAGGTTTATTTTGACAGTAGGCTTTGGTCATGCATAGTCTATATCACCACATCAAATGGTGATAAGTTTGAATGCCCTTTGTTCGAACCTAAAAGTCTGAAAACCCTAAACAGTGAACTCACAGAACAGAGATGTTTTTTCCCAGGGAAAAAAAATCGCTGCTCTGTGATAAAAAAATCACAACTTTAATACAAACTGAAGTGGGTGGCTTCATCCGCCACACCTCCTAGCGTGGGGGGCTGTGCATCCCACACACCTCCTACTTAAATATACCAACTCCAAGATTGCACTACAGTGGAGGAAATAGCAAAGCCCCAAAGATGATCCACCAATTTTTTTCCCTGGAAAAAAAATTGATGTTCTGTAACGTCACGGTTAAGGGCTTTTGGACTTTTCGGTTCGAACAAAGGGCATTCAAACTTATCACCATTTGATGTGGTGATATAGACCCGGTTACGCATGATCATGTCCCATTGATATTGTCAGTAATCTCTATTAATGTGGACATACTTCCATCCAAATATGAAGGCACATAACTTCATCATTACATTACTGGTGTTTTCCAAGTGTGTATGTGTGTGTTTCTCATCTACACAACATCCTGAAAATGGGTACATATCTGTCTCACTTCTGTAATATGCATTCATGACAGCTTATTTGACCTAAGTTGCTAATATGCATTTATAAGTACTTTTGCAAATTGTGCTCACACAATCATATCACAAATCCTGACTTTGCACCCAAGCCTCATAACAGTATAGGTTACCTGTAACAGTATAATGATGTCGTCCTCTATAAAGTGCACTGTGATACTGTTAAAATCATACTTTTGTGGTAACACTAGCATTAAGTATTGTGTTCTCTAGCTTGTGTATCTAAGTAGGTAGGGATTCTAATCTCACAGCAGTGGCAGCACTTGTAAAAGACCTAAAATGATGACATCATGACACAAGTAGAGCAAAAGCTAAAATGATGACATCATGACACAGGTAGAGAGAAAAACAAAAAAGACTATACTGAATTAAGCATAGCTACAAATACATAAAAAAATCTATTTCTAGCTGATGAAATACCAGGCCACAACCCATATTTTGCATACTACATCATGGTCCATACTTTTTAACTATGAAAAAAAAAAATCACAACCTGAGTGCACTAGCCCAGCTAGAAAAACAAATAGGACCTGAGCTAAGAAAACTCTGGATACTGGCTAAGGCTCTTGCCACCCCTATAGTGCCTTTTTTAGGCAAGTTTCAAATGTCAAATTCACCACCATAACAGGTACAAGCAAGCAAAATCTGAGGGTAATGCTACTCAATGCTAGAAGTCTAAACCTCAAAATGCTGTCACTCGAGACAATCCTTAAAATGGAGAAAATCGACATCTGTGCAGTGACAGAGACCTGGTTCAAGACGCCCGAGAGCACCCTTCCATTACCAGGCTATAATTCATACCACACCTTTTGGCCACCTAACCTGGACGGAAACACTAAAGGCAGAGGCATGTCCATATTCATTAAGGATATCCACACCTCCAGGCTAGTTGTGCAGCATAATGCATCCAAGATTATCCAAGTGCAACTAACTCTGGGCACGACCGCAATCCAATTGTAACTTGCTACACATCCCCCACCATGCCCCAGGATTCCCACTCCTCATTTCTTGATACACAGGAAAATATTAGGGTACAAACCAACACCCTCATAATGGGCGATTTCAACTACCCCACCATTAGCTGGGAAAACTACTCATGTACCAACTCTTTTGCTCAACATTTTCTGGAATTCATAAATTCCAACAACATGGATCAACGTATTCACACCCCCACAAGGGGCAGCAATATCTTAGACCAGGTCATTACCAACATGGGTGACCGGTGTTCCACAGCAGAGGTAAATTCCTCGTTGGTCAGATCTGACCACAGGCTAATCATTGTAGACATCCACTTCCCACCCCACCCCCATTAGGGAAACCCCTATAAAAAAATTCTCCAAAGCCAACTTCATGCTTCTTAAGACAGAAGTGGCAAACTTCACGACACCCTTGCAGATGGACAATAGAGGTAGGACTGCTGAATCCTACACAAATGGACTTTATAAGCAGTTACATGAGTGCATGGATCGTGCTATCCCTAACACAACCAAGATGCTATCCTCCAAAAAAAGGAAGCCAATCTGGTGGTCCCACACCATAAACAAACTCTACAACAGAAGAAAGAAACTGTTGCAAAAAAGAGTAAAATCCCATGATTGGAGGAACTCCCTGGTCAGCCACAGTAAGAAGCTGAGATCCCTCATAAAATCCTCCAAAGCTAGTTAGGAAAACAAAATCACCACTGATTCTAAAGACAACCACAAAGCACTCTATAGCTATGTCAAGAATCTCAATGGCAACACTCAGATCCACTCTGAGTTACAGCACAATGGCTCTAAATATATAGAAACAACTGATATTGTCAACATCCTGGTAGATAGGTTCAGTGCTAACTTTACCCCTCTCTCACCCCTAAAGGACTTATCTCTATACCGGAAGAATGCAAAGTTCCTGTAATCACGGCTACACAGGTAAAAACCACACTCTCCAAAGCCAAGAACACAGCATCCATGGGATCTGACAACATCCCAGGCTGTGTTCTACATGAACTACAGAATGAACTGGCACCCCGCCTAAGCATCATGGTTAATCACAGCCTCACCTCAAGCTTTGTGCCCACTGAATGGTGCACAGCGATGGTTATCCCATTCCACAAAGGGGGAGCCACCACGGACCCCAGGAACTACTGCCCCATTAGCCTAACAAGCCTAGCCTGCAAGGCCATGGAACGATCATCATGGAACTTATAAACACAGACATTGGTAATCTCCAAACTCTGGACCCCACCCAGTTCAGGTTTGTCAAAGGCAGATCATGTTTCCTAAACCTGATAGACTTCTTTAAAGCAGCCACGAAAGCCGTAGATGAGGGTAAGGTGGTTCACACAGCCTATCTAGATCTCGCCAAGGCTTTTGACACCATTCTCCTTTCTGGAATTATAGATAAACTCACTAAACTAGGTATAAATCCTTATGTCACAAGATGGGTTGCCAACTGGCTCACTGACAGAACCCACACTGTGAAAGTAGCCGACTCCAAATCCGACTTCAGACCAGTGAGAAGTGGAGTACCACAGGGTTCAGTCCTGGGTCCTCTCCTGTTTGGTATCTACTTTTCTGAAGTACAGGCTAACACAGAAGGTCTTTGACTAATGAAGTTTGCAGATGACTGCAAACTAGAAGTCATAATCAAAACTCCTAACAATATGGACATCCTAGAAAAGGGCCTCACTGAGACAGATGCCTGGTGTTAAAGCCATGGCCTCAAGCTCAATGCCAAAAACTGCATTGTCATCCCCTTTGGTAAAAACTCTGCACCCATGAGCTACCACATAAGTGGTAGTCTACTAAACACTGAAAGTGTGATAAGAGACCTTGGGACACAGGTGGACAGTAGTCTATCCTTTGATAATCACATTGCCACAGTAGTCAGGAAATCCTTCTATGTGGCACACCTCATCACAAAAGGTTTCTCATCCAGGAAAAAAGAGGTCATTGTTCCCCTCTACTCATCACTCATTAGACCCATTATAGGGTACAATGCCCCTTTTGGTATGTACCTCACAAGACATCGACAACAACTGGAAAGGCCGCAAAAATACCTCACAAAGAGGATTACCAGTCTCAAACAGATGCCCTATGCAGACTGTCTCAAAAAACTCCAGCTTTACTCTGTCGCATATCGCCTACTCAGAGGCGATCTCTGCCTAACATACAAAGCTATGTCAGACCCAGAGCTGTTGGACATGCTCCACTTAAAGAAATCCCAATCCTTCCGAACTACATGCTCTAGGGAACTAAATCTTGTCACCACAATAAACAGAATATGCTGGAGGGATAAATTCCTATCCCAGAGACTTCCCATACTCTGGAACAAACTACCTATCTATATCAAACAAAGCTCCTCATTAGCACTCTTCAAGAAAAATCTTGATGACTGGATAGGAAATAGGAAATTCACCCCAGGAATCACCTCTGGGGCTCTGCTTGACAGGGGCACAAAAAAATAATTTTCTTGGGTGGCGAAAGCCAGGGTACCTTTTTGGCTTGGCTTATATAGGCCCTAGGGCCAATAGCCTAGTACCTACTTATGAACTTATGAACCTATGTTGCCCAAGTTGACATCACTTCTGAATAAGTACCCATCAATGATCATTTAGCTATCACCACTTCATAATCTACAAGTAGTGTCTCTTCAATGTAATGCTTTGATCTTTACTATATTAATTCTATAATCTGAATGCATCATCTCAGGCACTATAAAACTACTATCTAGACCACATCCACTAACACTATAACATCTGCGGATATTGAATGCATTTCATGTAAAACAAAATCAGCTAAATACAACCTGTCAAACAAAAAATGAAAAAAAGGCAAAGAAATCATCAACTAAACATTTGCCTAACTACCAAAATAATATATTAAACTGCCTGTAAACAGTAAATAGCTCAGCGCATGCAATCATTGGACTTCACCAGGCTGCAGATCATCTTCTTCATACATAGCATTTCAAGACTTGGGGAACCACAGGAGGTGAAAATACATTGCTTTGTAACAAACTGATATCCCTAGCTCTCCTTAGCATTACTTTTCTGCTGCTACAGGGCAAGCATCATACCTCTCAACTGCCCATATTTTTGCCTCATATTTTTGATCTGGTCCTCATAAATTTTGTATTTTTTCTGGCAAATCACCAAGGCTAAAGTCAATAAATAATGACATACATTTGAATTTCAGACTTAAGTTCACATCCTTAAGAAAAATGCATGCTAACACAAATCTTGCGTTATTTTAAATTTCTAAGTTTATAAGAGCAATATAAAATGTGCCCCTATTTGTGGACCTTTTTCCCCCATTATTTTAGGTTTTGTCCTGATTCCTTGCCTCCAAGAGGTTGAGAGGTATGTTCACCACTGCAGTCCAGTACTACACCTGAAGTGGACGTGCTGCTCATCTGAACCACTGGTCAGTCTCCCAGTCTTCTCTATAATCGATTGTGAATGAGTTCCCAAGATAGTTTTTTTTTTTTTTAATTTTTTAAAAATACTTGCTTTGCTTACAAAAAAGAAAATTAGGAGGAGAGGGAGAGACAGTCAAAAAGTGAAACAGAGAAATGAATCCAAGTCAGGCACATTAACTGAAATCAAACTACAAATACAAAAACTTTAAAGAATAACAGTGCAAGAGATCAGTTAAAGATAAAAGATAGCTTGAAAAACATTATAAAAGGAAAATAATGTCTCACCATGAATCACCTCGTGCAGTAATAAATAAGAGTGGGCCCACACATTACATCCTAATGATCTTTTATATACATGTTAACATTTATACTTGCCAAGCATTCAAAGATCAGTCCTTCCTAGTATACAATACAAGATAGTCATGTTGTCAACCAAGCCATTAATATAAACGTGTGCTGAGTATACGATAATCCCAACAACATCAAACTCTCCACATCACAAGCCCTTTAGATAAGCATCCCTGTTTCATTACATCCTGCCTACACAGTGTCCTCACTAGGCATAGTGGGACTGGTCCCATCAAAAAACATAAAACAAAAACAAAATAGAAAAAATAAATACACTGTCATACCTTCATGGTGGCAATTCTTTTTATGTTCTTTCTTACCTGGAGGTGGTGAAGGAGCTGAGAGAAGAAATAAAATATTTCTTCATGTCTGCCTGGTCGTCGGCTTGTCGCACCACTGCTCTGGTCTGAGTCAGACTGCTGCTGCCTGGTGCCCTGCCTTGTTGCACTGAAGTCGGAAATGAACAGTCGGTGGTCACTATGTAAGTTGCAAAATCAGACTTCATTTCACACTTCACACAAGTTATCAGACTTCACTTAACTTCACTAAGTTTTCAGTACTTCTTCTAAATAAAAAATAAAAAAACACTGTTGGGACTGTTGCTTTCTGGCTGCTCTTTCACGGTCCCACTCAGCTGTACCCTTAGTTCTTCTTCTTCTTCTTCTACACTGTACAGTTCCCAAGTTCTGAGTCCGACCCTCTCTAAACTAACACACATATACTACTAAAAGTAAACTAAGTCATCAAACTGTTTCACTCAGTCATGAAAGAAGGGCTCGCCACTCAGCTCTGCACTTGTCTTGCCTTGAATCGGATTCGGATATTCATTAGCTGCTGCTGCACCCACCCGAAGCACGTTGCTGCTGCCCAAACATAAACAGTCAGACAGTCACTCCCCTCAAGCTCTAAGCTGAATTCTGATGGGCTTGCAGGCTGCTTGTGATGCTGATGTCATTGTGCACATGATGACATCAGCAAAGATTGCCAGTGGAAAAATATTTTAAAAATATTTAAAAAAGACCTCGAAATGTGCAAATTAATCGGGAATAAAGGGGGACAATTGCAAATTTGTGGCACCCCATTATTTGGACCTCAAAAGCATTAAATGCCAAGGAATTCGGCATGGTTGAGAGGTATGACTGTTTTGTAAGGTTGTGTACTGCGCTATCTACACATGTGCAAAATACTGACAATCATTACTGTTGTAGACGTGTGTTACTGCAGTACATATATAATACGTTACTATCACATATTCTGTCAATGCCTCAGGTTAATGGTTGTAATATTTTAAAAGTGTCCATAATTGTGCCTGTTTCTTTCTACATTTGCAAAGGAGTCTGCAACTATGTGTCCCTGATTGGCTGAGAGCTATGGTGACATGTTAGTCATATTCAAGCAAATCACTTTGCAGATCTTTAGGGTATACACATACCCCCTATTGTTGCTAAGTGTCCTCTCCAGTGCGCATGTCAGTGATGTCTATATCACAACCATTCACCTCCATTGATATGTAACATTGTATGACCATCACATGTGTAATATCATGTGTGTTTGTATCATAACATAATTGCTCAGGAGGTATAAACAGTAGTATGTACTGTGATATCTACATATGTGCTTAATTTTACACTACTGACTTATCTTGGATGCGTACATACATTAATATATCCTATCTTGGGACATTTCCATATTTACCATGCCCTCTTCCTATTTCTTCATTTCTATCATTCATGTCTTTGCACATGTTCATCAGCACACTTACCCTGTCTGGTGTTCCTTTACTTGTAGTTGCCCTTGACATTTACCCTTCCCCTCCATTATTTCATTCTGTAGTATATTGCTCTCAGTATACTTTTCTTTACTGTGTTGTTACTGATTTTATTGCAGTACTTTCAACCCTGGTAGTCATTGTGGCTGTCCGCATGATCTTGCGGAGCAGGTTTCCCCTTTGGCAAATTTAAATAGTCCTTCTTTCTCTGCTCATGCTGCTCTGCATGGTGTCCTGGCCAGTGGCAGTGTTGCTGACCATGAAACCTTGCTTGTGTTTGCGTAAACACAATGAGTAGCATGAATATGTGATTAGTGCTGCTGCCCTCAGCTCTAACACTTAAACTCCATGAAGGCTTCGGGCAAAGCATAAACAGAGTTTATTGAATCCCCAGGATTGTGTATCTATGTATTCATTTATTTATTTGTATATGTTATTTGGGAAAGTCTGGCTTGTCACTAAAGGCACTTTTCAGCAGATTCTCAGGAAGAAAAGTTCCGATTTATACAATCAATAGATATTCCAAAATAAAGTTAATTAATGCAAAATAAAAAAAAAAACATTTTCAAAAAATAATAGAGAATGGACAACATTTTGATTAGTAGTTGTAAATTCAAAGTGTTTTTTGTTAATTTTTGTTGATAACATTATTCATGTGTTGATCAAACTTCAGATGTTGGCCATAGATGACTCCAAGTAATTTTGCCTGGCCAACATATTCAATTATATTAATTGCTTAGAGAAGTGATTTGAAATCCATATCAATAGTGTATCATAGATTCATATATTCATAGATTGTTACGGGGCAAAAGTCCCAGGGGGCCTTTCTAAGCCTAGCCAAGTTTTCCAAAAGAATAATGATGTCCTATATCCAAATAGGATATTGAGGGCCAGGCATTTATAAGCTATATCCTTCCAGAAGGGGCATGGAAGCCAGGCCTGGATGTAAATTTCCTATTCCCCATTGACTGGTTTAGGTTGCACTTAAATTGGGTAATAGATGAACTCAGTTTCACATGGATGTTCCATAGGAGGGGCACTTTCTGGGACACATATATATCTCTCCAGCATGTTCTGCTTAAGTCACAGACAAAATTCAGGTCCATAAACCTTGTATTTCTGGTATTGTTTGAGATACGGATCTATATGAGTTTCATAAGTGTGGGGTTTCTGGATGCCTTCTAATCCAGGCATAGATCACCCCTCAAAAATATATAGGAGACTGAGTAAAGGGAAAGGGTTTCAAGGTGCTCTGCATAAGGCGGGTTTGTATGCTTTGTATTCCTTTTGCAAGAAACCTCTGAGGTCACTCTAGTTGCTACATATGCCTGGTCAGGTACATACCGAAGAGAGTATGGCACTCTATGATTGGTTCAATAAGAGCAGAGTACAGTGTGATAATGACCTCTTTGGACCTATATGCCATGTCCTTACTTATAAGTTATGCAACATAAAAGGACTTCCTCACCACTGTGGCCACGTGGAGGTTGAAGGTAAGGCTGCTTTCTACATGTGTACACAGATCCCTGACCACTGAGTCGACTCTTAGTGGCATATTATCAACATGATAATTAGTTGGGATAGTTGACTTCCCAAAGGGTACAATTATGCATTCCTTACCATTGCATTTAAGACCATGGCTTTGGTTAAAGATAGACCTTTTTGAAGAATGCTAGTATCTGAATGAGAGCAGATGATAATCCCCAGCTTGCAATAATCTGCAAACTTACTCAGCGATAAACCTTCACCATTTGCTTCCATTTCAGAGAAGTAGATGCCAAAAAGGAGCGGGATCAGTACCAAGCCCTCAAAGACCCTGCTAGTGATTGGCCTCTTGGTGGAGGTGGCCTTAGCTATTTTGACCTCCTGGATCCTATCAGTCAGCGAGTTGGCTACCCAGGGAGTGGTAAAAGGGTTTATATCTAATTTAGCATGCTTGTCTATAATACCTGAGTGGGGCGTTGTATCAAAAGCTTTGGCCAGGTCAAGGTAAGCTGTGTGTACAGTCTAGTCCTCATTCATCGCTTTGGTGACCCTCTCAAATAACAGGCGAAAAGTTAAATAATGTAGATCGTGAGCATTGACTGGTTGATGAGAACAGGATATGTTTGTCTGTAGCATTAAGTAGTTGTTGACATTGGCCCCGGGATTCAATAAAGCTTACAGAGAGTGTAAGAACAGTGCAGTCGCTCCTGCACAGAATATGGCCGCCGAGCGATCCAATGAACAATCCTGGGTATGTTAATGAGCCTGGCAGAACTATTCCCACATGGACACAACTGAATAATGCTAATTACCTCATTTGCTGGTGAAAACCATGCAAATGAGGTGAATTAATAATTCAGTAAGCAGGCAGGCATCCATGTGGGAATAGTGTGAGGTGCAGAAATGTATTCAGCAACTAGCCGAATACATTTCTGCAAAAATCAAAACGGAGGCATGGCAGATCAAAGTAAAGCATGCATTATACTCCTTAAGCATGCCAATGGCCAAATATATGGCTATTGGCATGGAAAAGTGTTGCAAAATTATAAAAATAAAGGTTTGTTTTTTTGGTTGATTTTTGGCCTTTTAAGTATAAGGCAGGGGCACAAATAGGATCGTGCTGAAAACAAAAAAAATGTGAAAAGGCAATTTTAAGTGAAATCTGCATTTTTCCATTATAGTCTATGGCATGCAGAATGA
The DNA here is from genome assembly GCF_019279795.1 of Protopterus annectens. Taxonomy (NCBI): domain Eukaryota; kingdom Metazoa; phylum Chordata; order Ceratodontiformes; family Protopteridae; genus Protopterus; species Protopterus annectens. The sequence goes on from NC_056736.1 coordinate 508,384,214, forward strand.
AAACAATGGGTAACACTAGTTGCTAAGGAGGAAGGCTGTGGTGTAGTGGTGTAACCAGGGACTAAGGCAGTAGGGTATGCAAATGAGCAAATTTTACTGAATTACTAAATGGGAGACCATTCTTTGGCTGCACCTATCAGTGTAGGAGCTATAAGGCAGTGGTGTAAGCAGGAGAGGCAGCTGACTTGAAAAGGGGGTGTGTCATGCTTGCTGTAAGCAGACTGGAGCTCCACGGCTCCCATATGAGCTTAGCTAAGCACAGCTAAGCAAGGGGGTGTGTCTGAGGCTGTATTGACTTATTTCATGAAATGAAGAGTGTGTTCGTGTCCAGGGAAGGGTCATTTCTCATTGTTTACCTTAGCTAAACAGGTTTGTGTGGTGTACACAGGGTCCAAAAAAAATCCCCAGAAATAGCAGGACAGTTTATATTTTGGCACTGGGTTTGTGCGGCCCTCAGGGCTTAAAAGGGGGGGATAGGGAAGAAAAAAAGAAAACAAGACAAATAGCAGAATAAAAGTAATCAAGTACAAATAAAATAGCAAGCAGGTGGAACGCATCATAGCCAGCCAATCATACAGACAGCATCTGCTGCACAACAGTATAAACTGTGCAAACACCTTTCAGCTTGGTTTTCCCACAAACCTTGCAGCACTGGTGTACACATGCAGGGAAATTTTAACCCAAAAAATGTTAGGGGCTGCTGTTGCTTTGATCTATGAGTAGGTGCTAGAGGCCAAGGGTGGTGAGGAGGATAATGCTGACAACTGCCCCAGACTGAGGAGGAGGAGAAGAGTGTTCAGACACAAGGTAACCTACCAGGGGCTACATGATCTGGAGATAGTAGAGCGCTACAGGGTGGGCAGAGACATACTTCAGAAATCATCGAGCTGTGCCAGCCTCAACTCAGACCCAGAGCCAACTGAGGGGAACCCATCCCAGTGGATACCAAGATATGTGTAGCCTTAAGAATACTAGCTACAGATACTTTCCAAAGATCTGCTGAGGACATGATTGGGATGTCACAGGCATCTGCATCCAGGGTACTCCACCAGTTCCTGGATGTCATGCTACCACATGCCGGTGAGCATATTTACTTCCCCAACACCTGTGAGGAAAGGACCAGCAATATGCGTCTGTTGCAGAATACCATGTGATACTAGGTGCGATAGGCTGCACTCACATCCACATCAAAGCACCACCTGGTGAACAGGATAGGGTCTACATAAACTGCAACGGCTTCCCCTCCATCAACTGCCAGGTCATGTGCAATGCCCAGGGCATTATGAATGTGTGTGCTGACAGCCCTGAAAGCTATCATGACTCCCACATCTGGCATTCATCACAGCTGTTCAAGGCATTTGCCAGTGGGGACATGCCGTATGGCCATCTGGTGGGGGATGCTGGTTATGCACTGGAGCCGTGGATGATTGTCCCCATTAAAATGCGCACACACCCGATCAAGAATGCCATAATGCAGCACACCCACAAACCAAGATCACTACAGAGCATGTGTTTGGGATGCTCAAGTCACAATTCCACTGCCTTGACATATCTGGTGGAGCCTTGCAATACTCTCCAGCCACATGTGCACACATGTTCATAGTATGTGCCATGCTACAAAATATGATCCTGCAGAAACAGCTGCAGCAGGAACAGCATGGAGAAGAGCCACACAACCCCCCCCCCACAATTGCCAAGGTTCCCAGAGGCACAGATGGACTCGGAGGAGGACATCCCTGAGCCTGCTCCTGTAGGCAGATGGAGGCATGCCCAGTATGCCCAGGCCCTGGCTAAGAGGCATCCCATAGCACACACAGTGACACTGTAAGGACCCAGGGACTAACACCTCTCTCTGACTTGTACATACAGTAAAATGGATGACACACACATCACACTACTTGTAGCTTACCCTGTATAGGCAGTGTACTGTGTGCATCTGACAGAGTCAGCCCTCACCCACCATCCCCACAACTGCCAAAGGCACAAGGTAAGTCAGTCTTCTAAACAATAAATGAATGGAGTAGTATGTTCTGGTGGCATACCTATGGTATCGCTGCATGCATGCAAGGGAATGGGTAGCTTACTGGGGCAGCAGCAGACAACTGACAGCTATGTGGGACACCAGGAAATGTATGCCCAATACTAGCTTCCCCACACTATGCAATATTATCCAAGGTGACAAATCCCACTGCAGCATATGTGGGGGGCCAATTAAGGGGGGTTCATAGGTCACATGCATGGATGTCAATGTAGGGATCCCATACTCACCCCTCAGACTCACCCAGCATGTCAACCAAAGAAAGCCATAAAGGAATGTCTATCAAAGGCCCACAAATGGCAACAATGGTGGAATGCCCCCCCTACAGACTTACACAGAGATATCACAGCAGGCCTTGCAGTTGCAGTAAGGCTCTGAATGGTAAGAAGTCTGAAACTCAATTGTATGCCATTACAATCTAACCTATGGTCTCTAGTGATATGCCTCTATTTTCCAAGACAGGGCACAATACTATGCTAAATGGAACCAAAATGTAAAGCCAATATCAGCACAGAATGTGCAAATGTGTACTGTCGACAGGTGTACACCCCACCCACACCCATATTCCCATAGAATTGCAGTAACATGTATGTTTGTAGGGTAATAGCAGCAAAGCACACATTGCCAGGGCTGTCCCAATCAACATGATAACTTGTTGCATGTCAACAATATGCAGGGGTCAGTGATCTATGTATATGCATGGGAAACACTGTCAGGATGTGGCCAGCTCTTACTCCTGGCTGTTGTGTCTTAGTGGTGTAGGTACAGTACTGTGGTAGACAGGCCCATGTTCCAAGAATCGCAGTGCCAACTATTTATAATGTCAGCTACACCTACAGTGGGAGTTGTACACACTGTCCAGATGTCAATATCCATTACTGCCGGTAAGCTGGACAGGTCATGGACAGGGGACCACACATATGAACAGTACACAGGTCGGAGTAACCTACACAATGCCTACATACCTCCTAGCTGTACAGATATTTTGCAGAATGTACAGAGGTTTGCATCATATTTGTGGTGTGTCTATCATGAAATAGTGGTTGTGTTGGCAAACCACTGACAAACCATGAAAGTCTAGAGTTAGAAAATAATAACGGATTGTAGTGTCTCAGACCTCATACCCTATAGAAAATGCATGCTAATGCAAAACCTGTTATTGTATCACCCTTCTGGGTTTGTAAGGCCAGTAGTTAAAATGGTCCCTATATTTAGGCCTTTGTCATCCATTTACTTATGGTTTTGTCCAGATGTCTGGCTCTCATATGTAGAGAGGTCTGGTGCCTAGTAGCACAGCAGGTACCTGAAGGTCAGTGTACTGGCAGGTCATAAAAGGCTGCCGCCTAACTGTGTCAGCACTGACAATATGTCACTGGTCAACAGCCATACCACTGAAATGGCAGGTTGTCACAGAAGGAGCACTAGTATGCCTTGTATATCTGTTCTGCTTATCCTAACTTTGCATTCACCTGCAAAGTATTTGCAAAACAAGAAAAGGTCATGTCAAAACATCAATGGCAGACAGTGCAGAAGCAGATGTCACACCCATAACAGAAAGTAAGCAAGTAAGAAACTGGTCCCTCAACTGTCTATGTATGGCAGAACCGTATCAACACCCTCTCCCTATGTGTGGGCCTTCGTCTGACTGTCATATGTGGGCCTGTTCAGATGTCAGACTCAGTGACAGTTTGACAGGCCAACATGTAGCCACATAATAACATAGTAAAACAAACTGTCTGAGGACCCCAGCAGATGTAGTGGTGCAATGATGGACAACCTGCCAAATAAGTATGCTCAGAGGTGTGTAGTCCACAACCTTGTGTGTGATGTTATGGTATTTACCACACTCACACCAGAATTACAAATACATAACAGCAGCCTCTGTGCCCAAAGCCTGTGACTGGACTACAGAAGGATAAAGAGGCACACAGAAGGGGAGGGGAACCAACTGGTCAGACAAATGGAGAATGTGCACACCAGAGCACATTTTGCAGTAACATCAGTGCTCTGCAGTGTATGGAGTCAGTAAGCATCACATGCAAATAGACAACACACACCCACATAAGTGGAGGTCAACAGCAAATCAAAAGCCAAATAAAGGACACCTCAGATTCAAAAACACATGAGAACTTCCCAGACCTACACACCACAGACTACACATACTACACACACCAGGGTGCTGCAAACACTAAGGCTTTACCATACACACAACATATTACTCATAGAAGACTCCAATGTGAGACACGCATATATGTTACACAATAGGCAGGCTAAGGAGAAAGTCAAGATTACTTGTTTGGTAGGTGCCATAATCTGCCACATGCACTCAGGTCACCCCACAACAGGTACAGGTATCACACCAGACTGGTCCATGGTGGTGTGAATGATGTCAGAATTATGTCATGGACTATAGAAAGACAGACATGATGCAGAGTACTGAATATGTGTCCCATGCAAGTATGTCCCTTGCCATAAGCAGTATCCTGCTATTACCCAGAGGGATGGATCAATATGAACAGAAAGTGATTGTCAGTAACACCTGACTCACTTACTATTGCCACCCCAGGGGGATCCACTGCCTGGCAGCCTGGGAACATATGAGTGACAGAATGCACTGCCTTGCTACAGATGACCTGCATCAGTCTCACATGGTCTACAGGCCTCTGGCAAAGGCCCATGCCTCACTCATAGTGCCATTGTAGGGAATGTCATGGGGTCCATACTACCAACATAACACAGGCAACAAAATACAAATGAAAGGCCATGCCACTAAATGCTAGTAACATACCTCTCAACCTCATAGAGCAAGAAATCTGGACAAAGCCATACATAATGGTGGGATAAAAGACCAAATATAGGGTCAATTTTGAAATAATGCTTTCATAATGTTAGAAAGGTGATAGAATAATAGCGGGGTGTGTAGTAGCATGGATGTCATGAAGGGTGTCAAGTCTGAAACTCTAATGTTCGGTCATTATTCCCTGACTGCAACCCTTAGTGATTTGCAGCAAACTTGCTAGAAAACCACAATGTTAAGGGAAACTGACCAGATATATGAGGCATGAATCTGGATAATATGTGAGAATCTGTACAGTTGAGAGGTATGGCCGCACCAGGATATGACCTTTCAGGTAAGAAGAATAATGCACAAACAGGAGATCCCCAGCCAGTATATCACCAAGGTGCTGTACCTTTTACACAGCTTCAATAGTCAATCGGCTGTAGCCACACCTTCCAACTGGCCGGATTGTGCATGAATGTCTAGTCTTTGTCTCATAATATTAGTCTATGCATTATCCATCTTGCATTTCTCTGGTAAATAACTGTGATGATCCAATGATATCTGTCAGCAAATAATGACACAATACATTACAGTGTCAAACATTACATAAATCAGAAAATGTCTGCTAAAACAAACCCTGTAACTCAAGCAACTGATACATTAATAAGAGCAATAGTTACAGTATCCTCCTATGTTTGGCCCATTTCCCCATATTGGCAGCCTCTCTCCACATATCTTGCACAAGCAGGTTGCAAGGTATGGCTGTAGCACACAACACCTTGGACTGGAGTTACAACTATTCCTGGAATGGATTCCCACATTTATTATAGAAGGTCATACTGGGCATGCTCCTACACTTAGAGAAATAAAGCCCATGGCTGAAACCACAATGGGATATATATATATATATATATATATATATATATATATATATATATATATATATATATATCTGTATTGTGCAGATGTCTTTGCATACCCACAGCTATGTACACCTAACTGTCTCCACACACACCAGTTAGACAGGATTACCCATAGCCAGCTGTAGGTGCCCATATGTGATATATCTGCATATAACTATCTAACAGTATGGAATGACTTACAAGATAGACAGGGCTGCTAATCTCAGTCCTGGCAAATATGTGTATGAGTGTATTTGTGTCTGTATGTGTGTATAACTGTAGGTTAAAGTATTTTGAGTCCAGTCTCACACAGTACATCTCCCATTGCCATATCTTACGAGGCCTGGTGATGTTGCTCAACTTAAAATTACCTTGGGATATTCTTCACCCAGTAAGCTTTGTGGCACATGTGATTAATGTATAACACTGTAGTAGCAATAGCTAGATATGTAGGGGTTCTAATCACATTCCTGGCAAGTGTGTGTTTGTGTGTGTGTGTGTGTGTGTGTGTGTGTGTGTGTGTGTGTGTGTGTGTGTGTGTGTGTGTGTGTGTGTGTGTGTGTGTGTGTATGTGCGTTTGAGTGAGAACTATATCCACTGGGTGGCCGTGCTTTCCAATTTTAGGCCATTGCACTCCCAGTATAAGTCCCAAGGTCCAGTTTACGAAGCCCACTTTTTGCATCTACCATAGAGGTATCTGTAGACACTCTTCAGCCCTCAAAGCTCTGTGTTGTGTGCAATAGTTATGTAACAATATGGAATGAACAACATGATAGGGAGGGCTGCTAATGTCAGTACTGGCAAATGTGTGTGTGTGTGTGTGTGTGTGTGTGTGTGTGTGTGTGTGTGTGTGTGTGTGTGTGTGCGTGTGTGTGTGTGTGTTTGCATTGGTGTGTATAGCAGTGTTTTTGAGTGTGTAGACTCATAGGTTGTAATATTATGAGTCCTTTCCCACCCAGTACAACCCCCCCCCCCCCATTGCCATACCTCACAAGGGCACATGATGTTTTTCACTTTACAGGTACCTTGGAACACTCATCACACTATTAGCTCCATTTACCTGCAATAACCACATAACACTGTACTACTACCAACTATTTGGGTAGGGGTTCCAAACCCAACACTGGCAACTGTGATCCTGTGTGTGTGTGTGTGTGTGTGTGTGTGTGTGTGTGTGTGTGTGTGTGTGTGTGTGTGTGTGTGTGTGTCTGTGTGTGTGTGTGTGTGTGTCAGTGGTGGCTGGTGACTTCAAATCAAAGGGGGGCTGCAGGAGACAGTGGAATGGGTGTGGCCAACATGAAGGGGTGTGGCCAACTAAAAGGGGTGGAGGTATGGTGCAGTGGGATCAGTGCTGGACATGCTTACTAATTTACATGAAATAAATGCTCAGTCACTATGGTGCATGCTGAATACTCTACACAGCACACATTGTTTCATGTATATACATGTTGGTTTGAACACTTACTTCTGTGGTATGTTGCAAACAGTACTTCGTACTCTGTTTCTGCACCTGAGGAGAAGTTGTGGTCTGGTCTGGAACACATCAGGTCATACTGGATTTATCCCCCCCCCACCTTTTTCATGGAAGCTCAAAAGGGAAGTTTAAAATTTCCCAAGCAAATACTATTCACGTGACCCCATCTGGTTCCAAATAATGCTTGTAGTCTTCTCTTTCAGCTGTTCCCATTAGGGGTTGCCACAGCAGATCACCTGTTTCCATTTCTTCCTGTCCTCTGCATCTTGCTCTGTCACACCAACCACCTGCATGTCCTCTCTCACCACATCCATAAACCTTATGAGGCCTTCCTCTTTTCTTCCCTGGCAGCTCCATCCTTAGCATCCTTTTCCCCAAAATATCCAGCATCCCTCCTCAGCACATGTCCAAATCAACACAATCTTGCCTTTGGGCATGCCTTCCCCCTCTTCTCCTTTGGCCAACAGTAGCTCAATTTCCACCAGTGCCCTGTTGACTAACAGTACTAGTGGTGGTCATTGTTAACCCGGGCCTCGACCAATCCCGGTATGGAAATCTGTATTGTTGTCTGCATATGTGATTTTGCAGAGGTAATATTGGATGCCCTTCCTGATGTAACCCTCCCCATTTATCCGGGCTTGGGACTGGCATGAAGAAATGCACTGGCTTGTGCATCCCCAGTGGCTGGGTCACATAAGTGCTTGTAGTGTAGTACAAAATAAGTGCCTCTATTGTGTTCCTCTGTGTATTGCGTTCCTCTGTGTATTTTTCAGGTTTGTTACTTATAGATAAAGTCCATTTGTCTGTCTTTATTTTGTGCAAACAAATCAATAACTCTTTGGTTGAAGTTAGTTATACTCCATGTTAACTCCTTTCCTATGGAAATCATACCCAATGCATTCAATCTTTCTTGCCCCATTGTACTATGAAGAAATGTTTTAATTCTTTTCAATGTTGAGAAACACCTTTCTGCCTCAGCAGTTGACATTGGTGTGGTGGCTATAATTAACAACACATTGTAAATCTGTGAAAACACACTGGTTAAGGAGTTGTCCACCAAGAATGTTAACATCTGGACTGCACTGCCAGTTGCTGCAAAGTCTTCACGTTGATACATCACTCCAAGTTCTGTTCTAAGTTGTCCCCTCAACAGGAATGGATAGTTGTCTATTGTTGCTGTGAATAGATTTTCTGGAAACTCTCTTATGTATGTTGAAAACTTTTCAGGCAGAAGTAACTGAGAAGCTTGAAGATGGCCAGTTTGTTGAAATCTTGATGTTGCCTGGAACTTTATGACATCACACACTTCCTTTGCAGCAATTGACAATGTCTCATGCAGTGGTCAGGAAGCTGATGGTCCTCGTCTACATCTTGACAGGATGTTCTCTGTCTGTAGATACTGTTCTGCAATACCATCGATACCCGATCTGACACCATCAATTTAATTCAAAAATGTATGCACATCCTTTTCAACAGCAGTTGCATCTGTGGTACGACACTGAAGTTGACTGTACAGAATGTCAACATGGGGCATTATATGATGGAAAACCGCAAGCCAAAATTTAAATTCATCATCTTCAACTGTTCGCAGTAGCCCATTTGCTTCCTGTACAGTTGCTGCAGCAGATGTAGGACACTTGTACAAATAAAGAAAGCACTCCGACAGCAACTCCAAGTTCTCGTACACTGCATTTACAGTACGGATATTAACATTCCACTGTGTTCCTGACACTCTTGGCATGTGTCGTGATACTATACTATCCAGAGCAGCTTGTCTTTGAACTGAACGACTGAAAAAGGCTGGAATTCCACCAAGTGTTAAAAAAATGTCCTTGCTTCAGTATTCTGTTGTGTGCCTCTTTCCATTACCAGATTAAGTTGGTGGGCATAGCAGTGTACATAGTAGGCATATCTGCATTCTCCTCTTATGACGGCCTGTACCCCATGCTGAACACCACTCATAACAGATGCACCATCATAACTCTAAGCAATCACTTTATCATGCTGGTCTCCCACTACTTCCTTCAACTGTTGTTTTATTACACCAGCAATATGTCCTGCTGTCTGTCCAGGTGGTGTAAAGTATTCCCAAAAACATTCCAACACCTGTCCATTGACAACTTAATGGAACACAACAGCAATTTGCCATAGCCCAGCAACATTACTGGTTTCATCTGCAATTAATGCTAAAAATTTTGCAGTATGAATCTCCTTTTTTATTTTTTCTCTGCATATTGTTAGCATGCAGTCCAGGAGTTCATTTTAAACGTTTTTTGATGTTCCTTTAAAAACAGTTGAAGTTCTCAAGTGTTCAGCCAACTTCTGATCAATCTTGCAGCTGAAGTCTACCAGTTTCTGGAACATTCCTGCACTCAGTGACTCTTCAGACTCATCATGGCCTCTTAAAGAAACTTCTTCTTCAGCACACAGCTTGATGCAGTCTATTATAAGTGATAGAACATGACGGTTTTCTTTCACTTTCTTGTTGTGTCTTTCTACTGATAACTGATATCCACTACTTAATTGAGACCTGATATCCACAGTTCCCAACACTGATAGACTCATTTGGTTGTCAAAATGTTTAGCAGACTGTTCATGCTTTCTGGACTTTTCTTCCATTCTCTTCAGGTCATTCATACCCTTTGATGTCCAGGCATTCTCTCCACCGAACAACAAACATGGGAAGCAGTACAAGCTGTCTGTTTCCTCACAACCACAGATCCAGGTGTGTTTGTCATACACTGACCTGCCGAAGCTGCATGTGTATGTTCTTGACCTATTTGTACCTGGAGAATCCATCTTCAGATCAGGTGTGGGTCTTCCAGTCCTCTTGACTCTTAACTTTTCATTCAGAGTTAAGTCTTTAAAATTAATAGATTTCAGATAGGCCACTGTATCACTCTGCTCACTCATTCTGGTTATCGTAGTTGTTGTAACTCTGAAATGACGATATTGCAGAAATGATTTAAGTGTCACTGTTGCATACATGTTAAAGTACAGTTTCAGAGACAGCACTCACATTGACAGTCTGCCACAGCCATGACCTACCAACTATCTGGCTTGGCCCTCCTAGAATTTAAAAGAATATATTAATGCATTTGTGGTGCACACACTGTCACAGCTCACATTCTGTAATAATTATGGCTTTGTAGGACTAAAAATAAAATAGGGGCAGTCATTTCATTGCCCATCATTACAGTTTCTGCTTTGATCCTTCCAGCATCAAAATACATGTGCTGCACAGAGACAATAATCACAGCCTGTATGCATATCGCTTACTCCCTCAGACACATTAGTTTTGCAAAGCTAGAATTACAACAGTAAAAGGCCAGTTATTTAATTCTCACACTGACATGATAGTCCCCCATCCCAGTAGGTTACCAGAAGTACCTGGCTTGAACCTCTGAAATCAGAAAGCAAAACAGTAATGTAACTGCATCTTTTACATAAACATTAACCAGAGGTCAGCACTTGTACTCAATCCATCTCACTCCATCCAACTGCAGTCTTAACAGTTAGTAGTGGGGCCAATCATTTCATTTCATTTCCAAACAACCCCCCCACTTAGTTCGGCAAAGCCAGAATTACACCAAAACTACAGTGCCAAACATTTCATCCACAAACAGCCATCATATCAATTGCCAACCTAAAATATCTGCTGACCCTGCCTGGATTAAAATGAAAATATTAATGGATGGATTAATTTAGTCTGTTGCACAGCAACGGCAGTTACAGGCTTGCACAACAGCCAACTTCACCCAAATAAACAGTTATCTTGCAAAGCCATAATTTAGACAATAAACAAGGCCAGTCACCTCATTGAATTCACAAACACCCCCCATTACCTAAGTAAAGTAGCTGCTTTTTACCTGTCAGGATTAAAGTACAAATAACAGTAACAGCTGCATTGCATACTTACAAGCTGTGACTAATGATTCTGTCAACAAGTACATTTCATGTATTTTACTTTTATTTACTTGAGTTTCCACAATGCAACACTGTTTTATAAAACAAAAATCCCTTGTCATTGTCAACAATGTCCAGGAAGAAAAACTCAACATATTAAATAAACATTCGGTATAGAGAATGAACAGATATGAAACATACATGAACTACACAAGCTTGCTAATTATTGTACATTCATCTTAAAGTACAGACATTATACTTTTGCAAAGCTAGACTTAAAACAGTAAGCATCGGGGCCATTTTTTCCAGTCACACACAGCCCCAACCACAGTATACAACTTGATCTTGTCAGGTTAAAGGCACAAAAAAAAAAAAAAAAGACACTGTTATGAAGGTGAGTATACACCCCCCCCACCCCACCCCACATAAAGCATAGTCAGATTTTAGAACTTGTCGTCAAACTTACTTCAGTGAAATCGACATTACTCTTGCAAAGCAAAACAGAACTGCAGCTATTCACACAGGCATTGCCCCCCAGTTCAACTCACTGCCTACCCAGAAGTCAGCCTACATTGTTTAAGTAAAATAAATCTCCATGGTTACATTATTGTATTTCTTTCACATCTCAATAGCCAAGAACTTGCACATGATCTTACACTCATTGCCACCACCAAGTGAAGTGAGTGTGTGTGTGTGTGTGTGTGTGTGGGGGGGGGAGTGTAGATATGTAGTGTTTAATGCTATTGATTTCTGTGGATGCAAACTACAGGCTATTATTTCAGAGACCTATTTCTGGCACACAAATGATACAAAATGCCCCAACAGTTATACAAAATGCCCCAACAGACACAAAACACCATCATACTGTAACCATTGTTATAGCCAAGCACTCAAATGCAGTAATTTCCCTATTTCTATGCACAAAATAGTTTAAGCAATCATGTAATTTTCCAGAAAAGGAGGACGCATATGGAGCAGAACCAAAAAGCTTATGCAAATCTAACTTAGAGTACCAGTCCCGGACCAATAAACAACAGAAATTATATTCCAGGCATTCCATTTTACATGTACTGAGTCTGATTCTGAAGTACCACAGATACTGATTTAACAACACAATGTGTGTGTCCAGTATGCTGCCTGCTTATTTATTTTTAGATTATTGTAATGTAAGACCAAGCATTCTACCCTAGCTAAAAATCTTAATCTTATGTTTTTCATTTTCTTATAATTTTAGGTGCCCACAGATAATACTGCCAAAAAAATGGAACTGCAGTGGTCATGCTAATGACACCCCCTGAAATACTACTACACTCAGACCTCTTGTTCATAGGTTCATAGGTTCATAGGTAGGTACTAGGCTATCGGCCCTAGGCCCCATACAAGCCTAGCCAAAAAATGTACCCTGGCTTTCGCCACCCAAGAAATTTATTTTCCTGTGCCCCTGTCGAGCAGAGCTACAGAAGTGATCCCCGGGGTGAATTTCCCATTTCCCATCCAATCATCAAGATTTTTCTTGAAGAGTGCTAATGAGGAGCTCTGTTTAACATAGATAGGTAGTCTGTTCCAGAGTATGGGAAGTCTCTGGGACAGGAATCTATCCCTCCAGCATGTTCTGTTTATTGTGGTGACAAGGTTTAGGTCCCTAGAGCATGTAGCTCGGAGGGATTGGGATTTCATTAAGTGGAGCACGTCCAACAGCTCTGGGTCTGGCATAGCTTTGTATGTTAGGCAGAGATCGCCTCTGAGTAGGCGATATGCGATGGAATAAAGCTGTAGTTTTTTGAGACAGTCTGCATAGGGCATCTGTTTGAGGCCAGTAATCCTCTTTGTGATGTATTTCTGTGGTCTTTCCATTTGTTGTAGATGTCTTGTGAGGTACATACCAAAAGGGGCGTTGTACTCTATAATGGGTCTAATGAGTGATGAGTAGAGGGGAATAATGACCTCTTTTCTTCTGGATGAGAATCCTTTTGTGATGAGATGAGCCACGTAGAAGGATTTCCTGACCACTGTGGTGATGTGATTATCAAAGGAGAGACTACTGTCCACCTGTGTCCCAAGGTCTCTTATCACATTTTCAGCATTAAGTAGACTACCAGCTATGTGGTAGTTCATGGGTACAGAGTTTTTAACCAAAGGGGATGACAATAGACTTTTTGGCATTGAACTTCAGGCCATGGCTTTGACACCAGGTATCTGTCTCAGTGAGACCCTTTTGTAGTTTGTCCACATTGGTAGGAGTTTCGATTATGGCTCCTAGTTTGCAATCATCTGCAAACTTTGTTAGCCAAAGACCTTCGGTGTTGGCCTGCACTTCAGAGAAGTAGATACCAAACAAGAGAGGACCCAGGACTGAACCTGTGGTACTCCACTTGTCACTGGTCTCATGTCGGATTTGGAATCCTCTACTTTCACAGTGTGGGTTCTGTCCATGATCCAGTTGGCAACCCATCTTGTGACATAGGGATTTATACCTAGTTTAGTGGGCTTATCTATAATTCCAGAGTGGGGAATGGTGTTGAAAGCCTTGGCGAGATCTAGATAAGCTCTGTGAACCATTTTACCCTCATCTATGGCTTTGGTGACTGCTTCAAAGAAGTCAATCTGGTTTTGGAGACATGATCTGCCTTTTACAAATCCAAACTGGGTAGGATCCAGAGTTTGGAGATTACCAATGTCTTTGTTTATGAGTTCCACGATGATACATTCCATGGCCTTGCAGACCAGGCTTGTCAGGCTTATGGGGTGGTAGTTCCCAGGGTCCGTCGTGGCTCCCCCTTTGTGGAGTTTGATAACCGTCGTGGTGCGCCATTCAGTGGGAAAAAAGCCTGAGGTGAGGTTCTTGGCTTTGTTCTGGGAAAAATGTTGAGTATAACAAATATGGAAAATATAAACACTTATTACTAATAAAAGTTTATTTCTTTTAAATAAACACACACAAACACACATGCTAATCCTTCTCTTTATGGTCTTAAACACATTCAGGCTCTTTGTTAAGAAGAAGCACATCAACAGCTGTTTTAAATAAATGTGTCACGACTGCTTACTGCTGCTGTTATCTAGGAAGGCACAGTAAATATGATCACAACAAAGTACACTAAAAGAAACATGGAACATTAATCCTCAGTGTAGGTGTGTACCCTGCCCTGTCATAAAACTTTTATAATCAGTCCTGTCTTCCTGCTGGGATCAGCAAGGTATTCATCATCTTAGACATTCATCTCCAACTTTTGTTCAAGAGTATGAAATCATTTTAATGATTTAAAAAGCCATTTAGTTTGGGCTGCTATTTTGGGGTGGGAATAGAGTCCACAGCCTTCAGATCGTCCAGCATCAAATAAGGGTAGTTACCTATTTATCCAGCTCTTAACACTATTTATAATCTTACAGAAAAGATGAAGAGTACACAAGAGATAAAAGTTGGTGCCATCTGAAGTGAATCTTCCCTGAAAAAGGCCCAAATGAATGTTTATCTAAATAACCTCAGTATTGTTTTGCAGATGTAGCCTGAAGCTAGCATGATTCACTGGGGTGTATTAAACCATTGCAGTATATAGAAACTCAGTGTCCTCTTTATTCTTCCCTTTCTTCCTGTTAGGAGTTATGTGTTATACTATGGGCTTTCATTAGGTAGAAATTATTTTAAGAAAATATAAGTAAATATATTTTCCTGATTTGGAGCTTTTCCCCCAATTCTGTTTGCTCTGTCCCTAATTCTCTACATAAAAGTTTAAATGTGTTTAAGTGTGGTACTTTTCAGATACATTTAAATGCGCTGATAAAATGGTCTTTTCTATATTTATCCAACTGGCTTTTTTTCCAGACATTAAAAAGAAACTGTCAAAAGAAGCTGGACACAAAGTATGTGTTTTCAGCTGATATATATATACCGTGGATATAAAAAGTGAACACACTCCTGGTACAGTGCTAGGTTTTTGTGATATAAAAAAAATGTGACCACAATAAATCATTTCAAAACATTTCGCACTTTTAATGTGACCTATTCAATTGAAAAACAAACAAATCTTTTAGGGGAAAATATTAAAAAACATATTTCAATAAACTGGTTGCATAAGTGTGCACACCCTTAAACTATCTAATACTTTGTAGAAGCACCTTTTGATTTAATTACAGCATTCAGTCTTCTTGGGTACACACCTGCCATCAATTAAAGATGCTGCAACAATGACTGCTAGTACTTAATACATCAGCAAAATCAGCAGGACTCACTTGATTTTAAATGAAGGAATAACTGATTGCTATAGTAGCTGAAGTTAGATATCCTATTCATATGAGCCTAAACTAAGCATTGTGGTCTCTCTATAACAATAGTTTGATTTCAGAAAAAAATATATAGTTTAGGTCTGGTGGTAGGGGGACATATGCATCATAAATGAGGCATGTTGCTTGCTATACTGAGACCTCATTTACAAAAAGGACTTCTAGAGAAAAGGAAGCTTTAAACCTATAGCTACACAACACACAGACATAACTAAAGAAACTAAAAACTACCACTCTAGCCCCTGACTGCTACCCCTGAATTCATAAAGGCAGCTGCCATCTGAATAGCTTGTTCATACTTCTAACTTGGAAAAAATCTTACATCACTCCAACCCACAAAGGAGGACCAGATTACCAAATCTCAAATTACAGACTTGTTGAAATCCTCCCCCACGTTAAAATACTCAAAATGCATCAAAATACAACTTCTCAACCACTTAAAAACAAAATAACCTATTCTCCCAGTACCAACATACTTTTTGAGCAGGCCACAGTTCTGATAGCAGTGCTGTCATTTCTAAATACTATACATGCAACATTAAATAAGCATTAACTAAGCACAGTGATCTACTTAGCTCACTCAAAAGCCTTTGATATCCTGAGGTTAAAAAACTAGACACTGGTGATGCTACTCTTAATGGTTCAACAGCTGCCTCACTGACAGATCACAAGCTGTAGAATGGAAATATTCATTTTTCAACCTGTATCTCAACAACAGGAGTCTCACAGGGTTCCTTCCTTGGCACTTACTATTTTAATTTAATATTTCTGACTTGAAAATAACCAGTTCTAGGTAAAAAATAAAACAGACTGTACAGTTTCAGCAAAACATTATTAAAACAGTCCTAATTGATGCAGATGATAAAGCTGCCTTCCTGACTATCTCAAAATTATTGGGGGATTCAGTGTCACATCAGTTTGGTTCAATAATAGACATCTGTGCTTATTTATCTAAAGGACAGAAATAAGAACTCTTTCAACTCTAATGGTAGGATGCAGGCAAACTGCCAGTCCAGTTCTTGTGGAGACAGAGTTTATGATTACTAGATCCACACCAGTCTACATACAGGGAAGAATCTCAAGTTCTAAAAGTAATTCAGAGTGAAACAGTTATTTTCATTCAGCATCCAGCGGGGTGCATGATGTATAAACATGCTAAACTAACAGGCAAAGATACTCCACATCCACAAATAGCTATAATCACGAACAACCAACTATTAAATAGGTTACCAATGTACAACCAAAAAGGTAGTGTGCAAGGAAACAAACTAAAACAAAATGAAGCACACTAATACCAATTCCGGATGGAAAAACGGCCACATGAAGTCCGAAGAGAAGATAACTCACTTGACTAATAATCAAGTGAGTTATCTATGGACTTAATTGTGTGGCCGTTTTTTTATTCTAGAATTGGTATTACTAAGTAAAGACCAGTAAGAATCAAATACTGAAGTTACTTCAGCTGCTCTGTTAATAGGTACAACTTAGAATTAAAAGCACCATAATACAGACAAACTTTCTGACTGCTTAGGGAGTATTGAAGTACAGTTTTATCACTGATATGCTATATCTAGTTTGAGAGTTCTTATCTTGAGTAAGCTACATTTTGTGCAATATAAAATAGCCTAAACTATTGAGTCCACAACTGTACAGAGGATAGCTGATGCTTTTTCACTCTTTAGACAAAAGACCCACATCTTTACATACAACTTGCCATTTTGAAGCAAAATGGTTAGTAGGCCAAGAAGTAGCTAGCTACAGAAATGTCAGACCATGAAGCAGCTAGTTACAGAAATGTCGCATTAGCACAGGACAGATATTTCAGGTGAGGCAAGTTCAGGTTCAGAGGTGAGCAATTTGCTATCAATCTAGCATTCAGAGCTATTAAACTATAGCCCAGCTAACTGCCAGACCTATGCTATTGAAACAGATTAAGAAATTCTCAAATTACATTTGCTCCAAAGTGTAACACATACATTTTACGTTAGGTATACTAAACATGTGTTTTGTGCAATGGGATGCCGTAAATTTAAGGTGCAATACTTCACATTTGTAATAAAAAAGGCAACACAAGAACATTTTTAAATATGAGGGGATATAGACAAAAAGTTCAATATTAACTAAAGCACTACTAAAATTAAGGAGTTTTACAAATTTTTTGAGACATACATCTTTAAATGGGAAATTGGGGGTAAAACAGCACAATAGCTGCTTAATAGCTGAAATATCACTTGTATTTAAACAGAGAATAAGGCTATAGATTAGCAGCATTTAAAAATAAGCAGAAGGTAGAGTACAACAGGAGAAAGGTTTATAAAAATGAGACTATTCTTCATACTATTGATATATTAAACAAAATATATAATGTACAAGAGCAATTTTAGCACAAGCAGGGAACAGTTTAACAATTTCATTGTTATCAATACCTCATATGCATTTGCCAATAGCATTCTATGAGAGATTCACAGCAGACAAAAGTTTTGTTTTATAGCTTCTGTTCACTTGTGAAAAAAAAGTTTAATACAGTCTCCCAAAAGAAGCAACTACCACACAATATGAAAAACTTCCCAAGGCCTTAGAAGGCAGAGTATAGGGAAGTGTTATACTAAGCTTTTGCATCAGTATCAAGATACCAAATAAATCTGCCTTTGAGAATTTGAGTAGAGAGTGAGTGTCAGGCATGGCATTGGTTGCTAGCAAAGTGAAATCAGAACCTTGCCTAATCTGGCTGTGGTAAATACTTCACCTGTTCTGGATAATTAAACCTGAGAACCACCTCATCATATAGTAAAAGTTTTGAAAATCAACTTACATTGCCGAGACCAAAATATTTTAAAGGTTACATTCTCAAGAAATTCAAATAAAATGTTAGAAATTCTATTAGCTGAAATAAAAAGAAATTCTATTAGAACTAGTTGAGTTAATAGTTGGACAGTATCTGACGCCATCATGCCTGCATTTACTAGCAGAAAGGAATTAGCATGTTTTCTCTGGACAAAGAATTCTGTTCTTTATATGTCTATATACGGTTCCCCTTCATCTCATCGAATTATCATTTCATCGAATTTCAAATCATCGAGACCAAATCGTCGAAAACTCATATCATCGAATCTCAAATAACTGAAAACTATAAAGCAACTAGAAATAACATCCCAGACACTGTTTACTACGTTTATGCAGGGGGCAAGCCCCCTGCACCTCCCAGGTTGGGGGCTCTGCCCCCACACCCCCGTAATTAAATATACCAACTCCAAGGTCGCACTACAGTGAGGTTAGGAAATTACCTTTTTCCCCCACTGTAGTGCGACCTTGGAGTTGGTATATTTATTTACGGGGGGGGGTGCAGGGGGGCTTGCCCCCTGCATAAACATAGTAAACAGTGTCTGGGATGTTATTTCTAGTTGATTTATAGTTTTCAATGATTTGAGATTCGATGATATGAGTTTTCGACGAAATGAGTTTTCAACAATTTGGTCTCGATGATTTGAAATTCGATGAAATGATAATTCAATGATAAGAAGTGAAACCCTATATACACACACACACAATGTGTTTGTGAGCAAGTACATGCATGCACTCATGACTTTTTTAATTTTTAAGACAACTGATAACACAGAATTTCAGTTTTAACTAAGAAGTACGTAAATTCATAATAAAATTAGAAGTTATGATACATCTTACAAAAGAATGTAATACTCTACTACTCCTCCAGAAATGTCACCTCACGTTTTACTCCGAGATACCACTTGTTAACTGCATGAAGTAATACTGCCACTCGTGGGTTAAAGCACTGTTAACTGAAACTGTTGTTGACCTACTGATCCCTCAGTTATCCTTTCCTGTTCTGCTGTGCATACCTAGTGTAGGAAAAACAGTGTGTGTTACTAGGTTAAAAGCAGAGTGTCTCAGCTAAGTTATGTGCCTCTGAAAGCCAATCTTTTTTGGTCCTTTCAAGACACTTGAAACAATAGCTGCTGCAGCATATATGCATTCTTTCATGCCTGCTATACTCTCTTAAAGATTCAGTGCGCTATTTTGCAGAGATTAGTATCTGACCTGTCCTCAGCAATATGGACAGAAGTAAAGGCTTCACTACCTGCGATAAAGGACCAAAATGGTTGGGTTCAAATTGCTGAAACACAACTGTTCAAATCTATTTTATCTTGGACTGAGGACTGGATGCTTATTCAATGCAGAACAAATACAATACAAATACAAATGCTTAATTTATTCATTGTGGGTGAGTTGTAACTTGTAAGTGTACTTGATCATTCATTTGTCACCAAACAGTATTTTTTTTTGCTTGACCATGCATCGGTCTTTCATAAAGGAAGCACTTGTAGACTTAGCAAAACCTCCAACTTAGTGATCCAGAAACTATTTCTTAACAAGCTTAAGGATGTGCACTCATGGAAGATATTTTATGGGTTTAACCACACACTGTTATGCAGAGTCTTCGTTTTGTTGTTGCAGCAAAAAAAAAAAAAAAACGCCGATTCCAGCACCTACCTCAGTTAATGTATCTCATCTTCTTCTTTTCCTCTCTGCTCTCTCTGACTGCAGTACAAGCCCTTAAAAAAATGTCAGTGCTGGTATAATCCACTGAATTTAACGGTCCCAAACTCCCAACACAACCTCTAAACAAGACAAGTACAGTACTGTGCTAGTGCTACTGATTGTTTCTCGCTCTCATTTTTGAGAAGAGAGCGAGAACCAATAAGTAGCAATCCAGCCATCCACGTCACGTACGTGCCTGCGGACGTGGCAGTCCGAACCTTCTTCTAATTTACGATGCGGTTAAACCGCATAGACTTCTGGGCATCACACTGATGCTTTTCTTTAATCTGGACTGCCTTTTACAGCAGTCAGATAGTACTAGATACCTTCCTTGTTAAAAAATAATAAAAAAAAAAACAGAACTCAATGAGCATGTGCAGTTCGAGTTCCGGGAGTTTGCGAACATATCATACTGTGTTGGTTCTTTGTTGTGTAGGTTAAAACACAAAATAAATGGGAAATATATATACATTTTTTTTTATGGCAAATGTCAACTTTTTCCTGGGAGGGCTGCAGTCCTGCAGTCTAATAGCAAGAGCCGCCACTGGTATGTGTGTGTGTGTGTGTGTGTGTGTGTGTGTGTGTGTGTGTGTGTGTGTGTGTGTGTGTGTGTGTGAGAGACTGTGTGTATTCTCTGTGTGTTTGGTCGATACAATATCCTCTGAGGGTGTGGGCTTTACTAATCTGAGGTGTGTTCCACCCACTAAACTTACCATTCTCCACTTTACAAGAGCTGCTGATGTCAACCACTATAGACTTATCTGTATACACCCCTCAGCCCTATAAGCTCTGTGTTACATGCAATAACTGTTAGACCTGGTAAATGTGTACATATACATCTGTACCTCAGCTATGGCATGGTCAATGTGTTATACGCGCACACACACATACACACACACACACACACACACACACACACACACACACACACACATATACAGGTGAGGTGACACAAAGGCATTACACAGACCTCACAATACCCAAATGGTGACATGCATGACACAGTCAGACCACAACATACACACTCTGGACAGGATCTCAACATCATGCAGTGCAGCCATTTTTACTCCATGTCACTAACAATTTACACCTCTGGGATATGTGAGTAGTGTTAGTAGGTGATGGCCCTTCACCTAGCACACACTGCACCCATGTACACATTATTTCTGTTCACCAGTATAGTACAGTGGCAACACCTACAGAACATACCTCACAACCGTACAAATCTTCGCAGAATGTGTAGATGTCTGGCTCATATGTTTTCTCTGTTCCTCATAACCCTGAGTTTGACACATTACTGAGATGATCTGAGGATTGAAGTCACTAATTAATGACATACATTTGAGTGTCAGACCCCAAAACCTGCAGTAAATGTATGTTAAAACAAATCCTGTTACACCTACAACTTTCTAAGCTTACAGTGGATACGATAGGTGTACACACCCCTGTTAACATGCCAGGTTCTTGTAATACATAAAATGAGACTGCAATAATTAATTTCAAAACATTGCCTACCTTTAATGTGACATATCACCTGTGCAATCTAATTGGTAAACAAACAAATGTGTTAGGTGTAAAATATAATAAATGAAATATGCACAATAGGCTGGATGCATAAGTGTGCACACCCTTAACTGATACTTTGTTAAAGCACCTTTTGATTTAATTACAGCATGCAGTCTTCTTGGGAAGAAGTCTATCAGCATGGCACATCTTGACTTGGCATTATTTGGCCACTCTTCCTTGCTAAAGTCCTCCAACTCTGTCAGATTGCAAGGGCATCTCATGTGCTCAGCCCTCTTCAGGTCACACCACAGATTTTCTATCAGAGTTTGGCCTGGGCTCTGGTTGAGCCAATCCATAACCTTGGCTGTGTTTTGGTGGATTCCTAGGTTGATTTGGATGCATGCTTCGGGTCCTTGTCATGTGGAAAGGTGAAACCCCTCTTCATCTTCAGCTTTCTGGCAGATGTCTGATGGTTGTGGGCAAAAGTGAGTGCTATTTGGTACTGTTCATAATTCCCCTCCACCTTGACTATAGCTCCAATTCCATTTTATGAACAGCAACCCCAAAGCAGGACACTGCCACCACTGTGCCTCACTGTGGGGATGGTGGTCATCATGTGATGCAAAGTGTTGCTTGTGCACCAGACGTACCGTTTGGAATTGTGGCTGAAAAGTTGAACATTGGTCTCATTACACCATAACACATTTTCACACATGCTCTTGGGAGACTTGATGTAGTGTTTTGCAAATTGTAACCAGGCCTGGATGTTTTTTCTGTGTGGGAAAATGCTTCCATCTTCCAACCCTACCCCATAGACCAATCTTATGCAGAATGCAGGAGGTTTTGTCACATGTAGTACACAACCAGTACTTGCCAGAGATTCCTGCAACTCCTTCAATGTTGCTGTATGTCTCCTGGCAGCCTCCCTGACCAGATTTTGTCATTGTCTTTTCATCAGTTTTGGGGGACATCCATTTCTTTGCAACGTCACTGTTGTCCCATATCTATGCCACCTTTTGATGACTGTCTTCACTGTATTCCATGGTATATGCAATGCTGTGGTAATGTTTTTGTATCCTACTCCTGACTAATACCTTTCAACACTGAGATCCCTTTGATGCTTTGTAAGCTGTCTGTGAACCATGGCTTTTGCTGTAGCAGACAACTGAGTAAATGCCAGGAATACCCTACTAGGACAGCAGACTATTATTTGGTGTTACTCAGAGTCTCTTTACTTGATGGCAGGCGTGTACCCAAGCAGTCTGAATGCTGTAATTAAATCACAAGCTGCTCCAACAAAGTATTAGTTGATGGGTGTTCACACGTATGCATCCAGCTTATTGTAGGTTTTGTATCCTTCATATTTGGTTTCCTGAAATATTTGTTTGTTTTTCGAGTGAATTGTTCAGGTTAGAGGTCACATTAAAGGTGGGAAAAGGTGTGGAATTAAATATTGTGGTCTCATTTTTTATATCACAAACACCTGGCATCTTAACAGGGGTGTGTACACTTTTTATATCCACTGTATAAGAGTAATATTTCAAATATGTCCCTATTTTCGGGCCTTTCCCCCCCCATTCTGTCAGTCTCTGTCCAGATGTCTTGCACTGACAGGTTGTGAGGTATGCTACGGAATGTTACATCTTCTGCATATAGGCCCCTGTGGTGACCACAGTGATGCAATGCAGTTAACCCCACCACAAGGGAACATACACATAAAGCAATATGGCTAGGAGTGACAGTTGTGTGCATGGTAAAATGCATGCCCTTAACATGGCTTGGGTATTGGCGAACCACAACAGGACAATTTCATACTCACCAGGTTCAGGCTGCTGTCCTACATCCAGACCGGAGGGACCTATGTAGTTGTGGGAGAGAGGTATTTCAGCAGACTCACACATGACATTGGTACAAGATGAATGCAGCTTTTCTGCACATTTACGGTACAAGCTCAAATACTACACAATTTGCTATCCTTCACTATAGATGTGCATGTCTGTGCATTACAAAACCCAACTACAACTGCATTCTGACCTGACATATGCATCTAGATACTCTATGGATGTCAGTATGGCTGCTACACTAGTCTATTGATCCCCACTGGGGCCTTACCTCCATGGTCCTTACCCATTGTCTGGGTGCCACCCACCTCCGCATTGTGGGTGTCTGCACTCTGATGTTGGGGTGGGAATGGGTGCCCCAATTTTGGCAAGAAGATACATGGTGGGTGCAAGTGAGGCCAGCTTGGCAGGACCCCCACCTGTGACTGTGTGGTCCCTGGCCCCGGCAGCAGCCCTTCGCTGGGCATGGTGTATCAAGTCAGTCGCACGATGCCGAACCTGCCTGTATGTTCATGCGTGCAGGCCAATATCATTTACCCTGTGGAAAAGGTTGTCCCACGGGTGGTCCACTGCTGCAGATGCTGTTGGCTCTGGCTGAACATTACACTGTAGTGCTGGGTGATGTGGTCAGTTATTATTGCAGTTTCAGCCTCTATGTAAGCAGGATTCTTGGCGTGATGCATTGCACCTGGAAGACATAAACAGGGAAACACATTACAGGACCTCATACATTTGCCAGTGGTATTTACAGAACCTGCACATCAACATTGACTAGCAATAGCCACCACTCACAATCACATATCACCCCTGTCAGCTATCAGCACAGCATCAGCTTGCATTGCACTCCTGGTCATCCTTATGTGCCATGTTCCCCCCAATGAGGGCCAGTAAATTGCATAACCATCTCTTCATCATTCACTTCTGTGTAGAGGGATGACAGTGGCCATCTTCCATGTGGATGGGGTGTGGATGGTGCTTAGGCTTAGTTTGAGTACAGTATGTAATGGAGCTGGGAGCCATGCCTGAGTTCATGTAGGATGCAGACACGGATGTTATCATGTCCGATGGATTCCTAATTTTCTTGCCTTTCAGTAGGCATTATGGACCTGCTCCCTGATGATGAGGGGAGGGGTGTGGGTACTCTGCATATCCATCTATACTGATGGGGGGACAGGGGGTGATGTTTCCACTTAACCTGTCTGCAGCGGGTTGGCTATAGCTATGGCTTGTGTGTATGTGGTGTGATTTACCACCAGTACAGAGTGGGTAGGGTTGTTGCCTCTGAGACTGAAGACATATGTGAGGTGGCCTTATGATTGGCCTTGGTGGAGTGGATGTGTCCAATTTGTACTCATAGTTAACATTACTCTGATTCATCTGTGACCTTATATGCTTGTTCAGACAAATTTGGACATGCTTCTAAGTTGGTGCCTGCACCTACTTGGCCCTGTACAGCCAATATAGCAACCTATTACATGGTTTGTGTATTGCTGCTGTCCAACAAAGGGGATTTCCCTACCTTGGTGGAGGCGGGTTTTACGAATCAGGTATTGCTGAGACCATACATCTATGTAGGTGCTCCTATAGCTGTTTGTAGTAGGCATGGACATGAGGTCATAACACAGTTGGACACTTCTCCAATTTCAACCTGATATTCATGCTTATTGTAGTACCCATTTCTGTGCCAGGGCAATGCAACAACCAGTAGCTGTAGACATATATGTCTGTTGGATGCACTAACATTCATTTTATGCCTGTATACAACATGTACAGCTTATTTACCTGACTGCTCGCAACTCATCTCTGTTGTTTTCTGGCTTCCAGCTAAACCTACCCATACATTTATTTATTTATTTATTTATTTATTTTACATTTGTTGACTGGGCTAGTCTAGCTGGATACATGTCCATTTTCAGTAGAGGCCCGGGGAGAAAAGCTCCACAGATTTGACAAAAAACATCAGAAGATCAGGTCCTAAGTATTACATTCAAAGTCAAATGAACAAGTAATAGGGTTATACAAATAATTTAAAGAGGTAAACAGTCTTAGGTCGTTGGAGTACCATAGCTACAATGAAGACCCTTGCAATTTGGATTGGGTGGAAATTAGGTAGTCCTGGGATGTTTGCTATCAATCAGGATTAGAACATGGGCATAGCCATTCGGACTTTAGGAGATCTTTGAGTTGTTTTTTGAATTGGTGGAGTGAGGTCTTGTGTCTTAGGTTGTTTGGGAGGGCATTCCAGGATTTTCCAATGGAATTAGCATAGAGAGCTTCACCTCCCGAATTGTTAGATTTAATAGTTTGAATTTGTAAGCTTTTGGATGATCTAAGAGATGTAAGGTTAGAGTAGGGGGGAAATATTTTGTTCATTGAGGGGGTTTTGTCCGAATGGTGGATTGCTTTGAAAGCCTCAATGAGTTGATTGAGTTTGAGAATGTTAGGTAGTTCTAACCAATCTAGTGTTCTGAGATTGTTGCAGTGATGTGTACGATAGGACATTCCTGTTATAAATCTAGCTATGTGGTTATAGGTTGTAGATAGTTTGTTGAGTTCTCTTTTATTAAGGAAGGAGAATATCGGGGAGGCATAGAGGAGTGTACATACATGTGCACAGGTGATACCTGATATACACTTCTGTTCTATGTCAGTATGGCACACTGTATTTACGCTCTTGCTGCTCAGTCATAACTCTCAACCTGTTAGAGCAGAACATCTGGATGATGGCACACATAAATGGGGGGTGGGAGCAAAGGCCCAAAAATATTGACACTGTATTACTATTGCTGTAACATACATAAGTCAGTTGGTATCACAGTAGGCTTTGCATTCCCAGAAATAGCTTGGAGTATGTCTGACATTCATAAGTATGCTATTATATTCTGATGTCAGTGTTCACAGATTTGCCAATGGTTTGTCAGACATCACAAACCTCTATGTGTAAATGACTACAAATATTAGGCACACATGGTTATTGTGCAGCAGGACACTCTACAGTTGAATGGTATGAGCTCAGTATATCACATGCAGTTCAACACACACTTCTGTGAGAGTAGGTTACTATGCATATAACCTGTATAGGTCTCTTAGATTTGCAACACAAACATGTGTATCATAGTTATATTCACAAGTCACATATAGATATGTACAACATCCCAGTACCTGGCCTAGCAGTGACACAATCAGTATTGTTCGACAGACACTCCAGTAGTAGTCTCATGTGAGCTGTCCTTTCCTGGGGTGACTAAGGGGCCTGAGCTGTGATCTATGTCACTGCAGCCAGAGCCGGATGATATGGCCATAGGTGCTGTTCACCAATATATCAGTACAGCAAGTCTTGTTGAGACATATTTACTTAACTTCCTATTTCCCATTATTACATACCCCCTACTGCATTCCATTACATTCTTACTTGTTTCACACACCTGTTTTTTTCCAAGTGATCCTGAATAGTCATGTTTTGGTTTTGTTTGGGTTGTTTTGTGGTCTTTCTTTCTCCCTCCCCTCTCTCTCTGTCTACTTACATAGAGGTTTACACCTGTTTTGCATAGGCAGCAGCTTGCATTTTGTAGGTAATGGTCATGAGCAGGTGATGGCCTGTGCACCAATTGGTGTTCCCCACTTGCTAATTGCATACAGAACAGCTGCATTGTTATTCCAACAGCCAATGGCATGACAGCGCACTCCTATAATTGAGTACTTCATGTGTGCGTTGTCCCTTTTCCTTGCCTGCGAAGAGGACATCATGGAGGTGTGTGAGTTACAGCATAACAGAGAGTAGGTAGGAATCCCTCTTACAACAAGACTTGTGCAGATAGCCCAACTAATTGGCGGAGAAGGTTCCAGACTTAGGGACAGAATGTAAGCATTGCTGTTATACAGTTGGTATAATGCTAGTTTAACAGGGTTTGTCTGGACATGCAATCTTCAGCGTGATTTCAAGTCTGACAGTGATATATTGATGACATAACTCTCAACTGTAGGGCTATCTGCAAAATGGCCAGAGGTTTGCCTGTTATGTTTGTTCTGTTCCCCAGACATTTTTTGTCCTTGGCAAATCAGTAGGATACTCTGGGGATTGCAGTCAGTAAATGCTAACATCCATTTGTGTTTCTGACTTCATATACCCCAGAAAATATATGTTACAACAAACCCTGCAGCACCAGCAACTTTCTCAATTTATGGCAGCAATATTTCCAATATGCCCTGTGTTTGGACCTCTGTCCCCCAATTATGTCAGGCTTTGTCCAGATATCATGCACTAAGAGGTTCAGAGGTATGTTACATCATTATTTAGTGCCTTCATTCCTGCTATCACCCCAGTGCTGTAGCAGATTCCCAGACATGTTACAAAGAAGAAGCCATAGATATTAGGCCAAAGCCTGGACATTCTGTGGAAATCTGTACAGCTGAGACATCTGTGTATGTCTGACCATTTTTAACAGATTGTCAAGATTGTGTAGCAGTATAGTATGTACATGTTAGTTGGGCTATGTAGGCAGGGGGGTACATGTAAGTGTCATGGGCCCTTTCTATCTGACTGTGCATGTTCCTCCAGTTTCTGGTAGTCTATCAGCTGTATATGTTTGTATGGGCAGACTGTGACATGTCCCATAACCCCTCAGGATTCCCACTACACTGTGACTTGGGGCAGTATATGTATGGGTAGTGTGTGAGTGGCTAACAGGATATTTTTGTTCACACAGTAATTATACTATAGTGTTCAGTTCTTTTACCAGTACGTCACTGTGACTGTGGTGCAATTGGTTGTGGGTATGCACTTTCACATCAGTGTCTGTTTCCCACTACAGTTACATCCATGTAGTGCCTGTTATATTTGCTAATGGATGTGTAAGTCCACAGATCTGACTGGTGTGGTGTGTTGGTTTGAATGTACGGTGCTTGGTGACATGCTTAGCAGCTCAGTGTAGTTTCCCTAATGTTATGTCCAGATATTCGTAGGATGTCCACTTGTCTGCCTCATAACTTTTGCCTACTCCCCACAACTGTTGTGTATTTCTGACAAATCAGTAGGATAATTTGAGGATTGAGGTCGCTAACTTATGAGAAGCAATTGAGTGTCGGACTTGTGATATTTCAGGCAATATACATTAGAACAGACGGTGTTACTGCAGCAGCTTTCTCAGATTATCTACTCATGTATTTCAGATGTGTCCCTATTATCATGCCTTTGTTCCCCCACTTTGTCAGGCTTGGTCCAGATTCATTGCACTAAGGGGTTCTGAGCAAACCTGTCAACTGCCAGGCATTCCACAGGATGTCCAGATGTTTGGCTCATATTTTTGGTCTGTTCCACTAATTATTTGTATGTGTCTGGTAAATCACTGTGATGATCTGAGGAGTCATGTTGGCAAATAATGACATATACATTTTTGTTTGAGACCTCATATCCTTCAGAAGATGTATGCTGAAACAAACCCTGTTACTGTAGCATCTTTATAAGTTTATAAGGGCAAACTCAGGAGTCAGAAACAAATCTTCTCTCCTCTGCTTCTACTAAGTAAATTAACCCAGCCGAGCAAGGCTCAGTTTAAAGCATTGCCAACCTGGAACCAAGTCCGGACCAAATAAACACCTGCTAAGCAAACTCGGGAGTCAGAAAGAAAGTATGATAATTCCTCCCTCATTTACAAATAGTAATGTGAAAACTTTGTTGTTGCAAACTTATTCTATCCTAGTCCTTATTGGAAACTAGGTATTTTGGCTCTGGGTGAGCACAATACTGTGATAACCTGATGACCATTACCCACCCTTGTATCCCCTCAGTATTCTATCACTCTTTCTACCACTCACCCCCCCCTTACAAATACTGACTAACAAACTCTCTAAATTGTAAAAATGTATCAAGGCGTTTATTTTTTCTTTATTAGTATTAGCAGTTATCCTGACTTTCTAACACAGGGCTGGATGATTGTTTTTTGCTATGTTCCTACTCAGTAGGTGTAGCCGTCACCCTCCACTACACCTATCATGATCATCCCTAGATATTATTTAGACCCTAAGACTCTGAGTGCCAATTTTAAATCCCTTATTCCTTTTCACTCTCTGGTCAGTGACAGCATTCGCTTGGTAGCATGCTCAACCAAGTACAATCATTTCAAGTATTTTACCTAAAGGTTACCTAAAGCTTGTTAACTTTCTGTATGTTCTTCTTGTAAACTGAAATGCTCTTGCCACAATTATTAGACATTGCATTGAAAGGGAGGCTAGTACTATTTAAGTGCAAGACTGTTCTATTGATGTTTGTCCGGTCTCCTGTTTAACAACTGCCATAACACCATGTTGGGATATATCTAGAGCATTTAAGCAACGTAAATGGTGCAGAGTCTTGGGAGCACCTTTACCTGAAATTGCCTAACATTTTGCTTGTACTCTGGCCTACTACAGTCTTAACTTTAGCTTTATGGTGTTTAGAAACTGGTTACTTAATATTTGTAGTGCACAGATAAGTGCCTTCTTTGGGCATTCTCAGTGTTGTTTTGTTTTACTGGGTACTGTTAATCTGCCTGCATCGGGCAAATATCATAATGGGTTTGTGATTTCTTCACCTCTGTTGCATGAAAACAAGCTGGTCTTTTTGATTCTATGTTTTAACTGTGTACAGCTAAACTAAGCTTATTGCCTGTAATAGTTTAAATGAATGTGTTTGCAAGTGCTGCCAACAGTTTTTTAAATTGTGTTTTAAATCTCTTGGCTTATGGGCAACTGTCCAACTACCTAACCCCTTTCAACTGAATGCTCTGTAATTGTTTTATTTCTCTTCTTTCTTCTAGTCTTTTCTCCTCTGCTTCTACTAAATAAACTAACCCAGCCAAGCAAGGCTCAGTTTAAGGCATTGCCAACCTGGAACCAAGTGTGGACCAAATCCACATCTGCTAAGCAGACTCGGGAGTGAGAAACAACTTATGATAATTCCTCCCTCAGAAAATTTAGAACTAGTAATTTGATAACTTTGTTGTTGCAAACTTATTCTATCCTATTCCTTATTGGAAACTAGGTATTTTAGCTCTGGGTGAGCACAATACTACAATAACCTGATGACCATTATGCACCCTCGCATCCCCTCAGTATTTTATCACTCTTTCTACCACTCACCCCTCTTCTTACAAATACTGACTAACAAACTCTCTAAATTGTAAAAGTGTATCAAGGCATTTATTTCTTCTTTATTAGTATTAGCAATTATCCTGACTTTCTAACACAGGGCTGACTGATTGTTTTTTGCTAAGTTCCTACTCAGTAGGTGTAGCCCTGCTCCGTTCGCCCTCACTATGTTCAGGCTCACTTTGCTCCTCTCCCACCCCCATATCATTTCCCTTATACATAACCATTCAAGCCACACCTCCCTTCATCCTCTCTATACCCCTCCCCACAACTTCCTCTTGTACCCACTTAACTATTCTACAGCACATCCTACACTAACTAATTCTTATCCACTCCCTGTCTCACTCTTCCCTACTCTTGGAAAGTATTATGTCTTCTAAAATACAAACCATATTCCTACTGCCTCTACTTTATATCCTCAGCTACCTCACCTCCTATCACTCCCAACTGCTTTCTCCACATTTCCACTCCTCTAACTGCCCTTTCATCCTAAGTACAAAACCCCAACAACATCTACAAATCTGTCCATTCATCCTTCCCCCTACCACTCCCATTCCAAAAATAAAACTATCGCCCCCTCCCTTAATCTCCTTAAAAAATAAAACTAAACTCACACTACCCAAATAATTACTCTACTTTAAACCTCTACTACTATCAGGAGACATTCATCCTAACCCTGGCCCAGCACAGTCTACCCTGAACTATAATCCTCCAGTAACCAAACCAACCAACCTCCCATGCTCAAAAAAGCAAGTATCTTACTGCTCTATTAACCTTAAGAGTTTAGCAAATAAAGTTCATGAATTCCATGCCTGGTTAGCTTACTACAAACCTGACATAGTCACCCTAACCAAAACTTGGCTGAAACCACAATACCTTCACAGTCAATTTGTCCCTCCTGGCTGTAACATCCTCAGGCTGGACCGACATAACAAAAAAGGAGGAGGAGTTGCGATACTCTACTCTGATCATCTCTAGCTAATTAGTCCCAGCTCTCCCTTACCATCCTTCTCCTCAGCAGAACTTCTATTTACCAACTTCAAACTTAACAAATTCACCACCATAACAGTAGTAGCAATCTACATCCCCCCGGAGAAAATATTACCATACTTGAAAGTATCCTATCCCACCTCTCTCACTCCATCCATAATGAAACCATCATACTGGGAGATGTAAATGTAGATTGTCTCTCAATACAAACTCCCAGTACTACTTCTTATATCAGTCTGCATGGATTTGAGCAGCTAATCACAGCATCCACCTATAATAATAAATCTCACTTCCCTAGCTCTCTTCTTGACTGGATTTTGGTCTCCCACCCCCAAAACTGCCATAACCCCCAGACCCTTTCAAATGCACTCAGTGACCACTGCCCTATTACTGTAAACAGACATACTCCCCACTTCACGAAACCCTTCAAGTATATTACCTTCTGCAAACTTTCTAATTTCTGCACAGACTCTTTCATCAACCTACTCTCCAGAACTAACTGGTCTCACCTCAAGACTCTCCCCTTGGATGAAGCTGTCACTCTTCCAACATCATCTTTCTCGATATTCTTAACTCCCTAGCTTCTCTCCGTACTATTAGAATCAAATCCAACACACTCCATCGCTACCTCAATCAACCAGAAGCCTCATGAAAAACCGTGATAGGATATGGAAAACATGGAATAAAACCAAGACACCATCTCTCCTTCAGACCTATAAAGCACTAAGAAACAAAATAAAAAAATCATCCATAAAGACAAACTGAACTGCACATGCTCCCACTACCCTAAAATCAGACCCCAAAAATTTCTGGAGTTCTATCAATCATATCCTTCATCCGGGAAACCCTTCCCTCCTAACCCTTGTCCTAATAAAACCCCAGTAGACACTGCCATTAAATTTAACAATCACTTTATTGACTCCATAACGACCTTAATTAATTCACTTCCCCACAGTAACACTGCTAATACCCCCACTAACTCATCTTCCCTTCCCAACTTTTCTAATTCTTTCTCGCTTAAAGCAGTATTAAATAATTATATAAAATCCTTACTCTCCAAACTTAAACCTTGCTCCCCCTCATCAGACAATCTACCCTCCTATTTCCTTAAGATTGCCTCGGAATCCCTGGCCTATCCTGTGTCTGTCTTGATCAACCACACTATTTCTGAATCGTATGTCAATTCTTTATGGAAAGAATTCTTTACTTTACCCATTCACAAAGGTGGCAATTCCTCAGACATATCAAACGTCAGACCAATCGCTATACTATCTCCTCTCTCTAAAATGTTAGAGAAATGCATTCACAAGCAGATAATGCAGTACCTTCACCATGAAAACCTTCTCAAACACACACACACACACACACACACACACACACACACACACACACACACACACACACACACACACACACACACACACACACACACACACACACACACACAGTTTCCATCCTAATCATAGTACAACAACTGCACTAATATCCTTCATCAATACAGTATCTCTTGCTCGTGATAATAATAAACTTGTCTCGTGCCTGTTCCTCAACCTTTCTAAAGCCTTTGACACTGTCTCCCCCCTCTCCTCCTGGAAAAAATTACTTATCTAAACTTCTCCCCTCCTACCATTTCCTGGTTCTCCAGCTATCGCTCTAACCACCAGCAATCAGTAAAACAGCTCTTTGCTGTATCTCCTTCCCTCACTGTGCAAATGGGTGTCCCCCAGGGATCTATTCTTTGACCACTGCTCTTCAATATTTTCACAAACGTACTATATACCTCTTGTCCCCAGTCATCACTTGTGCAATATGCTGATGACTCTACTGTCATCACCATTGCAGATAACCCATCAGACCTCATCTCTGCTACCCAAGCATCCTTCAACACCATTGAGACTTGGCATAATGACAACAAATTAATTCTAAATCAAAGAGAAACAAGCTCCTACTCTTTGTCTCCAAAACACACACCAATCTTAAAACTACATTTAACATTTTATCAAGCAATAACACTGTCATCACAGCTGAACCTAGCACTAAATTGCTAGGAGTCACTATAGATGATCAACTTAAGTTTGATCTACATATCACAAACAGTATCAAAGAAACACACCAGAAACTTGGACACCTCTACCTTAATATGAAATACTTAATTAACACAGCCAGAATTATTTATTTATTTATTTTTATTTCATTTTACATTTGTTAACCGGGTTAGTCTGGCTGAGCTTTTGGCTCATTTTCAGCAGAGACCCAGGGGGAAAAGCTCCTCAGGACTAGAAAACAATTTATTAAATTTTAGTAACATAGTTGTAACAATCAGCTATAGGATCTTCCAAGCAGAGTCCTGGAGAGAAAAAAGCTCCTCAGGCAATTCAATTATACAGAGTATTAACAACTGGCAGACATGTATGTGAGTTGTTACAAACAAGGTTTTAAACAATTAGCAGAAGAAAAAGTGACTAGTTAGAATATTATTTTAGCTGCTTAGAGCAAAATGAGTTAATAGTTAGACAGATGCTTATTTAAAGTGGGTAGGATCTAACTGTGTAGGAGTTTGGAAACAAGAAAGGAAAGTAAGAATGGCTAGTAGGAGATGTAGGGGAGGTAGAGTATAGGAGACAGACTAGACAGGTAGGTTGTTTTGAGACTGTAAGAATTAAGAGTGGTTGGAGATAGAGGAAGGGAAGAGGTAGAAGAGGCAGGGGAATAGTGTTAGAGATACATTAAGAGTGAGGTAGTGAAATAGGTGAAAGGATGGTGGTTTCAGGGTGGTTGGCTACAGTGGCAAGACCACTTTGTGTGCTGTACAGGAGGAGAGAATTACTATCTCCTATGCTTTTTTACTTCCCACACTTCTATACTCCTGTCACATATTCACTAGCCTCAACTCTACACTCATTTCAAGACTTTAAACTACCTATAATAAGGTGGCCAGATTCACAGCCAACAAATCCTGCAAGTCTCATCACTGCTTATCACTTAAGCAACTGGACTGGCTCGAGTTCCCTCACCTGCTCCAACTTTATCAGCTGAAAAGTATCCACTCCATCCTGTATCTGCCCTCGTACTGCCCCAGCCTCTCTACTATTATATCTAAATACTCCCCAGCTAGGTCACTTCGTAGCTCAGATAAAGGACTATTACAGATTTATAAACCCAAAGCTAAAATAGGATGTCTACTCTATAACTACAACCCAGCCACTTTCTGGAACCAACTACCTCTTGAAATAAAGTAATTTGATCATATAAAGCAATTCAAATTAACCACCTGAAAATACCTAACAATAAAATGGTCCTGCCATTGCAGTCATCCCCCCTGAAACTACTACTACCCTTACACCTATACTCCACCTTATCCCAAGTTTACTTCTAACTTTGTTCTCCCTCCACTTCCTTTCTTCTATCCACTCTTTCTTTTTCCCCTCCCTCTCCTATATTCTTCCCTGTCTACCTCATCTAAACTATATCACACTGTTTCCCATTAAATAATTTACTTCAACCTGTCTGTCATTTTGGACATCACCTCTTTACTTCCCTATATCTTCTTTCCTACTTCTATATACAACCTCTCTAAACCTATCAACAATAACACAGGTATTGTTAATTTACTATGCCATTATAACCCAGTTGTAAATTTTGCTGACTGTAACTGATTCTTTGTTAACTTTTATTGCACTGCAGAGCCTGTCTCCATCCAGCTACTGCATATATGCTGTCTATACCTAAAAAACAATCATGTTGCTCTTTAATCATTTCATGTGCTATTGTAACCTGATAGTAATTTTTTTGCTGATTGTAAATGAACTTTGTTAAAATTTATTCTTTGAGGAGCTTTTCTCCCTGGGTCTCTGCTGAAAATGAGCCAAAAGCTCAGTCAGGCTAACCCGGTTAATAAATGCAAAATAAATAAATAATAAATAAATAAATAAATAAATATTTAAAATATGTCCCTATTTGTGGCACATTGTCCTTCTATTTTGATGGACTTTGTCCAGATTTCCTGCACTAAGAGTTTGGGAGTTATGATTCTGAGGTATGACTGCACTGCATGTTATATACATTTTTATCTCTCTCTCTCTCTCTCTCTCTATATATATATATATATATATATATATATATATATATATATATATATATATATATATATATATATATATATTATGTATATACTTTTTTTATATATATGTATCACCATACAAACCCACACACACACACACACACACACACACACACACATATATATATATATATATATATATATATATGTGTGTGTGTGTGTGTGTGTGCGTGTATATTTTTATATATAAAACATGACTGATTCCACAGAGCTTTTTCCCTAATGTTGAATGCCTGAATAGCATGATATGTTTGAAAAAGCAACAGGTGTTCATATAACTCAAATGGTGTAGTGGTGCATTGTTTTGACTATAGTTTATGGAGTCCTGGGTTCGAAACCTGCCGCAACCACTTATTTAGTTGCCGGGCAGAACAGAGGCTGATGGAGACAGAGTGATTGCAGAAGTTTTAAGCAGGTCTGCGTAGTTTTGTGTGACATTGAGCAATGCCAAAACATGGTTAGTCCATTTTGGCATCACTTAGCGGTGCTTATTCCTGCTTACACCCATGCTAATTTCTTTAAAAGAAA
Source organism: Protopterus annectens (assembly GCF_019279795.1). Classification (NCBI taxonomy): domain Eukaryota; kingdom Metazoa; phylum Chordata; order Ceratodontiformes; family Protopteridae; genus Protopterus; species Protopterus annectens. The sequence continues at coordinate 508,420,264 of NC_056736.1, forward strand.
AGAAAAAAGGCTGATAGGAAAGTGGTGAAAAAGGGGCATACAGAGGGAAAAACAATATGAAAGGTAGCTAGGGATGTGCAGGATGGATGTAGGGAAGGTCCGCAACTGTCCATTTGTTATATAGCAACAGCTGTGGATTTGTACAGAATTTGGAGGTGAATTTGGACACTCAAACCCCAGAAAGTAGGGTGAGGACAACAGAAATGTGTTGTCAAGCCAATTGGACTGGATTACTTATGTCCAGTGGACATGTGTGTGAAATGGACAGCTATGTATGGGGCAATATTTCTGGGGAGACAGATGCCTCTTTTTTAAAGGTGAGAGTGGGATGTTGGGGAATGATTGTAGGTGCATCTGGGGAGGTAGGTTGTGTAAGGTGACAGACAAAACAGATAAAACAGCAGACAGATGAGGTATATGACACATGGGGGGGGTAAAAACATTCAACATGGAGGGTGGTTGGGAATCCGAAGCCCATGAGCCCCCAAATGGATACAGTGGGAATGAGGTCCCCATCTATGGACAGTCACCACTGCACCTTCATGGCCCAGAAGGTGGCTGTGCTGGGGGTTTTCACAGAAGGGGAAGCCTGCCCCTGAAGATGTGCTAGGTGACCTACCATCTGGTGTAACCAGTCATCCAACTCTCTTTGGATGATGCTGTGCACCATACCCCAGAAATGACTGCGGGTGACAGGCTCCTGTCCATGCTCGATCCCAGGGGAGGATGGGCCCCATCTCCTAAGGTGGTTCTACCCAAAGGTGGTGCAGGACCAATGGACGAGAAACTCCTAAGTTGGGTCTCAGACATGCTGGGGCACAGTGCCATGGTCAGATGAGGTGGGACAGGTGGATCTGCCGGGATCTGCCTTCCCAAATGTGCTATGGTGTTGAGGTTTTACAAAATATGTTGGTTAGTCATGAACAACACATTTCAAGGTTAGTTATGACAGCATGAGTGGGTGTTCCAATTAACCCCATATAACAGATTTGAAACAGTTGCATAGCAAACAGAACACATGCATAAATGGAACAACAGTATGCACCATAACAGCATGCCTGTAACATTGATGACAACAGGCCACCAACAATGATATTTGAACAAAGTATGTTAACATGCAACCAATCATATACCCGCAGTATATGAATAATAATTATTGATGCAGATGAGGGGTGGGGATAGAGACAAAAAGTCCATTAACAACTGTTTATGCTTCTATTTTCCACAACAGTACTGCTCAATACTCTATGGGTCTGCACTCACTTTACATCTACCTATGGCCCATAACTTCTGTAGCACAAACATATCTATTAAACTGTCAGCCTGGAATGGTATGGGACAAACTGTGACAGCTCAGGGTACATGACTAGAGGGGACTCGTATATGTCAGGGTTACATATCTGGAACAGGAGGGGTACCCTGAACTGCTGTTATGTGAGTGTGCTACTGGCATACTTCAACTGGTTTCCTATCTGTGTTCAAGGTGATTGGCAGCAGTGACCACTAGTCATGACAACGTGACATTTGAGAGACATGTATCAGGAAGTGTGCATGTTGTATGTACCTATCCTGCTGTCATTTGCAGGCAAGTGGTGGGACAGTTGAACAGTTGTACACAGTTTATTAGTATACCCTTCATACGGCTACTACCAACATTTTCTTACCGGTAAAGCCTGTGGAACACTACCTGGCTGTTTATACATGTATTCCTGATTCCTTGTGTGTAGATATGCACACATCTTAGTAGTCCTCCCTGGATTCGAACCATGTCTGGGTGTGCAAAATAACAACTAAGCTATTTCTCATCATAGTGAGCTACTGGGGAACTGCTGTTTCTTGTTTCACTGGTTTCTGTCTATTAGTCTCTTGGTTCGACAGTCTGAACTTGTAATCCTGTGATGCATGCATGACAGATAGTTAGTGAACTGTGCATTAATCCTTTGAATTACTGCAATCTGGAAAGCAAAGTTTAACACAGGGCATTTATATCTTGTTTTACAGCTCCATTATATGTCTACAACAACATACCAGGGTAAATACAACAGTTTGTGTTATAAATGTTTATTCCAGATCAATATTAGATGGACAAACTTTATTTATTCGGTTAACACAGTAACAGTATACTTACTAGCAGTACACAATGCACTCCTTCTTAGTTATTTGCACAGTATACTGCAAAATAGATTTTTACTCACCAGCCTGTTGGTGCAGCCTCAGCAGTCTGTTGGCATGGACTTCGATGTTACTAGCTCTCCCTGCTGCAGCTGTAGGGGAGAAAAATAAACATTTTGCATACCTGTCTATCACATCTTCAGGCTAGAATTTGATACACCTATATCTGTGATACTAACAAACTGCTGGACCACGGTTGTCCCTGGCATCTTGGATCCACTGCTCCAAGAGCACCCCCTTCCTCCACTTTAGGTTGGCATAGTGGTGCTGGACCTGCTCACCAGTTTGGGGGATGATAATAGCACCGGTGAGATCACTGGCAAGATGGTCCCAGACCTTCACTTTATATTGTGAGCCTTGGCACTGGCACTGCAGCAGTCTCTCCTCATGGTTACTTATAAGGAGTCCAGCCATGACCCTGAACTCCACGATGCCCCAGTACTGCACCCTAAAGAGCGAACCCTCACCTATGCCAGCCATGGTTCCTGCACAGGTTGAACTATAATAGGTACTGGCTGCGTTCCAGCCTGCGCTGTTTAAATAAGACCATATTCCCACCCTTTGCCATCATTACTCAATTTTGAAAATGCTGAGCACAGCTTAGCAGTGTGCAAACCCAGTAAGCTGATTTTAGCAATGCTTAAAGGGGACATTGTTGAGCACTGCTTAACAGTGCGCAAATCCACTTAGTGAGCTGACTGTTGCTTGGCCTTCATGTCTAAGCATTGCTTAAACCATCTAAGCATAGCTGAGCAATGCTAATCATTGCTCACTTTTACTTTTTAAAAATATTAGAATAATGACTTAATTTAGTAAGTGTATATGATTTACTTTACATGACTCCCTGCAATGTGCTTTCATTACATTACCAAGGGGTGTGACTATACTGTATGGGACACTTGTGTATACATGGGTAGTTTCACATGTTATATGCACTCACACTTTTATTTCAGACCAGCTACACTACCCTGGTTGACAAATAACACTTACTACATCATTTAAAAAATATATATTTTAAAACTGCTTTCCTATGTAAAAATAAAGTGCCTGTCTTGGTACTCAAACCATGAATGTCTGCATACAAAGAAAAGACTCTAACCACTACACTATTGTGGCATTAGTATTTTAGCTGTATATTTTTATTTATCTCTTCTGGGGTGTTTAAGCAATGCTGTGCAGAGGACCATAATGTGCATAGCTGCTCAGCTACACTTAAACATACCTTAGTATGGAAAAAAATATTTTTATTTATGTATGGGCTTGTACAGCTTTGTTACTCTAGAAGGTTGACAGGTATGTGGAGCAGGCATCCGGGCATTCTTCAGACACCTGTACAGTTAACAGCTATGGCCATATGGCACTTTCACATGACAGACATTTGTGTTTCAGTCTTCATATCCTTCAGGAGGTCCTTGCTAATGTTAACCTTTTATTCTATCATATTTTGGGTTTGTCAGTGCAATATTTAAAACGTGTCCCTGTTTTTGTGGCTTTGTCCCCCCATTATTTATGGCTTTGTACTGTGTTATTGCTCTAGAAGGGTGAGAAATATGTGAAGCAGGTATCTGGGCATTCTGCAGACACCTGTACAGTTAATGGATATGGCTATACGGTGCTTTCCCATGACAGACATTTGTATTTCAGTCTTCATACCCTACAGGAAGTCCATGCTACTGCACAACTTTTATTCTATCAGCTTTCGGGGTGGTCATTGCAATATTTATAATGTATCCCTATTTTTGTGGCTTAGATCTCCCATTATTTATAGCTTTGTACTGCTTTATTACTCTAGGAGGGTGAGAAGTATGTGAGGCAGGCATGTGGGCATTCTGCAGACACCTGTACAGTTAACGGCAATGGCTGTATGGTGCTTTCACATGGCAGACATGTGTGTTTCAGTCTTCATACCCTGCAGGAAGTCCATGCTACTGCAAACCTGTTATTCTATCTGCTTTTGGGCTTGTCAGTGCAATATTTATGTGTCCCTATTTTTGTTGCTGTGTCCCCCCATTATTTATAGCTTTGTACTGCTTTATTACTCTAGGAGGGTGAGAAGTATGTAAGGCAGGCATCTGGGCATTCTGTAGACACCTGTACAGTTAACAGCTATGGCCATACGGCACTTTCACAAGGCAGACATTTATGTTTTAGTCTTCATACCCAGTAGGAAGTCCGTGCTACTGCAAATCTTTTATTCTATCAGCTTTCAGGTTTGTCAGTGCAATATTTACAATGTGCCCCTATTTTTGTGGCTTTGTCCCCCCATTATTTATGGCTTTGTACTGCTTTACTGCTCTAGGAGAGTGAGGAGTACGAGGCAAGCATGTGGGCATTCTGCAGACACCTATACAGTCAATGGCTATGGCCATATGGTGCTTTCACATGGCAGACATTTGTGTTTCAGCCTTCATACCCTGCAGGAGGTCCATGCTACTGCAAACCTTTTAGTCTATCTTCTTTCAGGTTTGTCAGTGCAATATTTAAAACATGTCCTTACTTTTATGGCTTTGTCCCCTTGTTATTTATGGCTTTGTACTGCTTTATTGCTCTAGGAGGGTGAGATGTATGTGAGGCAGACATCTTCACATTCTGCAGAAACCTCTACAGTTGACGGCTATGGCCATACAGCACTTTTACAATGCAGGGGGTATCTGACTGAACTTGTCACACACCCACTGCATTGTTTCTTGCTCCTGTAGCTATTTCAGTGTCCGCAGACACTGAAATTCTTTAAAAAAGTGCTGTATGGCACTTTCTGCATGCAGAGGATGTGTTGGATGTGCATACACTGCTTAGGTATGCCCCCTACACTCATTTACTGTTTGTGTCTGTTTAGCCTTAACAGCAGTGCACCTTCTTGAATATGCAAGGTACGCTACTGTTAAAGCTAAGGCTAAATGGACATGAACCACTCTGTGCAGGAATAGCACTATTCAATAAACTCCTTGCAGGAATAGCACCATGTCCATTTCCGCTTAACTTTAACAGCAGCTCACCTTGCATATCCATGAAGGCGTGCCACTGCTAAGGCTAAGTGGACATGAACACTACTGAGTGCAGGAGGCATGTTTAAGTAGTGCATCCACATCTAACATGCCCCATGCACTCAGAAAGTGACATACAGCCCTTTTTAAAACCTTTTCAGTGCCCGTGGACACTGAAATCAAATAAAATAGTAAAACAGTGTTTGCAGACACTGAAATATATAGGGGATCAAGAAATTAATGCAGGGGGGGTGTGTGACTGAAAGCAGGAAGTCTGGATAGGAAGCAATGCAAGAAGTGTATGACAGGTACTGTCACACACACACCCTGCATTGTCAAAAGGGCCATACAGCACTTTGAAAGTATTTTCAGTGTCTGCAGACACTGAAAGCAGCTATCCCAATAGGAAGCAGTGTAGGGGGTGTGTGACAGGTACTGTCACACACCCCCTGCATTGCGAAAGAGCTATACAGCCATTCCTCTCAACTATACAGGTTTCCGCAGAATGCCTAGATTCCTGCCTCACATACCTCTCAACCTCCTAGAACAAGAAATCTGTACAAAGCTGTAAATAATGTGGGACAAAGACCCAAAAATAGGGACACTTTTTAAACATTGCTCTCACAAAATTGGAAAGTTGATAGAATAACATGTTTTGTATTAGCATAGATTTCCTGAAGGGTATGAAGCCTGAAACTCAAATGTCTGTCATTATGTTTTGGCTTAAACCCTGAGTGATTAGTCAATGATTTGCTGGAAAGCCACAGTCACATGAGAAATGGACCAAAAATATGAGGCAATAAGTTGGACATTCTGCAAAAAACAGTTGAGATGTATGCTGCCTCATGTTTTTGGTGTGCTCCTCCAAATATCTGTCCCTACCTGGGAAATAGCAGAGGACTGGAGCCATTAAATAATGAGAAACATTTGAGTTTAAGGCTCCACATCAATTGGAAAAGTCATGCTAATGTAAAACCTATTATTCTATCAACCTTCTAAGTTTGTAAGAGCAATATTTAAAATATGTCCCTATGTATCGCCTTACTGTGACTAACAAGGAGTATTGATACATGTACATAAAGTGGTTTTATTCTTCTTCTGACTTTTCCCATTTAGGGGTTGCCACAGAGGATCACCTGTTGGCTTATGATTGGCAGTGGAGTTTTTACAGTGTTGAGTTGCCAGCCTGTTGCCCAACCTTTCACAGAAGGCACATACATGCACACACTCACACCTAGGGCCAATTTAGAGTGTCCAATCCATCTATAGCATGTCTTTGGGATGTGGGAGGAAACTGGAGCACCCAGAGGAAACCCATGCAACCACAGGGATGACATGCAGACTCCACACAGAAGGCACCCGAGCTGAGGATTGAACCGGAGAACCTCTTGCTGTGAGGTGGCAGTGCTAACCACTACACCACCGTGGCCTCCCACATAAAGTGGTTTTATTAATATCCTTTGTTTCCATTCTAAGGTATGTTTAAGAGTAGCTGAGTGGGTTTGCACATTAGGAACCTCTGCTCAGCATTGCTTAAACATCTCATAGCAGTGAAATACAAATGTATAGCTAGATTGCAATGATGAGATACCATAGTGGTTAGAGTATCGGCTTTGCATACAGGTGTTCACGATTCAAGTACCAAATCAGGCATTTTATTTTTACATGGGAAAGCATTGCTAAAATTAAATTTTTATGCTAAATGATGTAGTAAGTGATATTTGTCACCCAGGGTAGTGTAGCTGGTCCAAAATGGAAGTGTGAGTGCATATAACATGTTAAAATAGCCATGTATACACAAGTGTCCCATACAGTATAGTCACACTCCAAGTTAATGTAATGAAAGCACATAGAAGGATTTCCTGTAAAGTAAATGATATACACTTAATAATATGTTAGTAATGACAAATTAATCTACAATCATGATATTTATTTAAAATGAAAACTGAGCAATGCTAAGCAGCGCTCAGCTGTGCTAAGCTGGTTTAAGCATTGCTTAGATGTACATTCTAAGCAGCAGTTAGCTCAGCTAATTGGATTTATACACTGTTAACCAGTGCCCAGCATTTATCCCTTTAAGCACTGTTCAACTTATCTTAGCAGATTTGTGCACTGCTTAGCTGAGCTTAGCATTTTCAAAATGGTATAATGACAGCAAAGGGTAAGAATGTTGCCTTATTTAAACAGCACAGGCTGGAATACAGCCATAACCTGTTGTAGTCTGATCTCTGCAGGAACCATGTCAAGTGTTGGAGAGGGCTTGCACTTTCGGGTGCAGTACTGGGGCATATCAAGTCATGACAACAGACTGCTGCAGAGCCAGTACAGAGACTCACAGTATAAAGTGGAGGCCTGAGACCATCTGGCACATGACTTCACCAGTGCCACTGGTATCCCCCGAACCAGTGAGCAGGTATGGCATCACTATGCTGACCTAAAGCGGAGGAAGGGGCAGGAGCAGACTCACACAACATCAGTGCAGGGTACCCCTTCTCTGTCAACTATGTAACACTGACATGTACATGCCTCCTCCAGTAATGTATCCATTGTTCTCCTAGTCTGCCCCACACCATTATTGGTTGACCGTCTAATGGGTATGTATGTGCTACAGAAGCTATGGGCCATAGGTGTATGTAAAGTGAGGGCAGACCTGTAGAGTATTGTGTAATACTGTTATGAAAAATGGAAGCCTATACAG